>NC_045708.1:59943858-60257629 GCF_009834535.1 Camelus ferus | reverse complement strand
AAACTAAGTAGCACTGATTGGTGACTTTCAACCTCTTTTCTATCTTCATTACCCAATTGAAAAATCCTGTAATAAGCAAGAGGATGATGAATACTTTTTTAAAAAAAGGTTAAGATTAAAGAAGAATCCTGCATTATTGTCCAGATGAAAGTACCTTGTACTTAAATTAGCAAACAGATTAATATCTTTCAACATTATGTCATGACTAAATTATTAAAAAGTTTCTTTGAATTGCCCTCCCTTTGAATTGTATCAAAGACTTACTGCCACAACATGCTGCTAACAAATTACCCCCAAACTCAGTTCTTGCAACAAGAGCATATTCCCATTGGAACAAGTTTCTTGGTTGATGGGGGTTTAGCTGATCCAGCTCTGACTGGGCTGGGCAGCTCTGCTTCAGGCTGTGGATTCAGACTTGGATCCAGGCAGTGGTTCAGTTCACTGTTCTTCCATTTGGCTTGCAGCAGCTGCCTTAGGCATACTATTTTTAAAGTAAAGTACTAGAACACAAGCATAAACAAAATCACATGTGCACATTTAAGGCTTCCATGTGTGTTACATCCACTAAAATTGCACTGGCAAAATCCAGCTGTGTAGTCAAGCCTGGCATCACTGGGTGGGGAAATATGTTCCACCTACATCTTCAAACAGTTTTTACATTTGGAGGAAAATAAAAACAATGTATATTATCTGCATCA
Organism: Camelus ferus; assembly: GCF_009834535.1. NCBI lineage: Eukaryota > Metazoa > Chordata > Mammalia > Artiodactyla > Camelidae > Camelus > Camelus ferus. The sequence goes on along the minus strand of NC_045708.1, from coordinate 60,256,931 downwards.
TATTGGAAATCCAAGTCAAGATCTGAAGAAACAAACTTCTGTTTAATTAAAACAACTATTATTTATTTATTCATTGAAAAGTTTTTCGTTGAGGATCTGCTCTGTGCTAGGCACGTTACTTGCCAAGAATATAAGAACAAACACAAACCTTGCCCTGGAGTCTGCAACAGAACAGTGTGTGAGCAGGTTCAACATTGTGGTACCGGTTTAACTTGGCTATTGTGATAACGACAATGTTATGTGTAACTGCAGATCCACAGGGGGATTACTGGGGCACTTGATGCGTTATAGAACCCAAGTGAAGCAGTTAATGGTGACTTTGGATACAGGCTGATATGAAGCAGGTGCCAAGATGGTATCTGAAGACCCTCTTTCCTGCCTTCAAGTATAGTATTGGAACCTTAACTGTTCAATTATTGTACAATTTGGAGAGTTACTTTCCAAATATGTTTTTATTGTTCTCATTAAATAATTTGCCTAGTGTCCAACAGTTATTTAGGAGAGAAATTATAGGTTTCATATAAATACTTTTACATAAAGGAGCTGAATAAATTAGGACACTGGTTGTCAGAGTCGAGTGTGCTCAGAAATCACCCAGGGTAGCTTATTAAAAGTTCCAGGCCTAGACTTGACAAGTGTTCAGATAGACTGTTATCGGATGAGGCCCAAGAAACTGCATCAAGCCCTCTGTCTCCAATACCCAGGTAATTCTGAGGGGAAAATAATGTGTTTATAACATGAATACAGTCAGCCCTCTGGATTCACAGGTTTCACATCTGCACATACAGAGGGCCGACTGCAATTTGTACAAACTTGGGTATCTCTGCAGATTTTGGCATCTGCACGGGTCCTGGAACCAGTCCCACGTGGATACCAAGTGACGGCTGTAAGTTACTTTATTCCAAATCATCAGTGTTAATACCAACAATGGGTTTACTTTGTAAAATTCTTATTTATTATTGTCTAACTTAATGATTTAGAATCACATACTCAGTTTTGTTAATAGAGATGCAGTTTCACGGCAGCCAGGAGGGCCCACTAAAGGTTAAGTGAAAGGTTCAGTCTCCTTAACTGAAAGTATATGTGTAACTTATCATTTTTAAATGTATTTATGTAGTTAAAAATCCAATTAAAATACATAAGCACAAGCTAAGAAAATTGGGCAACATACATTTTAAATACAAAATATTTAAAAGATTAATAGTATAAAATTAATATAAGGTAAAACAGTTAAGAATAAGGGACTATGAAACAACTAAAACTAAAACTGAACACCACAAGATAAGACTTACATTGGTAAAAATTTTAGGAAGATAATTAGGTAAAAGTTATAAGTAAGTCTAAAAATAAAGAAAAGATGAAAGGAGATAGTGCCAAGAAAAGACATAGCAAATTAAGAATTTTTAGATACAGTGAAACAGATAAAACATTCAAATAAAAAAAAATTCAAAGAGGTTGAAAAGACAATGCTAAAAGAGCTAAAATAATAGGGAGAAAATGAGTGCAGAAGAGAAAAAAAAGCTGCAGCAACACCTCAGATGCCCTTTTTACCAGTGAGAAGCATGCACGTTTGAGAAAGTTGTTTTGCTTTATGTGCAAAACACCTCCATTTGTTGGCAAGAGCGAGAGAATAGTCCTTTCCTCTGCTGCAAGGATGACTGACTGATATGGCACTTGCTTATTCCCCATTTACTATGTAGGAGTTGGAAAAATCCCTTTTTGATTATCGGGAAATAGTCATAAAGTTTTGGGTAAAAATCCTAAATATTAATTGATAATACAGTATTAATCAAGAACCCCTATATATCTCGGATCATCTTGGCAATGATTATAGAGATTGTCTTGACTTTCGTCATCCAGAGTAATTTAGCTACTTAACTCGGACATGGCTATTATTTAATAAATATTAGGGTTTTTTTCTTCCATTCCTTTATTCATTGCCTTGGCAAATATTCACTCAGCATCAGGGACCACGTACTAGGATACAGAAGTAAACAAGATAAATTAGATATGCTACCCATTCATGAATAAAGGAAAAAGCATTGTAGGAAAAGCCCTGAAAAGGGAATGAGCTTGCCCCTTCCACCCTCCCATCTCTCCACTGGTAAGAACTAGTTTGTTCTCTATATCTGTGAGTCTGTTTCTGTTTTGTTATATACACTTGTTTATTTTATCTTTTAGATTCCACATGTAAGTGGTACACAGTACTTGTCATACTCTGTCTGACTTATTTTAATAAGTATAATACCCTCTAGGTCCATTCATGTTTTTGCAAATGGCAGAGTTTTATTATTTTTTATGGCTGAATAATATACCACTGTATATATATATATTTTACATGTATATATATATAATGTCCAGTCAACTGTTTATGAACACTTAGACTGTTTCCATATCTCAGTTATTATAAATAGTGCTGCTGTGAATATTGGGGTACATGTATCTTACGGAATTAGCATTTTCGTTTTTTAGATAGATACCCAGGAGTGGAATTGCTGGATCATATAGTACTTCTATTTTTAGTTTTTTGAGAAACCTTCGTGTAACTTTTTCCATAGTGACTGCACCAATTTTCATTCATACAAACAGTATACTAGGGTTCCTAGTATACGTTTCGCCATGTCTGTTATTTGAAGACTTTTTGATGATAGCCATTCTGATGATAGCAGGTAATATCTCACTGTGGTTTTGATTTGCATTTCTCTGGTGATTTGCAGTGTTGAGTATCTTTTCATGTGCCTGTTGGCCATCTGTATATCTTCTTTGGAAAAATGTCTATTCAGGGCTTCTGCTCAAGTTTTTAGTGAGGTTTTTCTTTTCTTTTCTTTTTTTTTTTTTTTTTTTGATGTTGACTTGTATGAGCAGTTTGCATATTTTGGATATTCACCTTTTATCAGTCATACGGTTTGAAATTATTTCCTCCCATTCAGTAGGTTATCTTTTTATTTTGTTGATTGTTTCCTTTGCTGTGCAAAAGCTTTTAAGTTTAATTTGGTTCTGTTCATTTATTTTTACTGTTTCCTTTGCATTAGGAGACAGATCAAAAAAATATGCTATGATTTATATCAAATGGTGTTCTGCCTATGTTTTCTTCTAGGAGTTTCATGGTTTCCAAACTTACATTTAAGTCTTTAATCCATTCTATTTTTGCATATAGAGTGAGAAAATGTTCTAATTCCTTTCTTTTACATGTAGCTGTCCATTTCCTCCAGTATCACTTACTGAAGAGACTGTCTTTTTTCTGTTGTATATTCTTGCCTCCTTTGTCTTAGATGAATTGACCTTAAGTGACCTTAAGTGTGTGGATTTATTTCTGGGCTCTCTATTCTGTTTCCTTGACCTATGTGTCTTGTTTTGTGCCAGTACCATACTGTTTTGGTTACTGTTGCTTTGTACTCTGAAGTCAGGGAGTGCAAGATTTGTTTGGGTAGTATGGACATTTTAACAATATTCTTCCAATTCAAGAACAGAATATCTTTATTTCTTGGTATCATCTTTAATTTCCTTCATTAGTGTTTTATAGTTTTCAGAGTATAGATCTTTCAGTTTTTTTATTAAGTTTATTCCTTGTTATTTTATTTTTATGTAATTTTGAGCAAGATAGCTTTCTTGTTTTCTCTTTCTGATAGTTCATTATTAGTGTATAGAAAAGCAGCCAATTTCTGTATAGTTGTATTATACCCTGCAACTTATTAGTTCTAATAGGTTTTTTTGGTAGAAGCTTTAGGGTTTTCTATACATAGTATCATGTCATCTGCAAATAGTGACCAGTAATTCCTTCTTTTCTTCCTATTTGTATGCCTTTTATTTATGTTTCTTTTCTGATTGCCATGGGTAGAACTTGCAATACTATATTAAATGGAAGGGGACAAGAGCAGACTTCCTTGTCTGGTTCCTGTTTGGAGGAAAGGCTTTGAGCTTTTCACCACTGAGTATGAGGTTAGCTGTGGGTTTGTCATAAATGTCCTTCATTATATTGAGATACATTCCCTCTATACCAACTCTGATGAGAGTAGATTTTGGAAAAGTTGTTTTTTCATTTGTCTTGAGTTTTTTTTTTTTTTTTTTTTTTTTTTTTTTAATTTCTTTGATTTCTTTACTAATGCATTTTCTAGTAGCATGTTGTTTAGTTTGTGTTTTTCCCATTTTTCTTCCTGTAATTGATTTCTAGTTTCATACCAATACTGTTAGAAAAAATACCTGATATAATTTGTGTCCTCTTAAATGTGTTAAGAATTATTTTGTGGCTTAGCTTATGATCTGTCTTGAAGAACGTTTCATGTGCACTTGAAAAGAACATGTATTCTGCTGTTTTTGGATGGAATGTCCTTCAGGTATCTGCTAAGCCCAACTGGTCTAACGTGTTATTTAAGACCTTTGTTTACTTAACTGGTTTTCTGTCTGAGTGATCTGTCTATTGATATAATTGGGGTGTTTAATTCCCCTACTGTTATTGTATCATTGTCAAATTTCTCCCTCTATGTCTTTTAATATTGGCTTTACATATCTAGGTGCTCCTGTTTTAGGTACATATATGCTAATGAGTGTTACATACTCTTCTTGTATCTATTACTGTATCATTATAGAATGCCCTCTTTGTCTTATGTTACAGATTTTGCTTTAAAGTCTGTTTTGTCTAATGAGTACTACTTTCTCAGCTTTTTTGGTTCTTTTTATCTGCATGATATGTCTTTTTTCCATCCCCTCACATTCAGTCTGTGTTTGTGTCTTTAGTTATGAAGTGAGTCTCTTGCAAACAATATAAATGGATCTTTTTTTTTTTTTTAAATCTAGTCGGGTACTCTGTCTTTATATTGGAGCATATACTTCATTGACAATTTAATGTGATTGTTATTAGATAGGCATATAAGCCATTTTGTTACTTGTTTTCTGGTTGTTTTCCAGTTCTTTTCTGTTCTTTTTTAGTCTCTTCTCTTGTGTTTTGATAATTTTCTTTAGTAGTATGCTTGTGTTCTTTTTTCGCTAGGTTCTTTTGTAGGTTTTTGACTTATGGCTACCATAGGGTTCATATATGTTGATCTATGACTATGTCTACCTGTTTTAAACTGGTAGTCAAAAAGTTCAAACACATTCTACAAGATCTACATTTTTCTACTCTTTTCCCTGTTTTATGTTTTTGATACTGTGTTTTACATCTTCATGTTTATTCTTTAAGTGCTTATTGTAGTTATAATAGATTTTGTAATTTTTTGTCTTTTAATCTTTCTACTAGCTTATTTGGTAGATTAAGCCACTTATGGTTAAGCCTTTACTATATATTTGCCTTTACTAGTGTGTTTTAAAATTTCCTATCGATACTTACTTCTTGTTGTAGCCTTTCTTTTTCACTTCAAGAGGATCCTTCAACTTTTCTCTTAGGGTCAGTTTAATACTGATGAACTCATTTTTCGCTTGTCTGAGAATTTCTTTATCTCTCCTGTTCTAAATGATAATTTTGCTGGGTAGCATATTCTATATTGTATGCCACCCTCTTTGAGCCTACAAAGTTTCTCCAGAAAAATTAGCTGATAATCTTATGGGAGTTCCCTTGTGTATGACTCTTTTCCTCTTGCTGCCTTTAGAATTCTCTCTTTATCTTTAATTTTGCCATTTTAATTATGATATGACTTGAAGTAGGTCTTTTCTAGTTCATCTTATTTAGGACCCTCTTTGCTTTGTGTACCATGATTTCTGCTTCCCTCTTCAGCTTTGAGAATTTTTCAGTCATCGTTTTATCAAATAAAATTTTTTACCGCTTTCTGTCTCTCATCTCCTTCTGGGACCCCTGTATTGCAAATGTTAGTACGCCTGAATTGAGAGGTCCCTTAAACTGTACACATTTAAAAAAATTTGTTCCTTCTTTTTGCTGTTCTGATTGGGTGATTTCCATTATTCTATCTTCCAGAACACTCATATGTTCTTCTGTATCACCTAGTTTGCTGTTAATTCCTTCTAGTGTGTTTTTTATTTCACTTATTATGTTCTTCAGTTCTGACTGGTTCTTTTTCATATTTTCTAAATCCTTGTTAAAATTCTCACTCTGTTCATCTATTCTTTTCCCTAATTCAATTAGCATTTTATTACTAATACTTCCAAGTCTTTAGCTGGTAAATGATTTATCTCTGTTTCCCTAGTTGTCTCTTCCTGGTTTTTTTTTTAAATTCATTCTTTTATTTGAAACAAATTCTTTTGTTTTCTCATTTTGCTTAACTTTGTGCAATTAGGTGAAACCGTTACCTATCTGGGTCGTGATGTGGTGTCCTTGTGTAGGAGTATCCCTATGCAAACTGTGTGTGCCCAGTGGCTTTGGTGGGAGAGCTGCATCTGATGTGAGCATGACTCACATCTTCCCCCTAGGATGTGCTGGCAGCTATCACCTTGGTAGGAGGCGAGACTGGAGATAGAAGGGCTATAGCCAGAGCCATGTGTGAGATGCAGAGCAAGAGGGGCTGGAATAGGTGCTCAGCATGGGTTGGGTTGTGGGCTGGGTGGTTCCTGTACCAGGGTTCTGGACTGCTTCTGATCTGCTGCTCCCACGACTGCCAAAAATGGCTGCCCTTGCCTTGTTCAGATGCTGTGCTGGATCTGAGCCAGCTCCATCAGTCACAACTGTGCACTCTCCTTGACTGGTACAGCCTTTGCCCTAGTTTGGAGCTGTGCCATGAAGCAAACAGACCTAAGTGGGTACTCAGCTCAGCTTAGACTGGGGAGCACACTGGGCTGGTCACAGGAAACCTGCAGGAGTTCCAGACAGTTTCAATCTGCTTCCTCTTGTTTCTGGAATAAATGTGTGTGTGTGTGTGTGTGTGTGTGTGTGTGTGTGTGTGTGTGTGTGTGTATGTGTGTGCGCGCACGCGCTCTTCACGAGTGAAGCCTAGGTTTCTTACAGCTCCATTGTGAGCCCCACTGCTTTTCAAACCAGTGAAGGGGACACATTCTCCCAGTGTCACACCCTGGGCTGGGGCACCTGTAGATGATTCGAACCACTTACACCCCAGGGAGGATCTCTAAGCTCATGTAGTCCCCCTCCTATTCTGTGGCCCCTCCCAAGGATGCAGGACATGACCTGATTCTTTTCCCTTCCTACCTGATTCCATGTGGATCTTTCTTGTAGCCTTGGTTACTTAAACATCTTTCTTCCAGTCTCTCAAGTTTATTTGCAGTGAGAATTTCTCCACATGTAGATTTTTTTTTTTTTTTGATGTGTCTGTGTGGGGTAGTGATCTCTGTGCCCTCCTACTCCAGCACCTTGATCTCTGTCTGTCTACTGCAGGTTTTTAGAGATAAATGTCTTCTCCCTATTAAATGATCAGTCCTCTGGAAGTTTATAGATCTCTAAAATATATGATAAATATTTAAATATATATATGTATATATATATTTATTTTATATATAATAAGCCTTGGACTTTAAAATTTTAGTTATAAGTTTGAGTCTAGTTCTTGTACTTATTACTAATAAACATTCTTGCACTGTTACAAGATTTTAATAAAATCACACTGATGAAACATAAGTATAATGCTTCAAAAATGCTCAATAATATAATGATTACTAGGGTTACTAGTAATATAAATATGACAAAAGATATAAACATATCCCATCAATATAATAAAAGGAAACTATATATAATTTGCTTTAGATTATGTAATAGCCTAGTCCCAAAATTGAAAAAAAAATAGAACTCATGACCATTGTGAACCCATTATCCTTTGAATACACATTTATTTAAATATGTAGATTTCACTTTTTATATCTGAAATACAATTTGAAACGTTATCTCAAAGTGCAATAGTTCATTTCACTACAGTAATCCTTCTGCTTACTGTATTTTTATTTTAATATACTCTCAGTACTATAAAGTGCTCTTCTCACAGTCTCCCAAGCTAATCAAGGTTCAGAAAGATGCACCCACCGTTATTAATCAACAAAAGATCCTGTCAATCTCAGCCATTAAATGTTAAATTGTATTCTCTTCAGCAAGCCACAAAGCCCTTTTTGATATTAAAATATCTTTAATCTCATCATGGTCTATTGCACAGCCCACTCCTTTAAGTTATTAATCTCATTATATAACCTCCCTGCCCAAGTCACTCACTTTAAAAGAACTTCCCTTTTGCTGTGATTGTAAAGACCAAAGGAAAGAGATAGCTCTTTCCAAACCTCAAAAGGGAAGGAAGTGATCTATTCTTTATTACATTTTATTATGTCCTTTAAAAAATCTTATCATGTCTTAGCAGTAATATTCATGACACAGGAGTACACTTACAATAGTCGGCTCTCATGGTTATCAAAAAGCTTCACTTTAGCATTTAATCAACTCTAAAAGCCATTCATTGCTTTGGATATTCCCAGTGCAATGAACATTATCCATAAGCTTTTTTTTTTTGCATAGGGAAGCAAGATGGCATAGAGATGGAACATAACTCTAGTAGGGACATATTTGATTTTTAAAGGGCATTTTAATTTCCATAATAGCTTCTCCAGGGAGCCTGCTCAGTAGCCTTTAATCTATCAAGTTTAGGAAAAACTTAAAAGCATTGTCTTGCTTTCTGTAGTGAGGGCTTCTTTCGGGAAATGAGCAGGTACCTTGGTGTAGAATCAAGCAAAGACTCAAGCATGTGAAAGGCTGGGTTATGTAGTTGTAGTGGAATCTTCTTCCTTGTATGATCGATACTGGGACACAGGAAAGCCTTCCAAATTTAAAGTATCTTTTTCTGTGGTGATAATACCACTGTTCTTTCTAATGGAATAGCTTCTTGTTCGTTGAATCTGGATTAAGAGATTTGAATTTCTGAAAGGAAAGGTAGCCTTTGAATTTTACTTCCATCTCATCCCACAGAACTTCATCTCTGAGGGTCCTGAGGCACAGTTAAGCTATCGCTCTCTTCTCATCACTGTCACTATACTGCTATTAGCCTGATGTAAGTAGGGGCTCAGTCATTGTTTCTGATACAATGAAACCCGTTTGTCAGCCTGGACCTAACAGCACTGAAGGAAAAAGATTCTCTGCTCTGCTCTCTAAGCAACTCAACCAAAAATCCAAGGGTTTTTTTTTTTGTTTGTTTGTTTGTTTTTCTATTTGTCCTATGTGATCTCTAGGATACATTCAACCCTTGATTAAATCTACTCTTATCTCTAATTTTCTCTATCCTGCTCCTACATTTATAAACACTCATTAACTACTAATTCCTTTTTGTTCTCCTGAAATCTGTTTTGTGGCTGTCCACCATGCACAGAGCCTCACAAACAACCATAGAGACAAGAAACATTCTTTACTTTCTCTATATACATTGGCTCTTGCTTCTACGCCTGAACTTCACTCTGATATCTTAATATTATTTTGAACCTTGTGCTGGGGATTCCTGCAAGAATGCTCCATTCACACTTCATACAACATTAAGCATGCACTCACAGCCTTTTTTCCAATATATGCCTCTTTGGTTATACCATAAGGTAGTTGAGAGATGAAACAGTATCTCTTACTCTATTTATTCCATTACAATTCCTCTTTATCTTAACATTATAGATGCTATATCAAGATGCTGTATAAAGACTCATGATGAATTAAGTCACTCAGAATGAAATAGACTTCCGTGGTATGCTTTTTGGTTTTTATTTGTTTAGTTTTACAATGATCTATGTCAGTATCCTCTAAGAAGAACTAATTCTGATAGGTGTATATATAACTACCAAACAGCTAAATTTCATTACAACGTGCTTGGCAGACTGCAAAGTTATTTACATATATTATCTTATTCAGTATCACAACAGGGTGACAGCATAGTCACTCTGGTAATTTTTTATTACCTATTTTAGAACTAAAGAAGTTGAGGCCTGGAACGATTAAGTGACTTGTTCGGGGTCACACAGCAAATGAGCAGTAGAGTCAGGGTCAAATCCAGGTCTGACTGACTCCAGAATGTTGTGTCCTGTCAACTTCTGAGAGACCAAAGTGTCATAGGGAAGAGGGTCAATGCATGGCGTGGTAAATGCACAGGTATCAGACCTGAAGGAACATGTCAAATGGGATGATAATGTTCAGGGAAGATGACAATGTATTCATGAGAACTAATAAAAGGTGAAGAGAGGGATTTCCCTGACATGTTGGCATTGGATATGATCCAAGTGTCTTGAATCACTGGAGGATAGATACTTTAAAAATGACTAAGGCTTAATTTCTCCAGCAATGTAGAATGGGTGTTCAGAGTCAAGATTAATATAGTTTAGGGGAAAAAAAAAGCCACACATTATTTTTACATGTATTATTAAATGTGAAAGTTTTTATATTTTCCCCTTTATGTATTAAAACTTATACTATAAAATGCTTATGTTATGTAGTCTTTAAATTTATAAAAAAGTAGTGTAAAATTAACTTGTCAATTGTGTTAAAATTTTCAAATTCAAAGCTTTAGTTTAAAAAAAAAAAAAGGTATTAATGTTCTTCTTGTCTTAAGGTCTGGTGTAGAGAGCGACAAGCAAAAACTAGGAGTCCTGTTCTACAAAGAAGGTAGACATGCAAGCATTAAGCTCATTTAAATTTCTGAGTGATTTGGTGGTTGAATTTCCCTACAGTAAAGTTGTACCTAAAATTGATCAACTTCAGTCTCGTCAACAGATGTCCCTAAAACTGTTAGCAACTAATGGATTGTTTAAAGGACCTTAATAGCGCATTTGTCTAGTCAAAACCCCATCAACTCAACCTTTGAAAACTGCACTTCCCTGTCATTAGAAAATTGAGTCCATTGTCCTTTAATTTTGAAATAGCATGTATTTCAGATCAATTAAGGCAGAAAGACCAATTATCTGGTGAATTTGTGACAACCAAAGTGTTTTGAATAGCTGATGAAAGATAGCAACAGTACAGCAGGCTGTGTACTGATGAATCAGATACAGGAACCAAAAAGGAGATGTATGTAATCTTAATATAAATATGTTAGCTCCCACAGGGCTATTAAGTAAGATGTGTTTGTCTTCTTCCAACAGCTCCCAGTGGTTTTTAATAATGAAAGCTTATATTTAAAGGCATGTATCTTTTCTATACCTCTTGGAGGGGTTTGGAAATATTCATGGCTTAAAAATTCTCTGTTGTATCTTACTGTTAAACACTTTCATTTCTCCTTTTTATTTTCCAATCATCTTGGTTAAAATCTGCCATTCATCCTGTAATTGAAACATAATTTTTATTTATAAATTTGTTCTTAGAAAAAATAAAAGGCATTTTCCCTTTTTGTTTCTATGTTATCAATGATACATCTGATCCAAATTATGGTTAGATAAATGCACACAGATATGCAAATTTCAGTATGCAGATTTTCAAAACGCTATAGTCATGGGATGTTAATTGTCATAGTGTTACTGAAAAGGTAGTTTTATTTAGCCAGTTACTATTAAGGGCTTTGCTATCACTCCTGAAAATTTTACATTAATGCAAATAGGCAGTGAGGAAGCATATTTGGACATATAAGAAACTTCACTACATAGTATATTCTTGAAGTTTTTATTCTATGATAAATAGTTTTTTTCATACTGACTTTACCATGTTTCATTGGGAGAAAACACAAGCTTTTTACTTGGAAATAAATTTCCTTTCACAGAATAGTAAGTGAAGGATGTTCTAGATTTGATTTAAAGAGCCAAGTTATTGAAATTTTAATGTGAGTTATTTTTTAGAAGAGACTAATTTAAATGGGGGTCTGTCAGGGAATACCTCGTTGAATAAAATTATTGTCTTCTCACTAAAAAAGACAGTGAAGATAACCTTTTGGTGTGTAATTATACAAGATGTAGCAAATGCACATGGTATGCAACGTCATTGAGATATATAGAACCCCTTCATTACATCGGAACTTTTTTTCGAAGCACTTTGTAAGTGACCCCTACCTTCATCCACAGCCCTTAGTAACACGGATCTGTTATCTTTTTCTACAGTGTACCCTTTTTCAGATGGCATTATTAGTGGGATTATTCAGTATGTAGCATTTGGAGTCTGACTACTTTGACGTCATATGATGCACTATGGGATCATCCATGTTGTATATACATGGTTTTCTCCTTTATCTCTGAGTAGAATTATCTTTTATAGATGTACCACAGGTCATTCAACCATTCCTAAAAAGGGGAACGTTTGGCTTGTTTCCAGGTTGGGGTAATTATGAATAAATCTGCTCTAAATATTTATATAAAAACTTTTATGGGAACATGGGTTTTAATTTCAGTAGGGTTAATATCCAAGTAGGATTGTTGGGACTTACTGTTGGTAAGTGAATGCTTAATTTTATAAGAAACGCCACACTGTTCCCATTTGTCATTTCATACAAGCCTGTCCGAGAGTCCCAGCTGCTCTGCCTCCTTGTCGGCTCTTGGTATTGTCACATTGGTCTGTTGTGGTTTTAATTTACATTTCCCCGTTGGCTAGTGATGTTGAACATCGTCTCATGTGCTGATTCTTTTATGAAGTAATCTTTAAATATTTATATTTTGGCCATTAGTTTTCTTATTGAGTTTTGGAAGTTTTAAAATATATTATAGATATACATATTCTGTGTGGTATGTGCTTTGAATATATTTTCTCCCAGTCTGCCACTTTTAATTCTCTTAACAGTGCCTTTCAAAGAGCAAATATCCTTAATTTTGATGAAATCCAATTTCTTTCTTTTATGATTCATCCTTTTCATGTTGTAGCTGAGTAATCTCCCCTAACCCAGGCTCATAAAGATTTTTCTCCTGTTTTCTTCTAGAAGTTTTATAGTTTTAGTCATTTCATTTATGTTGGTAATTGATTCTGAATTAATTTCTCATATGGTATGAGGTAGGAATTTGAAAACTTTTTTTTAACAACATTGAAATTGCAGATATTTTATCTTGAAATGTTTGATAGAAATCACCTGCACAGCTATCTGGACCTGAAATTTTTCTGTAATATTTTAAATTGTAAATACAATGTTTGAAAAAACATATAGAAACATTCAGGTCATCTTTCTTCTAAAGTGAGCGTTAGCAGTTTGTCTTTCAAGGAATTTGTTTCATTAAATTGTCAACTTTATGGGTATAAAATAATTGTAGAATTCCATTGTTATCATTTTTATGTTTGTAATAGTTGTATTAAAGTGATATCCCATCTTTCCTTTCTGAAATTTGTAATTTGTATTTTCTTTGTCTTTCTCTCTCGCTCTCTCTCTCTCTCACACACACACACAGACTTTTTTCCTTTGGTTGGATTTACTATAAGTTTATCAGTTCTGTTAGTATTCACAAACACATCTTTACATTTTGTTAATTTTATTTTTTATTTTTCTGTTTTTAATTCCATTAACTTCTGATTGTTACTTCTTGCTCTCTACTTTCTTTGGGTTCAACTTGGTTTTTTTCTAGTTTTATGTTTAGATCATTAACTTGCAGTCTACCTTCTTTTTTAATATAAGCATATAATCCTATGAATTTCCTTCTCAATGATGCTTTAGCAGCAGTCCGATTTTTTCCATGTTATATGTTTATCATCATTCAATTCAAAATACTTTGATTTCACTTTTATTTTTTTCTCCAATCATGGGTTATTTAGAAATATGTTGTTTAATTTCCAAAAATGTACAAATATCTTTCTCTTACTGATATCTAGTTTAATTTTGTTACAGTCTAAAAACATACACTGTATAATTTAATTCTTTTAAATGTGATAAAGTTTGTTTCATGGCCCCAAGCATCTTGGTAAAGTTACATGTATAATTGAAAACCTGCATGTTTCTGGAGTTTGGTGGAGTACTCCTTAAATCACAATTAGGTCAAATTATTTATACTGTTTCCAGGTCCATTTGGCCTAAAGTGATTTACAATTACTTGTCTTGTCATTTGTTGAGTAACTCATCTCTGTCATCTACTGATGGGGCCATTGGTAACATTCCTTACTGATGTTACTGTGTATTTCATTTCTAGTATTTCCAATATGTTCCTTTTTATACTTTGCCATCTGATCCTGCATCTTGTCTACCATTTCCATGGTAGCCTTCAACTCATTAACTAAATTTGTTTAAGATTCCCTGTCTGATAAGTCCAAAAGCTGTGTCATATCTGAATCTGGTTTTATTGATTGCTTTGTCTCTTGACCATGTATTATTTTGTTTTACTTTACTTGATTAATTAATTAATTTTTGGTTTCTATGTGTCCTGTAATTTTGGGATAAAATCCATGCATCTTATATAGATTGATAGAAAATCAGACAAATAATATTCGTGCTTGGAGATGTATACACCCTCTTTTTGTCTGTTTTCAGTGTCGAGGTTTGAGTCAGGTGTGGAGCTATAGGTTTGATGAGTTGTTGCTGTGGCTTCCCTCAGGGTACCATGGGCTGCACGTACTTCTGAGTTGCCTTGTGTTTAAGCTGGGGAGAGTCTTCCCATTGTCTGTTCCACCCTTACCTTTAAGTCTTCTCATTACACCTATCTTTAGAGACGATTTCTCTCTCTCGGTGTCTTCCCCAGGTTTACACTGCTATTACCCTTAACGTAATACTTGTTAGATGGGTGGTGGTTCATGGGGTAGAGCGGACCGGTCCAGCCTCAGTCTTAGGTGGGGCTTTGCCCTGGTTCTCAGGGATGGAGACTTCTAATGGTCTGTCTGTCCTCCAGCAGGAGAGGGGCTCTTATGGTCTCAGCTGAGGGTAAATTCCTGCCTCTACCTGGAAGTAAGGGCTGCTGTTTGTCGTTGTTCCTCTTCCTTTGTCTGCAACAGGTTTCTGTCTCTGGCCCAGGGGCGACAGTGTGTGTTACGCTTCCCTTAGAAGCTGCGGACTTTGGTTCTGTGAGAGATGTAAGGGATAGGAGTCACAATGGAAGTTTGCGTCTTGTCTACAGCAGCTGTTCTCTCCTCCTCAGGCCCACGTCATAAGTGAGGTGATCTCTCGACTCTTGTCCTCTAACTGGCCTTTCTTGAAAGCATATAGTGAGGTCTATGGAAAAGAGTCGTCAAGTAGATGTGAATTCCTCTTGTGTTTGCAGCATCCCAAATTTCTATTCATGTGAACTATCAGGCTCAGCCTTCAGCCATTTATTAAAAATGTCAGCTGAATTTTCCTTCTAGCTTGTATGGCGTTTGGCATCTGTTACAGGCAAACCAGGATCCCATTCACTTTTTCCTTCAAGATATCTATTTTTCAAATTTTAAATCATCTGATTGTCATGAAGCCTCAGGTGCCTGATGAATTCAATAAAATACATGATTGTAAAGATACTTACCAGTTTTGCTGCTGTTGTTCTTTTGGTTAGTGTTGCCGTGGAAATAATGCCATTAACTAGCTTTCTACACCCAGGCTAAATCCAGTAGTGACATTTACTGAATTTGATAATTACAAGTAATATCTGAGTTAGAAATAGGAGTGAAGATGTTAAGATGATTGGAAGGATTTTGTTGTTTCATTTATTTTATTTCAGATTATTTGGTGTATGTGTTTCTGTATGTACCTGTGAATGAGTACATGAATATCTATGTGTAAAATGCTGTGTATGATGGAGAATATATTTGATGGACTTATGACGTCAGAAAATGACGGTATGCTTCTATTATAAAAGAGAGGCCACTCAGTGACTCCGTTTCGTCTCACCTAACAAGGCTCCTAGTTTATATACCAGGACAAACATTTTCTTACATATACAAAAACAGTGGGGTTTCAGTATATTGAACATTGAATATTTGTAGTCTATGGGAGCATGAACATCTGGGAATTTTAAAAATCACTGTGAAAATTCTAATCTCAGTGTTCATAATGCAGCATATGTTTATATGGTGTCTGTGTTTTGATGACTGTGGGATTTTTCTCCCTCCTTCTTTCATAGAAAGTCCACTTGGTTGTTCTGAGAAATTCAGTATAAAATTTCCATTAGAGAAATATGTATAACGCTTTCTAAGACGGGTCTTTGCTCTAACTATTTAACAATATTTTAAAGGTTGCAAAATTGGATAAATTAACACATTTTTATCATAAAGATGAGAGATTTTTAAAATTCTGATTATGTTGAAAAGACTGATGACAGGAATGATTTGGGGCACACATGTTGGGCCTCCTTTTTTGCTGTGGGTGGTTCTAATAAAAAATATTTAAATCTGAAACTTCTGGTTTTTATTCCAGAAATGGAAATATCAGAATTAAATAGCTTGTACTCTCACTCTCTCTCATGTAATATAATACAAGATGTGTCTAATGGACACATTAGACTTGGACTGGAATTTTGTCTATTAATAAAAATAAAACCTTATTATTCAAGAAGAAAATGTATACAGTGGCATAAAAGAAAAATATGCTGTACAATGAAACTTAGGGACACTGTGATTAAAAAAAAATAAAATCTTTCTCCACTCTTTTTAAAAATTTTTATTGAAGTTTAATCAACATTCAGAAAAGGTCAGCTGTCATGGTACAGCCTGATGATGTTTTGTAGCTAAGTAACCTTGTCTGATTGCTCAGTGATAATATCCTAAAACAAAACAAATACCCCAGATTATTAACAACATTACGGAAGCTTTTTTTCCTTTTCTTTCAGTCACTACACCTGTGAAAGTAACGTCTACCCTGACTTCAGACAGCACAGATTAGCTTTGTATGGTTTCGTATTATAGCTGAGTGGCATCTTGGTGCATGTGTTGTTTTCTTTCTGACTTAGCTTTTGCCCAACAGTATGTGTGTTAGATTTATCCATGTTGCTCTATGTAGTTGGAAATTGTTCATTCTTATTGTTGTAGTACAGCATTTCATTTTGTGAAGAGAGCACACTTAACCAGTGATAAGAATTTGGCTAATTGTCAGTTTGGTGGATTATAATGTGTCACTATGACATCCTCATATATATCTTTGGAAACATATGCTCATTGTGTGAGGTATAAATCTAGGAGTAGAATCGTGGAGTCATGAGATACGCACGTTTTTAGCTCCGGTAGAATCTGCCATGCGGAATCGTGTAGTGGTTTTTCCAGCTGCTGCTCACAGCAGTGGGTTACAAGAGTTTCAGTTTCTCTAACCTTTGCTAATACTTTGTATTTTCTATCATTCTACTTTAATTTTTCATGTGTGTGTTTTAGGGTATCACATTATAATTTTAACCTACATTTTTCTGATACAAGATCATAGTGAAGATGAGTATCTTTACATACACTTATTGATAATTTGGATATCCTCTTTTGTGAAATGGCCTCTTAAATCTTTTGTCCATCTACTGGATAAGTTCTGTTTTTCTTAATGATTTCTTAGACAACTTGATAGGTTCTAGAAACTAGTCCTTTGCCAGTTAGATTTAGTGAATATCTTCTCTTATCCTATGAACTTTTTTCCATGTTATAAAGGTAACTTCTTATAAATGAAAGTTCTTAAACTTAATATCATCTAATTTATCACTTTGTTCTTTTATGATTAGCACTTTTAGTGTCCCATGTGAGAATCTTTGCCTATTCACTTTATAAAAACTTTCCTCTCTTTATCTCCCTGAAAGCTTTATTGATTTACTTTTCACATTTAGATCTGCTATTGATCTTTAACTGATTTGGGGGTATGCGGGAGATAGAAATTTAGATACACTTTTTGTCATCTAATGTATCCAGAACCATTTATTGAAAAGATCCATTATATCCTAAAGCACAAGTGTCCCCTTTGTCACAAATCAAGTTGAGCATTTATCTGTGGGTTAACTCTCTATTCTATTCAAATGGTAAACTTAGCTATTGTTGAATCAGTATCACATTGTCCAAATTACTATAATTTTATCTTAGATATTGATAGATAAGAGGAGTAAGTTTTTCAGTTATTTCTGATTTCTTCAAGATTGCCTTTGCTACTTGTAGCACTTTTCATTTCCATATGGCCTTGAGAATCTGGTTGTCTGTTTATACACATGCGTGCACACACACCCTTGCTGATGTTTTATTGAGACTACACTAAAACTACACATTAATTTGTGAAGAATTGATATTATAATTTTGAATATCCGATCCATGTATATTATACCTACGCACCTATTTATCTCTTTTTAAATTTCTGTCATACTCTTTTGAAGGTTTTAGTCTAGTGATATTGCACATAATTTGTTAGATTTATTCAAGCATTTGATATGCTTTATTGCTACTATAATTAAATTTATTTTTTAATTTCAGTTTTAGTTGTATTGCTAATATATAGAAATACAATTTATTTGTGTGTTGGCTCTGTACACAGTCTCCTTGCTAAATATACTTATTAATTCTAAAATTTTGTTGGAATATTTTCCATGTAAACAATGATGTCTTCAGATAAAAGTTTCATTTATTTTATCTAACCATTATACTGTTTCTGTCTCCTTTTTTTCCTGCTTTTTGAACTGACTAGTTATAGAATAAGTAAAATGCTGAATAGAAGGGAGGATACTTGTATCCTGGTATCACACCCAATTCTAGAGAGAAAGTTCACAATACTTGAGTGTGATGATTGCATTTAGAGTTTCTGTAATCTTTCTTTTGCTTAATATTTTTACACAGTCAAGATCTATTTAAATATTTAGTAGATCCATTAGTTCAAAGGTGAAGAGAGGGAAAGAACAGCAAGCCAGGAGCAATATGGACAAAGGAAATAAATATTTTTTCTTCCCCCCACTAGTTGTTATCCTGCCTGTCTAGGGAATAGAAATGTTTAAGGAAAACAGGAAAGCAGAAAAAAAGGATTCCACAATGAGAAGACTTCTGAGGCGTCAGTAACATCTTAGAACTGTGGTGTTAGTGTAAAAGGAAATAACAAAAAAGACTTGATACTGTCAACTCCCTATCTCTAAAACACTTTAACTTTGAAATGACGTAAATGATTGTCATTAAAAATTACAATGGAGATGTTCAAGGTGCTGCAGAGAGATGCTATAGGTTAATTAGTCAGTCTGTTACAGAGTGAGATCATTCTCTGCATCTCACAGTTTTACTTAGAATCTCACTTGATGTGTATCACCACTGAAACTTTAAGCCATGTATTGATATCGTGAGATTTTTATTTATCTTCTCAAGGCTTAAAATTAGAAGTTTAGATGCCATATATTCATTTGAGAACCACTGTATTGTTTGTTGTGGTTGCATAATCCACGGATAATATTATGGTATAATCCAAAGATGTATATTTATTCATTCAAAATATTTATTGATATGTGCTTTATCAACAAATCATGGTGGTACTTGGGAACACAAGGGTAAGAATACACATCAGGTGCCTATTCATAGGGAGCTTGCTTTGCAGCATAGACATCATAAGGTAGTTTTAAGACTTTATCAAGATACTGTTACAAGGGATTCAAGCACTTGTGTGCAAGTGAATATTTAACAAGGGGCTGTCTGGGGACAAAACTCCGAATTTGTAGCATTCACCAATTCCCATAGTGTAAATGTTCTTCCCATAGCCAATTTGAAGCTACCAGTGGTTTGTCAACTTGTTCACAAAATTAGTGAAAATTTAAAAATTGGTTCACTCAAGCCAATATGAGCCTGCTCCAGTACATCTCTATATTTAGGGGGTAGAAAAAAGCCACAAGTGAGGACCAAAAACTAACTAAGGGTTAGGCCTAAGAATAACACCTAAGATTTTGTCCTTGGACCTTGTTGCAAACAGTATTCTAGAAAACTCATCTAATGTCATAGGAGGTGGTATGGCAGATCTCGCAGAAAAGTTACGTTAGATTTTAAGTAGTACATACATTCTTGTCCAAACTAGACCTTTTTTCATGGATAGAGGATATTGAGGTTATTTGGGATATAAAGTTTTAGACCAATTTCCCTTTTTCATTATGTTAACTTTATTTCATTTATTAATAAACTCTTTTTGGCGGAATTTGGATTTTTACTCTAGCCTTTGGAACTGCAAGGACTCTGAAATAAAACCGACCAAATATTTTTCTGAAAACAGGTTTATAGTAAGAAATATTTGCTGGCATAAGAGGGAAGTATTGAAACAAACAAACAAATGAAAACTACCCACTTTGGGTGTATTATGTGCCAAGGAATATTACAGGCTTCACCAAAAACATCGAGAGGAAATCACATCTTTTTTCTTCCTTTGTGTTGTGCCATGTGTGTGTGTGTGTGTGTGTGTGTGTGTTTGTGTGTACTTTATCATAAGTGCAATACCAGCTAATAGAAAAATATAGTAGAAAAATAGGGAATAATGGAGATCATACCAGGAGCACCTATCATCAGGAGGTCGGGTATGGGGATCAGTTACCTAGTTAAAAACTTTATTCATTCTTCATATATGTGTGTATATATATGTGTATACATATATATAGCCTAATATATGCTAGGCAAAATGGAAACAATGATTAAAAAAATAAGCACGGTTCTTGTGGCCACAAAACCTAGAGTCTAGTCTTTGTGGGGAGGGAAAATTAGCCAGATAATTACCAAAATAAATATATAATTTCAAAATGTATAAAATTATAGAAGAAAGGTGGAGGGTACTTTAGGAAAATGTAACAGGGGGCCTTACCTGATCTGTCAGTCAGAAAAGGTCTAAGGGCCCTTTAAGCTGAGATCAAAAGAATGTGTAAGAGTTAACTAAATGGAGAATGGTGGCAAGAGCATCCTGAGCATTGACATAGCATTTGAAGGCCCTAAAGACAAAGAAGAACATGTTATTCAGGTCATTGTGGTTGGAGCAAAGGAGGAAGGAAACGGGATGAGCTGGAAAGTAGGCATGGACGAGGTTAAGGTTCTGTAAGACGTGCCAGTAAACTCGAATGTTACACTCAGAGCTATAAGTCCTTTCAGAGTTGGGCAAAGAAAATAATCAAAAAGAAAAATATTAATACATACTCCGTATTCCCAACACAATCTACTGATAACTGTAGGAAACTGAAGTTTTTCACACTAGTCACTAGCTGAATCTGCTTCGTTGGAATTTTGTAGATTGACCTTAAAGAGAGTCACTGTATTCAACTCTTCCATTTAGAAAACTTCCATGCTAACATTTGTGGTTAAATAAACAAAACAAACAAACAAAAAACCCAGCAAAACTGAGCTATTTATCTGAAGTTTGATTCTGGCTTCAAGGTCAGTTTGTGAGGGCATCTTCTACTATCCTCAATTTTTGTCCCTGGTGCTGGGTTTTCCTTCTCTCTAAAAGTGCATGACTGAGTAACCTAAGAATTAAGTCTGGACATTTAATCACAACATCCATAGGAGTTAAAATTAAAGTCGTAAGAGGAATTTAAATTTTGAGAACGTTCCTTAGTCCTGTTAGGTGCTTCCTTTGAGCAGCTTTTTACTCTGCAAGACATGATACATACTGTAGCATGAGATGGGGAAGGAAGAATCTGTCTAGTGTTGACATCTGTTGTTACTCACATTGGTATTGCTTGAATTCTTGAGCTCCAGATTTTATAGAGTAGTTATTCATTCATTCATTTATTCATTCAGTATTTATTGAGTGTCTGCTGTATGAAAGATGCTTGGGATACAACAGTAAACAGTCAGACAAACATCTCAATCCTCATGCAATTTACTTATAAGGAGAGAGAGATGGGTAATAAACATTAAACATGGTAAGTCAATGCAAACAGATTAAAGAATGGTAAATAACATACATTGTGTAGTATGATGGAAAACAGGTGCTATGAAAGAAAAAGAAAAAGAGCAGGGTAGGGTGAAATCAGAGTGTTATGAGAGAGGAATGAGGAAGAATGGAGTATTAAATGGAGTGATTATGATAAATCCCACTGGAAAGTTGAAATTTGAGCCAGGACTTAAATGAGGTGAAGGAGTACTCCAGCAAAAACTGTGCCTCCAGAAGGAGTATTCTGGGAAGAGGGGATTACTAAAGCAAATGCCCTAAGTCAGAACATACTTTGTATATCCTAGAAATAGCAAAAGAGCAGATTGTCTGTAGATGAGAGAATGAGGGGTACAGTAGGACAAGATGAAACCAGAAGGTAGTGAGGATGTAGTTTATGTAAGGCTTCTAAGCGGTTATCAGGGGATTAATGACTTTACTCTTGGTGAGAGAGGAGCCATTGGAGAGATTTTTCTGTACAACATTCTGGCTGCTCTGTTGATAAAAGACTAGAAAATTAAGGGTAAAGTCAAGGAGAACTCTGCAGTCATCCAAGTAAGAGATGAGGATGGCACAGACCAAATGGTTACAATAATTAATGAAAGAATAGGATTCCAGATACAGTTTGAAAAGGGAGCCAAAAGTATTTTTGTTACGGATTTATGCTAGTGATAGGAGATAAAGAAGTCAAGGATGACTTTATGGCTTTTTACAGAAAAACTGGAAAGGTGCCATTAACACAGATGGGAATGCCGATAAGTAGTTTTGAGGAAATCAAGACATTAGCCATCCCAGGAGAAGTGTCACAGAGCCAGTTGATACATAAGTTTGGAAGTTAGAAGAGTCTGGGTTGATAGTATTATTTTGGAAGTCATTAAATATATAAATGTTATTTAAAGCCATTAGACTAGATAAAATCACTAAGGAAGTGAGTATAGACAGAGAAGACAAAATACTGAGCTGGGGCAATTCAATATTAAGAAATTGGGAAGAGGATGAGAAAGCAGTAAAGGATACTGAGACAGAATGACAACAGAGGAAGTTAGAAAACTATCAGTGTGTGGTACTCTTCTATACAAGTCAAAATAAATTATTTAAGAAGGAGTGAGTAACCAAATATGTTAGCTGTTACTGAGGGGAAAATTAAAATGACTGAAATTTAACCATTGGATTTAGTAGGTTGGGTCATTAATGATATTAACAAGAGCATCTTTAGGGTAAAAGCCAGACTTCAGTGGGTTTAGGGGATAATGGTTGGAGAATTTCTGGAAACAGTATTAAAATCATAGACTGTTATCCTATAACAAGAAGAAAATAAATGTGGTAGCTAGAAGGGGGAGGGAGAGCAATAAAAAATACTTGATGTTAATGGGTTGATAGAAGTAATACAGTAAAAAAAGAAACATTGATGATGTGAAGAAAATATGAGAGAATAGCTGGAGAGGAAAACTTGAGCAAGGGAAAGCATCTGTTGCAGAAGCTGTGGAAAGACTGGTTTATATAGAAACATGGAAATTGATCTACAAGCAACAGAAATGGAGGCATGTAGTGGGGACACAGATGCTGCTAAGTATGTTGATGTGGTGTTGAGCATAGGCAAACATTTTCTAATGATCGCTTTGGTTTTCTCATTAAAATTAAATATTATCAGCTGAGAGAGAGAGAGTTATAAAAATAATCATCACGAATAGTGAGAAAAATAATGGACTGTGTTCTTAGAATACGCTTGGTTTCAGCCAGTGAGAGGCATTGGCAGATCAATGGGAGGAGAGAGGTCAGAACTTTCAATCTTCCAGTTCCCTGCTGCCAAACTGCAAGTTGGCAGGGATTGTGTTCCTGTTGGATAGCCTTTCCTACAGCTACAGATTTTTCCAGGATTTGGTAATTGCTCCTTTTGCTTATCACTTCCAGTCTGAAGATGGTAATAGTAACCACTGCCTGTTAGCCCTGGGGTACTTCATATCTTTTGTTGTTTCATTTAAAGGAAAAATAATGCCTACTTTAAGTTTTTCTTAATTACCCCATTAGGGTTTGCTGTTTTTTGATTAAGAGAGTAATTGGTACCAGGAGTAGCCCCAGGAAGGAAACCTTAAAATTAAGATTCTAGGATTTGGTTGTTTACATATTTTGGAAGCACATGTATATCCTTCTGGCAGGGTGGGGATGATAATGGGCAAGTGTTGGCATCTCAATTCCAAAAAGTGATGACCAGGAAAGAAACACGAGGAAGTGCCTATGCAAGGCAATGTTTTGCCATTAGGCACCTGTGGCTCTCAGTAGCTACGGTGACAATAGAAGTTACAAAGATTGTAAAGTAGAATATCTCCTCTGTAGATCCTAGAATGTCAACAGAGGTAAAACAAAACACGAATTATCTCAGATGCCAATTGCACTGTTCAAATAGGAATTTTAAAAAGGTGGTTTTGAAAGTGTCTTATCTTCTATAGATATAAGATCAAGCTCAGGGACTTATCATAACCAAGGTAGAACTATAGCACTAATTAAATGTGCAATTCTGTCATATCTCTATGCTAAGAAAAGGTTATGGTTGTTAAAGAATAGGGGGGTTGGGGTATGGGCACATTGTAGAAGAAACAGATAATGGTGAGAAATTTGAACCCCAGTGTAACTGAAATTGCTTGTTAATAAAAGCAGCTCCATCTACATAAGCTGCAGCAAGTTGTGTTTCAGTGCAATGCCAATTATCCTCAAGCCTAACTCCCAGTCCTTTCACAGCCTCTAGGTATAAGAAGCGCTAGATGCCAACATAGTTTAAATAGAAAGTGCAAATAATAATCTGGAAGGAAAAAGCCTATCCACTGGAAGAGTTGTATGCTTGCCAATTTTTGTTAGTAGAAATCTGAAGAGCATGAATGAGAGGGATTCCAAGGTTGTTAGGCCAAGTAGCATGAAATGTAGGACCAGTATGTGTTGAATTTATTGAAATGAATGCACTCACTCAACACTCATGATTCGTGTTGATTTAAGTGAACATTAATAGTACGCTAGGATGGTGAGTTAAAGGCAGGCCTGCAGTCAGTGAAATTGAGATGCTGGAATTTGCAGGGTAAAATGAACAGAAAAGGCACCCAAAGGTTCAAAGAATGTTGGAATGAGTGTGTTATGTGAAACTGCTGAATTTATTGCTAGCTTCCACTCTAAGAGGTCCTGGGGGACACACTTTCCCCCAAACCCTCATAGAAACTCTGTGACTGTCCTTTTGTAAGCTAGAGATAATGATGGGAGATAACTGTTTTGGAATTGGATTCCCCAATTTCCATGGGAGTAGAGGAATCCTGATATACTAGAGGAATAGAGACGCTTACCTGTTAGAGAAAAAAAAAAATAGGGACAATTACCAATTGCTATAGGAATTTGTGTTCTCTTACTCAAGTTCTAGATCTAACTCATTCCACAGAATTCAAGAGACAGGTATCTCCCACTTTGTGAAAGTTTGCATTACATCACTTCACTTTTATGAAAGATCTACATTATTAATACAGTCACAGCTTTTTTATAAAAGCAAAATCCGCTTTGGGTTTCTTTCAGTTAGCAAAAATGGGTACTAATGTAGGTCTTTCTTAAAAGCGAAGTGGTAAAAGGCAAACTTTGAGAAAGTGGGAAATACTTCTCCCTTTATACCGTTTCAGCTCACAAAAGGTTTCACAGAAATGATCTACTTTAGGATAGCCAGGGAAACCAGCTTTTGCTTATGGACAAAGCCAGGTCTCTTTGAGGAAACATTTTTCAGTGCAGCCACAAGTGAATCATTCTCCACATTTTCTCCCAGGGAGACATGCAGCAATGTATGGAAGTGACCGTGCCCAGGAGAAAGAGTAAAACTCAGCCCTGGAGTTGTGTAGACACTGGCTCCAGTGACTTGAAACACACTGGACAGATTGGGGGTTTATAGAGATCAGAAGACAAGCAGAATCTTGGTCCAGGTAAAACTCATTGGGATTACTTTCCTAGTCCCAGAATGAATAGTGAAATAGCCATATTTACTCTGTAACAGAATACTCACGTCAGTTCCTCTACTGGTAGAATGTGCACTATCATGGTAGAAATGGCCTACTGGAAGAAACTGGAACATCTCACTTCCCCAAAATACACTACATCCCCGTCTACCTCTCCTGTTTGGTCAGCACAGAAGTCAGATAGATGGGTCTTAGAGTGTGACTGGATTTTGCAAGTTTGAGGAGGAGTTATGCCAAAAAGAGCTACAGTTTAGATGTTGTATTTAGTCACCGGCTCTAGAATGCAGCTTTAGATACAGCATTTTCCCCCCTAATTTCTATTAGCAAATGTAATCAGAAGCTACTTGCCTTTACTTGGCAAGGAGAGCAATGCACTTTTACTGTCTTACCTGAGGATTATTTCTGATCTGCTCTCTGTTGTAACAGACCAGAGAGACATGGATTTTTATGGCCCTCCTACCAACCATCACATTTGGCTATTGATGATGACAGACTAACAACATACCAGGCAGGAAGTAGCACAAACTCTAAAAACTCTTATTACCTTAGTAAAAAATGTAATTGCTAGAGGTCGGGAGATAAACTCTAAAAACCATCTGCCGGATCACGTGTCAGTTATATCTCAAAAAGCTGAGGAAAGAAAGAAGGCATGATTGGCATTCTCAAAAAAAAAAAAAAAAAAAAAAGGCTCTGAAAAGCAAGAGATAAGTTGCAGAGCCATTTACTGCCCACAAAGAAAGTGCCACATGATGAAACTCTGGATGTTGGGGAGAACACTCATCACACCTAGGTGTGCAGCT
Organism: Camelus ferus; assembly: GCF_009834535.1. Taxonomy (NCBI): domain Eukaryota; kingdom Metazoa; phylum Chordata; class Mammalia; order Artiodactyla; family Camelidae; genus Camelus; species Camelus ferus. Next base: position 60,230,621 of record NC_045708.1, on the reverse strand, counting down.
TCAACCTTTTTGCTGAATAATTCAGAAGACAGTTTTGAACTGAGAACAAGGAAGTGGAAGTTCTGCACCACCTCAGGGCTGTAGTGCAAGCATTCCTGCACTTAGACCTCATACCTGGCAAACTTAATAGTGCAGAAACTGTCTGTGGCAGTCGAAAATGCTGAGTGGAGCTCCTGGCATGTTCCGTTGGGGGATTCTATTGTGGCAACAATTATTCTCCATTAGGAAAGTAGATTTTAGATTTCTACTAGGATCTGAGAGTGTTTAAACACTTGACTGTGATCATCACGTAGCTATATGACTTGAATGTCCCATTTTAAATGGTATTTAACTAAAAAAAATCCAAAATGTGGATGTGTATTACAGCATTCCAAGCTAACTTAAGAATGTCTGAATGGTATAATTGTATAACCAAATGCTCAGACTCCCATATGTGCTTCCATCAAGTGCTTCAGCCTTTCTCAGGGGTAAGCCTGAAAAACAATGGTGAAGAAAAATTCTTCCCCTTGAGAAGGGACAGAATATTTGGTTTTTCAAGTCAAACTGAAGGAGACAAGTCTGTGGTACACTGAGTTATGTGCAATGCCTAGTGTGTTGGCCAGAAAAATGGAAGAATGAAATAAGGTCCTACTGTATAGCACAGGGAACTATATTCAGTACCTTGTAATAGCCTATAATGAAAAAGAATATGAAAAGGAATATATATAGATATAGATAGATGGATAACTGAATCACTATGCTGTACACCAGAAATTAACACAACATTGTGAATCGACTATACCTCAATTTAAAAAATAAAATGAATAGATTCAGGTATAGCCTTTTCTAGGAAACCTTTCCTAGACTCTTCAGGTAACTCTTGCTACTCATCTTTTATACTTTTGTTTTATTTGGCGTATATCATCATTGTCCTAAACATATTATACTGTAACAACCAGTCAGTGGGGCTCTCTCTTCCCTGAGACTGGTGACCATGTTTTATTCATATTTGTATTCTAAGCTACAAACACAGCACCTGATATTTAGTAGGTCCTCAATAATACTTGTTAAATCAAAGGGTCAATAAATGAACAGGAGGGAAAAGATGAAATACAACATTGGGAAGTACGGCTGGTGGAAGGCAGGAGAAATTGAAGTTCCTGATCTCGGGGTCTCTCAGTGTGTTGGCGTGAGGGGTCTCAGGGGTCATGGGTTCGGGTAAGTGCAAGGACAGCTGTACAGTAAAAGATGTTAAAAGCAAGCCTCTCAAGCTCTGTTTCGTCTGTAGGTGAGTTCTGAAGCAAAGGCTTTGATGCAGTGAAGGATTCAATGTCTTCATTAGTAGAAGGTTAGCAGAATTGAGAGAATTAGACTATGTCTATAAGAAATAATACCCTAGAAATGACAGTACAGATTCAACACACATTTCTCAGCTTTGCCTGTTCCTGGGTATTTCTGAGCTTAGAGCAAAACTGTTTTTCCAGGCCTACTCCTGGCTTCATGTGCCCTAGCTAAATGCTGAAGGCAGTTTAAAATTGAGCAATTGAGGTCTCAAGAGAAATTCTCAGAAACATTTTAAAGACACTTACTGGCTGAGCTCTCCCTGTTTCCATTAAATTCCTGGTCTGATCTGTTCCCATGCAGACTTAGGAGGGTAAGTCTAACAGTTCAGTACTTACTGTTTGGAAAGCAGATGCAGTGAGTTATCTTGATTTATATTTATGTGATAAGTCAAATTCTGTTACATACATTTATCTTCTGAAAAATTAAGAGAAAGAAATTTGTAGGGAAGCCTTTTCCCTCAAAAATGGTTTGACAGTGATAATGTAGTTTAAGTAAAACTCATAAAATAGTAGAATTTAGGAAAAAACTGAAATAGAATATATGCATTCTAAAACAAATATATATCTTAAAACCAAGCATGTAGGAGACGTTTGATAAGTATTTGCTGAGTGCCTAAATCCTGATTTAAATTTGAAAATGAAAGTACCGCTTTCCTCTTGCCCCGTTCTCCTGTATGTCTGGAGCAGCACATGGTGGTACCAGTGTGCTGCAGGGAACCACGCTGCACGAATCACTGCTGTGATCAGCTGTGAATGGGTCATGTGCATGGACCTCAAGTTTTTTAGACACGTCCTCTCTGGGTACTGTATTCAGACCTGATGTTGCTTTTAGCTAATGTGCTGAATTGACTTTGTTTTTGGATTAGTACCTTCTCGAGAATTTTTCCTACACTCTGCTTTGAAGTAAGCATCCTGTTGTGAGAAATATGGTGAGAAGTGTTTCTCGGGAAACATTAATTTTCCACTTATTCCAAAGGATGATGAGTCATTCATTGCCTTTAATTTTGGAAATCATCTATAATCAGGTAGGCCAAACTGCACCTGCAGATGCTTCAGCATGCATATATAACATTAAAAACAAACAAACAAACAACAAAACTCCATCAGATTAACCGAATTCTTCTTACACTGGGAAAGTAACTGAGCTATTGTCAGCACCACTCACGGGCACACTCCAGCCTGACAGCTATTGGTGACGTACAGTGAAGGAAAAAGATGTGTAATGTACAGATGATTGAGATAGCAGTTTACCCGCTTCTTTTTTGGGTTGGATGTTGGTTGTTATTTAGTCCTCTGGATTCTTTTTTTTTTTTTTTTCCTCTCTGACAATTTCTGTTGCTATTTTACATTGCAAAAATAAGAACTAAGGTAGCAGGTTTTTTTCTGAAAGGTAGTTAAAACACATACACTTTGATTTTTATGTTAGACAAAGCAGTTTAAAATATGTAATTGACATATGGGTCAGTGAAAGAAGATGTGCATTTTATTCACATTTTCACTGAATTCTTGAAAATCATGATGCCAGATAAATATGCTTTATTTCCATGTAAATGAGGTAGCTGTTACTCCTTTCTAACTTTTTCTCCATCAAAACCAGAATTTTAAAAACTGTCAGGCCACAATAGGTCTGATGATGAGAGGGAATGAACGAGCTGACAAGTGAAGTAGAATTTTAAATGTGTCCCATGTTTGTCTCATTAGCCTTTTCTTCTCTGTAGTCTGGTTCATTCCCACAGAGAGGATGCAAATTTCAACATACTCGTTTGAAACGCTTTTTGAAATATCAATTTCAAAGGTGTTTGTAAAATGCCTTGTAAATAATTATATTTATATTAGAGAGCAAAAGGAAGGCAGAAGAAATTAAAAAAAAGGGAAACAGTATATTTGCTAACTCTATATAGAATGTTCAATTTTTGAATAGGAAAATGGCATTTTTTGAAACCTTTGTAAATCAGAAAGATGCAGACAATCCCTTAAATGTTCTGGTCAAAATATCGTAATTGTTGAGTCTAAAATTATTTTATGTACTATTACAAAATCACTGCCAATTAAACTATGATACTGCTTTCTTATAGCTTGTAACTTTTATTATTCTGCAAGAGCTCTTTTAGACTTATGTAGAGATGCACTTTTATCATGTTTCAAAATTGTGAATACAGATAAAAAATAAGCAAGCTAAATTGGTTGAGGTATTCCTAAAGTTTCTTCATATCTAGAATCTGACATTCCCAGATCACTTTCATGTCTCAGAGTCACCAATTTTTGTTTTTCCACATTATATCATCCTCTGTACATTTCTTCAAAAAAATTGCTCTAGTAGTATTGTTAGGATTTCCTCCTAAACTGTGATGCCCATTCTGTAAGTGTTGAGGCCCATGCACAGGTAAATATAGCTCTATCACACCAGTTACCTGCTTTAAGCACTTGCAAGATACATTCTGATTTTAGAGGTGTTGAAAATGAAAAAAAAAAAAAATGGGATTCATAATCGACTAGATTATAAGAGTAACACAAGAGTATCTGATCTGTCCTGAAATACAAAATAACCAGTTATTAGCAAGGGCAATGCTGTTATTCTAACCATTCTACAAATACATTGTATTCTCACAAATTTAGAGAAAGATAAAGGCAATTCAAAGTAGAAGATGAAAGATTTTATGACCGACAGTAATTAATATCTGATGGTGAAGGTTTGGGAAAATAAAGTGAAATACTCAACTCTTCTTTTAGCAGTCACGGGTTGGACTTTTAGAAATATTTTCCCATTGAATATTTTATGATTCTATGCATCCAATTTGTAATTCTACAGATGTCAATTTAAAATACCCTACTTCCCTTAATCAAAATACTAGATTGATCATGTCAGCTAATTCATTACAGTTGCTTAATTCAATCACAACTCATAAACTGTAATGTTTAAGGAAAGGATAAATTGTGTAAAAGATTGTCATTGAAAATTCTTTATAATAATCTGAAACCATGTTAAGGATTTTTTTTTTAACTTTAATTGTTTAATCCTAAAACTTGGCTGCAACAGTTTATCTAATAAGCCAAAGCAGATTCAGTTGGATTTGGCTTTGTCTTACATCAAGAATAGCATATACTGTCATAAAGATAAGACGTGGCACAACCATTCATCTTACTAAGTGGTTTGTGAAGATCTGAAAGAACATCTCTCCACAAAAAAGTGTCTGGGATCATCATACTTAATGTCTAATACTTATACCTGAATTATGAGCAAGTATTCACTTTGTCAAATTTTAAAAATCAATGTAATTGCTTTGGAAGACATTCATCATACGAGGACACTGTATTATGTCTTCATTTGTGTTATTTCCAAAAACGTTTATTTAAAAACACACTGTGTATCATTCTGTATTAAGTTATGACAGTTGCAGCATCAGTTTTCATTTTGCAGAGACATAAAAATAGAAAACATTCCTCTGTGTAGTCTAGATTACATAAAATGTGATCATGCGTCAGACTTTTTGTTCAGGAAAACAGCTTTCCAAACTCAGAAAACTAAAACAGCAACAAGCAATTGGAAAAGAAAAAGAGAAAGACAGAGACATTGTCCACACTGATAAGAACAAAAAAAAAAAAAAAAAAAAAAAAAAAAAAAAGGAGGGGAGGGGTAGGTAGAATCTGATTGATGTTCTGGAAACACCAGAAAATTTCACACTTGAAAATTGGTTTTTAAAATGCCAGTGTCAGCCAACAGTATATGAAAACGAATGATATCTCTGCTGAGCATCTCCTGATCAGATACGGTGTTTTAGACTTGAACTTATCTATAGGAAGGGTTAGCTACTCAGTCCAGATTCTTATTTTTTCTTGAAGAAAGCAGGTTAAGGTCTTAGGTAAAATTAAAATCATGAAAGCATTTAAATTTAGAAATGGAGAAAGTTCCCTTACTGACCTCTGTTTCCTTTAAAGAGTAGATTTTATAATGAAAGGACAACCATTCCATACTCAAAATAATATTTAGCTGTCTTTATTTTCCTTGTGAATAAAAACTGTATTACTAGGGGAAAAAGACAGTAATATTATGGAAAACACTCATCTGACAGCAGATTAATGTCATAATTATGGAATTTTAAGGTCGTAAATCATGCTGAATTACATTTAAAGAATTCACTAAATAGAAAGTTTAAAATTAATATTTCCAAAGAAGCAACTCTGTCAGTTGTTTGAAGATAGTTTAAAACGATGATTTATTCCTTCAGTAATTCATTCAAATTTTGAGAATCTCATGGGACATTGAAACACTAGTTTATTATGTGTCTTAAACTATTTTTCATTAGCGTCAGCAAAAACAGAAAACATTTGGTTACCCTTCTCAGTATGAAGGAGGAAGGGTGAAATTCTCATTATGTAAGATGCCTACTATAGACTAAATATTTTTTCTAATAGTATCTTATTTAAACCTTACTAAGTGATACATGTCACACACACACGCACACCTATACACACATACACATATATGTGATGGTAATTAAGGTTGCAAACAGAATTAAGATTGCTAATCAGTAGACTTTTAAAATAGGGACATTATTTTAGATTATCCAGTTGGACCCAGTGTAACTCCATGGGCTGTTAAACGTGGAAGAAAAGCAGAAGTGTGGGTCAAGGATGAAAGAACAAGGAGGAGAAGGCTGAAGCACAAGAGGAACCCAGCCCACCTTTGCTGGCTCTCATGAAGGAGGGGGACCACAAGCCCAGAACTACAGATGGCCTCCAGGAGCCAGGAAAGACCTGCAGCTGAGAGCCAGCAAGGAAACGTGGAACACAGTCCTACTGTGGCAAGGAACTGAATTCAGCCCACAACTTGAATGTGCAAGGACATAGAAGCTCCCATAGTGCTTCCAGAAAGGAACCCTGCCCTGCCAATAATTTAAATTAATATTAACATACTAACATATACACAAATATGCAATATATAATTTAACATTTATAAACATTTTACACACACATATATAAATATATGTAATGCTTTTCTATAGACATTTATCTTTAGACATTAAAATTGAATTAAGCAAGTGTTAAGAAAGCCTTAACATGTTAACCTTGGGGCTGAAATCAACACTTGAAATATTTCACAGCAAAGTAGAGGTGGTGGCTGGGGACACAGACACTAGACAGCTATTGAGATGGAATAAAATCACTGTATAGAAAGAACCTGGATAAATCATCAATATGTTTTAAAATATTAAGCGTGTATCTAAGAACATTTAAATCAATGAGATGTAGTGTGATATTTTTATTCTTGAAAAATAAAATAGAAATGACTTTCCTAAAAACAGAAAAAAATCATAGTTATAGTAAAATAGGTATAATTCTAAAAATGAGATGAACATCCTGCTCATAGGACAGAGCCAAAATGGAATTTATCAAGCTGAGACAAAAGTCTGTGTGCAGCAATTAGGGTTTTACAATCATATTTAAAAATTTTAACAGCTATGGCTGTATAATTGATATGCATATAGTAAATCGCACATACACAAGTACGCAACTTGACAAATTTTAGTGTAAGTTCATATTCATGGAACATTTAAACAATCAGGATAAGACCCAAAAGTCTCTTCATCCCTGTGTAATCCTTGCCTCTCACCCCTCTTCTCCCTGTCCCACAGCCAGGCAGCCACTTACCTGCTTTCTGACACCATAGATTTGTCTGTGTTTCCTAATGTTTTATATAAATGGAATCATAAAGTAGGTACCTCTTCTCGGGGCGTCTTTGACTTGGTGTAATTATTTTGACTCATCCATGTCCTGGTGTATATCATCTGTTTATTTCTTTTTGTTGCTGAGAGTATTCCATTGCATAAAAATGACATCATTATGTTATGCGGATATCAACAGGAATAATCTCTGTTGGTAGAAATTTGGGTTGTTTCTACTTCTTGTCTGCTACAAGTGAAGCCATGAACATTCGTTTGTGTCATATACATACACTTTCATTTCCCTTGGAGAATTCCTGGAAGTGAATGACTGAATCATCTGATGAATGTACCTGTTTAAGAAACCGCCAAACTCTTTTCCAAAGTGATTATGCCATTCTGCATCCGCGCCAGCTTTCTGAGAGGTACAGTTCTTTCACACCCTCACCAACGTTGGGTATAGCCAGTCTTTAGTTTTAGCTAAGTTTGCCATCTGTGTTATCTTTGGTGAAGCGTCTGTTCATATCTTTTGCTCATTTATATCGTATTGTTTGTTTTCTTGTTGAGCATTGAAATTTCTTTATATTTTCTGGAGATGAGTCCTATATCCAACACATGGTTTGCAAATGTTTTATCCCAGTCTGTGGCTTTTCTTTTCATTCTCTTTAATGTTGATTCTTGATACAGTGATGTTTATTTTGATGAACTCTTTAATTTATTATCTGTTTTATTAGCTGGAATGTGCTTTTGATATCACATCTAAGAAATATTTGCCTATTTCTTGTGATTTCTTCTAAAAGTTTTATGGTTTTAGGTTTTGTATATAGTCTATGATCCATTTTGAGTTAAGTTTTTCATATAATGCAAGGTAGTGATCAAAGTTCTTTTTTTTTTAAAACATGAACATCTCATTCTTAAAGCAATTTTTTTTGTCTGTCCTCAACTGAATTGTCTTTGCATCTATATACAAAATCAGTTCATATATGTGGAATCTGCTTCTGCATACTCTTTTATATTCCATTGGTCTGCCTTAAGCTAATACAATGTTTTCTTTAGATTTATAATGAGTCTTGAAATCAGGTTATGTTAGTGTCCTCACTTTATTCCTCTTTTTCAAAGTTTTTTTTTTTAACTTTCCTAGCTTATTTGAATTTATATTTGAACTTTAGCATCCGCTTGTCAAGTTTGATAAAAGAAAACAAAAACCTGCTGTGCTTTTCATTGATACCGCATTATGTAAGTTCAGGAGAATTGACACCTTAATACTGAGTTCTCTGACTCATAAAAATATCACTCCATTTATTTAGGCCTTCCTTAGTTTCTCTCAATAATGTTTTGAAAGTTTCAGGTCTTGCACATATTTTGTCAGATTTTTTCCCAAGTATTTTACATATTTTGATGCTAATGCAAATGGTATTTTTAAAAATTATTTTTGGTCATATCTAAATTATAGATGTACAACTGTTTAATATTGATCTTGCACGCTGCCGCCCTGCTAAATTTATTTATTTTTTTAACTTTTTTGAATATTCTATTAAATTTTCTATAAAGATCATGTCATCTCTGGATAAAGAAATTTTTACTTGTTTTCCAATCTGGGTTCATTTTATTTATTTTTCATGCCGTATTCTACAGGGTGAAAAATAATGAACAACTTTGAATAGAAGTGGTGAGACTAGGAATCTGTCTTGTTTCTGATTGCAGGGAGAGAGCATTTTGTCCTTCACCATAAAGTATGTTAACTGTAGGTTTTCTGTAGATGTTTTGATCAAGTTTAGGAAGTTATCCTACATTCCTAGTTTGCTGTAAGTTTTGATCAGTATATATGTTAGATTTTGTTTGACACTTCTCAGCATCTATGGAGATGAGCATATTGTATAAAAGTTAACTTGTTAATAAGTCAGTAATACTGATTTTTGAAAGTAAATGCATCTTGTATTCCTGGGATAAATTCCACTTGATTATAATGAATTAGCCCTTTTAAATATTTGCTTTGCTAATATTTTGTTTAGAATTTTTCCATTTTTCTTTAAGCAATACATTATTTTATTATCTTGTAACATACTTGTTACATTTTAGTATCATGGTAATGCTGGCCTCAGAATAAACAGGGTAGTATCCTAGCCCCTCAGTTTTCTGGAAGAATTTTTGGAGAATTGATATTATTTCATAATTTTAAAAATGTACCAGTGAAAACCCTGAGGCCTAGAATTTTCTTTGTGGAAAGATTTTATTTACATATTCAGATCCTTTAATAGATGTAAAACTATAGAATTTTTTTTGTGAAGGAATGTTTGTAAATTTATGTTATTCAAGGAATTTGGCCATTGGATTTGCCAAATTTACTGACATAAAGATTTTTTAAAATGTATTAGTTTAGTTACCTTTTAATGTCTATATAATCTGTAGTGATATCACCTTTCTTAATCTTGGTAATTTGTGTCTTCCCATTTTTTTTTTCTTGGTCAGTCTCATTGAGGTTTGTTGATTTTTCATTTTTTATTTTATTTTTTTAAAGTTCATTGATTTTTCTCTCATTTCCTATTTATTTTCTTTGATTTTCTCTCTGATTTTTCTTTTTAAGGCTTTCTTCTGGTTACTTTGATTTTAATTTGCTCTAATTTTTCTAGTTATTTGTGATAGAAACTGAGGTAACTGACTTATAATATTCTTTACTAATAGGAGAAAGGGAAGCTGTAAGTTCACTCTCTACTAGGTACTGCTTTTTCAGTACCTTTTAAATACATAATTTTGATATACACTATTTTTATTTTCATTTCATTAAAATATTTTTTTCTTTCAGTTCTTCTTTGATTTATGAGTTACATGTATTTATATAGACATACTTTTCTTTCTGATGCCTTTTTTTTCTCCCTGATGGATTTTCTTCTACTTTTCTTGTAGTATTGTTAGTCTTATGGTGATGAATTATTTCAGACTTTATATGTTGAAAAAGCCTTTATTTTGCCTTCACTTTTTGGAAACATACTTTAGCTTCATTTAAAGTTGTAGTTTGAAAAAATTGTCTTCTCATATTTTAAAGATCTATCCATACTATTTTCTCATATGAATTATTTCAACAGGAAAAGAAATGTGCTCTCATCTTTATCTTTGCTTCTCTGTAGGTAATATATCCCCTCCCCTTCTCCTATTTTTAAGATATTCTCCTTAACATTGGATTTGACCAGTTGAATTATGATAGACCTTAGTGCAGTTTTCTTCATGGGGTGCGTGTGTGCGTGTGTGTGATTGTGTGCGCGTGCACGCGTGTGCACTTGAGGATCATTGTGCTTCTTGGATCTATGGGTTTATAATGTTTAAATCAATTTTGGAATGTATTCAACCAATATTTCTCCAACTCCCTCTCTTCAGAGCTTCCAATTACATAAATATTAGGCTATTTGAAATCGTTCCATAGCTCATTGACCCTCTTTTGAGTTCCTTAATTATTTGTTTTTTCCATAGGTTTTATTTTGGATAGTTTCTATTTTAATATATTTAAATTTACAAATCTTTTTCTATGCAATGTTTAATCTGTCATTAAACTCACCCAGTATATTTTTTCTTTTAGACATTTTATTTTTTACCTGAAGTTTCATTTAGGACTTTAAAATATATATTTCATTTCTCTACCTTTATTTTCAAACTATTTAGCCTATTTCAAGCTATGGAATACAGCTGACGCTTGAACAACTTGGAGGTTAGTCCACATATAACTTGTAGTCTTCCCTCCATTTCCAGGGTTCCTCCACATTTTCAGATTCAATCAACTACCAACCCTGAGTATTTCCTGTTGAGAAATATTGGCATGTAAATGGACCCACGCAGTTTAAACCTCACTGTTCAAGGGTCAACTGTATTTACAACTCTTTCATTTCCTTATCTACTAATTCGAGCAACTGTGTCTGTTCTGGGTTAGATTTGATTAATTGTTTGGTTTTTTCTCATCATAGGAGTGTCATATTTTACTGCTTTGCGTGGTTGCTATTGTTTCCTTGGATCCTAGTCATAGAAAATTGTATCTTTTGGGGTGCTGGATTATTTGGATTTCTGTAACTATTCTTGAGTTTTGTTCAAGAATTTAGTGAAATTAATTGGAAGCAGTTTGGTCCTTTTGGGTTTTGCCAAAAGATTTGTTAATTGGGACCAAAACTGTTTCCACCTAAGGCCTAGAGCTAATCATGTCCGCTACCGAGTATTCTGTGCTAATGTTTCTGGGTATTCTATACAATTCCCTGTAAATTAGGGATTTTCCAGTGTGCCTGTTGGAGACAGGCATGATTCTCAATGCCCGGTATGTGCACTGGGCATTGTTCCATTTAATACTTTTGGATTATTTTTCTCCAAGCTTGTATCATTGCCTCACATAGATGCTGAATACATAAGCGGTGCCTTCTGCTGTCTTCTGACATTCTCCATCTCTGAAATTCTCTCCCCTTGGTATTCAGTCCTGTGACCTCTAGCTACCTTGGTCTTCCTAGACTCTCAGCTCCATCTAGACAGCATAGGAAGCCTACCAGACTCTGCCTGAGTTCCTCCTCCTTGTGCTGTGGCCTCGAAATTCTCTCAAGGCAATAAGCTAGGAAATAATAGGACTCATTTTATTTTTTTCCCTTTTCTCTGGGATCATGGTCTTGCATTGCCTGATAAACCATAATTTTACCTATTATTCTTGATTTGTGTTTGTTTTCAACAGGAGAGTACCTACTACTCTATCTTGGCTAAAAGCAGATATCTGAAATAATTTTACAAATGTCACTGTTTGGGTGATTTAATTCTGCCTTATCATAGAATTCACCTATGTGCTGAATTTTCACAAGGGAGAAAATTTTCCTAGATTTTGCCTTTGTTTATATATGTCATCATCATTGAAGATGGAATCTTTAAGGACCCATGACTTACTCTTTAGTTTTTGTCCCTAGGATCTAGCAAAATGCCTAGAATATAGTAGATTTTGATTGATGGGCTTGTAGGAATAAAGGATAAAATAATAGCATTTAAAGGAGAAAATAAAAAGTAGAGTTTAATCTTGAATTTCCACCTCTTCTGGGCTGAATGTGTATATCCCACTAAAATTTATACATTGAAACTCTAACCCCTAGTGTGGCTATATTTGGAGGTGGAGCCTCTAAGGAAGTAATTGAGGCTAAATGAGGTCATTTTAGGGTGTTGCACTAATCCAGTAAGATTAGTGTCCGTAAAAGTAGAAACACCAAAGAGCTTGCTGTCTCTCTCTCTTCCTCCCTCCCTTTCTCGCTCTCTCTCCCTGCCCCTACCCCTTGCACACTCAGAAAGGCCTTGTGACCACACAGTGAGAAGGTGGCCATCTACAAGCCAGGAAGAGAGCCCTCACCAGAAACTGACCACACTAGCATTCTGATCTCGGACTTCCAGCCTCCAGAACTAGGAGAAAATAAATTTCCATTGGTTAAGCCACCCAGTCTGTAATATTTTCTCATGGCAGCCAGAGAACACTATGTATGGTGTATAAATAATATATACCATCTAGACTGGGGGGATAATGAAAAAATTGTTGAAATTCAAAAATACCAATGGGAATCATTTAAATAATTGAGAATCTTTGTTAAGTCCTGTTTAATGACTACAACTTCTGAAAATGAAATTCTTTGAAACAGAAGTTTATTTAATATGTGCCTCTTTTAATAGCCACCTCTTCTTATTCCAATTAAATCACATTGGAAGAGAAGATACTCTACATCTTATTCAAAAGGGCCTTTCCATAAAATGACTTAATCTGTCCCAGAATAGTAGCTTTTTACATTGAACTCACTTCCAGTTGGCATCCTCGAATTTCTGGAACCCTGTATCTAAAATCATGTGAAAGAACCTAATCCTGGATGGTAACCAACAGACGGAAGTTTTTGCTGTTTTGACCTCAGGTGAAGATAGTTTGCTGTGTGCTTCTGAAATCTATTCAGACTGGGATCTTTTAAATTTTTTTATTTGAACATTAATAAGGACACGTATCTTATGAAAAAAAATGTCAGTTAGGGGATTGATAATGTTTGAACCTGACTCTTGCTTTGCTGTTTTGTTTTGTTTTGTTTTTTTAAGACCATCTAGGATGAGTTGCATTTTAAATAGGCCATGGGAAGTGTGTGCGCCCTCTGCTGGAACGGTATTAGAGCCCTGGAACTGACCAGACTTTACAGAGCCCTCTGTCACTTCCTACTGTTTGTTATCTTAAAAATTAATTCCTTGAACAAAGAATTAATATTCATGCTCACCAAGACCTTTGTATGTACACTTCTTTTGAGTTTACAAAGTACTGATAGTTTATAAAGCCCCATCAAATCAATCTTCACTTTAATTCTCAGCTAATACATAGCAAGTAATGGCCTCATTTTACAAATGAGGAAAGCAAACGGGAAGAGGATAAATGATCTATCTATGGCCTCCCCATTAAACAGTGGTGAGGTCAGGTTATAACTCAGACCAGGCTCAGGTTCTGCTCTGGTCTTAGGCCCATATCACAGACATCTTAATTAATTAGCACTTGTCTTCTGCTTAAAGCAGCCAATTAATAGTCTGTACAGTTACAAATCCAGATTTATAGTCTCCTCTGAAAGAAACCTGTTTATTATTCTCCATTTTGACATTAACAACATCACCCAAATTAAATGTGATATTATTTAAGATAATATTTTTGAATCAGAAAGGCAGAGTTTTTGTCTTAGAATATTATAGCTATGGTCTGACATAGACAGAGGTTTGCCAGAAAACAGACATTTGCCCCTATGACTGATGTGGCAAGATTTCAAAAAGCTTTAAAATAACTTTGATAGTAACAAAAATTAGAGTATTGTAAAGAAACTCTATCTCAGAAAGTTTTCTGAAAGAAATGCCATTATTAGTGTACAAATCTAACAAATGATTAGTGATCCAAATGGAAGAAACTGGAAGGAGGAATGAGATACCCTAGAGGGATCTCCTTATTTGTTTAAGGAGGATACGGGCTTCAACTTTGGTTCTTGGCAGGGAGGAAAAGAGACAAATCCTCTTTCATTCTTGTGATGCTGTTGTGACTTTGGATACTGTTTCTCTATTACAACAGAATGCAGTATATCAAAGCCACTTGGCATGTAGTTTGAAGCAGATGGAAGAATTGTCTAATGCAGAACAAATCTGTTTAAAAATTCTTGTCACTGCTTTCTCCCCTCCCCCACTATATCTCTCACAGTGATAGGTGCTGAGTTACATAACAGTTATAATTTAATCTGAGGTCAGATTATCATTCTGGGGCACTAGTTACAAATACGAGCATACTTTAGATGGCATGAGGCAAACACAGCATAGCATGTTATCACTGCCAGCCCAGACGGAAGTTTCCCGTCTTTACCTGGTTGCAACACGCCTGGCATATGGCTAGCGCTGAACGAATGGTAGTGATTATTGTTATTACCCACTCTTCCCAAATGAGACTTTTGTCAGTTCAGCATTTCACACAATTTCTTTAACTAATCTGCAGTTCCTTGATGTTGTCCAACCTTCAATTTCACATAGCCTGGAAAAGACTCCTTTCAGAACTAGATCAAGACACATGGCCACTAGAAAACGTTGTCATTCTTCTAGCAGCCAAGTGGAAAGATTTATGACGTAGTTTACCCGTAAAGCTTAGGGACAGTTTACAGGAGACTTGCCAGCCTAGAGTTACTGGCCAAATCTTAAATCTCTGTCTAACATTGTTTCTCTAAACACTTCAAAGATTTTCTTATTCAAACTTATTTACTATTTAGCACAAGCCCTCATATCACAGAATTATAAAATATGTGAGACTATACATTTTCTGACAAAAACATAGTGCTTAATATATCTCCTCTAAAAATAAGCTCCAATTCACGTGATACGCGTGCAGGGAATGAGGTATCTAGTTCTTGGTACGTTACATCTGATGGCATCTTAGTTCAGCATCTTCCATGTTGGCACGGACAGTATGAAAACAGTGTTCTATGTTCAAATTAATTTGATAATGATTTGTTAAGCAAGACAATTTCTTTACTCCAGAATTTCTTAGAGCCTTGGATATAGAAATACATATTATAAATCTCCTAGAAGCAGCTATAGGTTATGCAGCACTTGGCGAACACATTCGTCTGTGGAATGTATTTTTCAGGCACGTTTAATAGCAAGTCTTTAAGTAACAACTGTTGAAGATCAACCACTTCAGCAAACAGTCATGTTTTTGTGACTTTGTGAATGAATCATAGTTCAAATGTAGAAACATGTCAACCCATGAATCACTATTAATAAGGATACAACTCAGAGGTGAAAACATGTTATTTCTTAATTATTATATTGTATTATTAGATCTAAAAGGATCTATAAAAACTTAGAGGTTTTAAGTTTTAGTTTACCATGGAAAAGCCATAAACTTGCAAAGGAATATTTTATATTATCTAATGTGTATTATCTAATGTATCTATAACATATAAATCATATTTTGTTTTTAAAATTATTAAATAAATAGGATTTGATATACTTAATATATCTTTTAATTTGGAAAGAAAACCTGAATTATGGATGAGATGTAGAATAATGAGATGCATATGATACTCTATGATGACACAGTGTTCACCATGTTTCCTGCTCATCTGTAAAAGTTCTTAAAATGAACAATGAGGAATTTAATTACCATGCAATTCTTCAGCAAAAATAAAAACAGATTAAAATGGAATAAAATTAAAGAGGCCTTTGTGGCCTGCAAGTGAACATATATATCAGTATGAGCTGGGGTTTATTATATGCAGGGTGAAGTGCAATCCTTCTCATGTATTTACCACTGGAAAGATGAGAATTAGGGGCTGGCTTTGGGTAGATGTTACAAAGTTTAAAAAGAGAGTGGTTGGTACTGAAGAATTCATTGATTAACTTTTTGAAAATAAGATCTAATGACAAAAGCTTAAGAAGTCAGAGCTAATTAACTTTGGGAATGGTGAATGAGGGTAGACATGACTGTTTTCTGGATGATTCTGACATATTCATGATGAATGGTAAGGAATTAAGAATACAACCATCACCAACACTGGAGAAAAAAAGAAAAATACAGGTTGGGAACATTCTTGATTTTTTTGATAGGAAAGAGGACCATAAACTGTTGTTTAGTATATACTTGTGTCCTAGATGGTAATTATTTATTATTGAAATTTTATACATTTCTTTTTTTAAAATAAAACATAAAAAATACATACATATATATATATATATATACACACCTACACATAATATATATAACATATGTGTTGAATATATATATTCAAAACAAAATCTTCCTAGGTGAGATGCCGCTTTAAGGTTACATAGGCGTCTACAAAAGTGGGGAAAATGTAACATATCGACTACTCAGCCAACCCAGGTTTTTAATGATCTGTTTAATAGTGGAAAATTAGATGAAGCAGAGAAAGGATGGAGTTATGATAATGAGTGACAGTGGCAGCCATGACCGACTTTATTGTGTGCTGTGCAGTATGGGGCAGTGAACATGTATGGTTTTAGCATTAGACAGATTTGATTTCTAATTCTATTTTATTCACTTATTGATATTTCCTTTAAAAGGGCACATAATCTCTATGAATAACTTCTTAATATGCCAAATGTGGACAGTAATACATTCATCCTTTGTAGGATTATTGGGAAGAATTAAATATACCATAGATAAAATATCTGGCAAATAATAATAATAGTACTGCTGATTGATAATCTAGTATATGTTTTTAATTTTGTAGAGAAGTTAACTGAGGCTCAGAAAAATTGAGGTACAAATAGCAAGAAAAATGCCTGAGATCTGAATCCAGTTCTCCTGACTTCTAATTCAGTGCCCTACCTACTACACCAGAGCAACTTCTCTCCATCTTCTACAGTTCATCATAGTTTCACATTTCCTTTGTTGAAAGTTTTTTCATTTTTTAACCTGTCTTACTAAATTTTTATGTATTATCTTTACTCATAAATTATAAGTTTTTAAAAGCTCATCCATATTCATATCTCTCATTTTATTGCAAAAATGATTTAAGTATAAGACATTCCAAAATGCCTATCAAATGAATAAATTAATGAATTAGAAAAGAATAGTTGCAATAATTAAATTCCCTTTCAATGGATCCAAGAACTCAACTAATTCTAAATTCTTCCTTACTGAATGCTACATTGATGTGAGGTTTCAGTATTTAAAAACCATTACAAATATCTTAACTTTACCTTCTGGCGAACACTACTTAGATATATAATCGTATTGCTAATTTGAACTTTACATTTAATGCTTCTCAATAATTTTATTGCCATCAATACTAGCACTAATTTTCTACAGTAATTGGAAGTTTAAAACTATTGTGATTATAGAAAAAAATTAACAGGAAACATTCAGTTCCATATTTTTAGCAGGCTCTCATGTAGTTAGTTAAAATACTGAAAAACATACCAAATGACATTTTGAAACAAAAACCAAAAGAGTTCCTCTATGGACACCCATTGTGCATTTGAAGTCTTAATTTGAGATACGTAAAGTTAATCATTAAACTGCAACAGGAAGAAAAATTCTTCTCTGGTTAATTTCTAAAGGAGTTATATGTGTGTGTGTATAAAAAATATATATGTATGAAGAATATTATAATGTGGTTAGTCTTATGCTAGAAAAGATAGATTATAAATTTCAAAAACTTTAAGAAATAAACACCAGAATCTCAGAGAACTCTTAGAAGAAGGGAAAGAAAACAACAAGTTTGCTTCTGATTTTGTCACAGTTGCAAAATCCAAAGAATCAGGCTGAGTCATTTCTCTAACTGACAATCTAAGGCTGATGGGAAGCAGCTGAGTGATGATTACTGTGAAGAGGTGACACCAAATGAAGTGGAGACATCTGAAAGTACTCAGGCTCACACCACAAAATGGTGGCATATGTAAATTCTGTTGGAGCCTTTGAAAGCTTATGATTTAAGTGCTCAAACAGCACAGTAGCAAATCTTTTCCTTTCCTGTAGTCCATGTTGAAATCTTCATGCTAATTAGCATTAGGGGCAAATGTCACATATGGATTTAAGTGGAAATTTCTGAAGGCTATACAATACAGATTCTGTATTTGATTGAAAATAGCTGAAGAGAAGCACAAGGGAAGAAATCATGCTGTATGGAGATTGTTAAGACAAAATCAACAGCACTTTGGGGGACCGTATTAATTTAATTTTATCCAGGCTCATTCATAACACCTGCCAAACGGTAGTCCTGACAGTAAAGTGCCAGTCAGAATAGACAGGTGAACTAGCACATTGGGGAGATCAGGGGATGGTAACAGATATGATCATAACCAAACTGTCTCTAAGGGAGCCAACCAACATATACATGATCAATTTTCTTTAACTGCCTTCATTATTGCATATCTCTATTTACTTTTAAGTTCCTTCAGTTTCAGAAAATCTTTAGTAGTTCTGTTTTTAGTAGTTCTTTTCATTTTTGGCAGAAATAGCGATTCATAGGAGCTCATGATAGGGACTGTCAGGAACCCATGGCCAACAGAATAAATGAGGTTATTTAATCCGTGTATAAGTGTTATCGTGTATTCAACAAAACGCTCTGTGTTAGAGATTGTGTGGATCTAAAAGAAGTATAATATGAAATTTGTGATCATAAAGTCTATAAGATAAAGTGAATCTTCCATCTACCAACTGTTAGCCAATAATCTGTGTACTCATTCCTCTCATTCAATCACAAAGTTCTCTTGGCGTGATCTCCAAAATCTTAAATCTTTCCATATCTTTGCCAGCACTGCACTCTGAGCGTTCCATTATTCTCTCCAGGAATAATGTCATAGCTTTCTGAAAGATATCTATGTTGACTGTCCCCCCTCTTTTATGCTTCCTTCTTTTTAATCCATCCCCTAAACGCAGGAAGAGTAAAATTTTCAAGATAAATTCTTCCCCTACTGAAAATCCATCCCTGACTTTCCACCAAACTTGGAATAAACTCAAACTCATAGCCATGGCAGTTTTAAATAAATTGACCTCTCTGTATCTGTTCAAGCTCACTTCATACCACTTTTACTTTCTCCCATTGTATGAGCCAATTCAACCTTCTTTCTGGTTCTGAATACACATTGTAATTCCCCTAGGATCTTTACATGAGCTATGTGCTTTCGCTAGAATGTACTTGGTTGTCTCCTTTATATGTGTCTCAGTGTTAACATTTAGGTAAGTTCCTGTTTACCAGTCCTTCTGTCTATATAATTCTCTCATCTTGCATTTTATGATAAACAGCAAGAAAAAACCAAGTAGCATCTTGAAAATTTTATTTTGAAACCCCCTTAGCTATACCACCCAGCTCTTAATGCACATCTTCTACGTTCCATAGAACTTCCCACAGCAGTGTTGCTAAATATTCTGCTGATATTCCTGGAGTTTTTGAGATTTTCTTCAGTTTTGTGTGAGTCCTCACCTGCAGCACTCTCAGAGCCCAAAATTCTATGAACAGTGTGTTCAGGACATGTTAAGCTTTCATTAAAAGTTTCCTCAAAGTTCACTGCTGGATCCAAAACTCCTTCTGCATTTTTGGCATTTGTTATGGCAGTATTTTAATTCCCATATGAATTTGTTTTCTATCACTGTGTAACAAACATTAAAATACATAGCATCTTAGAACAAGAAATGATGACTACCTCTGGTTCCCGTGGGTTCGGAATCCAGGTGCAGCTTACTGAGTGACTCTGGCTCAGTGTCCCTCACACACTGCAGTCACAATGTTAGCCAGGACTGCAGTCATCTCAGTGTTTGGCTAGAGGAGGATCCTCTTACAAGCTCGCGCATGTGGCTGTTGTCAGGTGTCAGATCTTCACAGGTTGTTGGCCAGACATTACTTCTGTGCTATTGATACTCTCCAGAGAGTGAGTCTAAGAGAGGCGCGCAGCCTTTGTAACCTAATCTTGAAAGTGATATTTCATCATTTTTGCTTTATTCTTTATTAGAAGTGAGTCAATAAGTTCAGTCCATTTATATTTATATGGATATGAAGACTAGGAGGTGAGGGTCATTGGGAGACGTCTGCGAGATTACTCCCTGCAGATGTCAGCTCTGGTGACCGTGTATAAAGTAACCACTCAGTCACTCCTGTATCATGTTATATTAATGCTCTGCATTGTACTTTTTGTCTGTTATCTTTGATTTTTTATTTATGTCCGCACTCATCTCATTGTCACAAATTAGAGTTTGAGCACAGGCTGAGGCTGCAAAAACAGACAAAAGCAAATTAATGCAAAACCTTATAAAGTATGTCAAGGGGAATGACATGATCAGATCTGCATTTTAGACTCAGAAAAGTAAGGCTAAGATAACAAGTCCAGTGTAGCTTAGAGTCAGTGATTACTCATCAAAAATGAGAAAGGTTTGACACAAAAGACAAGAATTAATTCATCCTTTGTGAATCGGGCAGTCTAGATTTTAGAAGACAAAATTCAAAGAAAATGTTAGATGGAGCAAATAATATGACAGAGGTTTGGAGAAGAAAATGCCTATTTCGGGAATTGTAAAATGTTGACAGGAGCAGGGAGAATATTAAGGAAACAAGATGCTTATATAGAAAATTGAGACATTGTCTTAATAGGCCATTGGGATGGATGTTTAGAAAAAAAAAAAAAAAAAGATTAGCCTTTCTGTTCTCTTTAAAACCACCCTACCAGGTTGTCTCTAACTGTGGACTAGAGCTTCATTTTCTTGGATTGGAGATCCTTCTTAATATTCTCAAGGGCAAAGGCTCAAGGTAGATCCAGGAAATGAAGCAGCCGGTGGGGGTGTAGCCAGTGTGGTCTGCCTTTAATAAGTGTATCAGAGAGAGAGTGTTAGGACAAGACTCTCAAACAAAATAAGAAGAGCGAGAAGTAGATTATTCACAGTAACACTAAAGTTTATTGAGAATATTTGAAAATATGGCCAGATAATCACCTTGGCAACCATGGGAAGGGAGCAAGCCCTTGTGCAGAGCTCTCTGTCTTACCCAGGTGGAGCCCGAGCTGTCTACAAGCGGTTCCACCAACTAAGAATTCCCTTAAATTGTTCATACTAAGATCTCAGCACCTGTTTGTTAAATGGAATTAGGTTGTGACTCTAGCTCTGTAATGAACTCCTCAGTGTGACTGACGCAGTCCTACTTGGTACTTACGATTTCGTCTGGCATGTGGCGTAGCCTGCAAGATTAATGTTAGTATTTGTGCTCGATGTCTGGGTGAGAAGCAGCCCATTTCAAACTGTCCTATAGGCTGCTGGTCTGTCAAACTACTAGAATAAAGGATCTTTCTTTTCTCTCTAGCCCATGATACTTCTAGCCCACAAAATCATTATAATGATTTTGCATGAGAAATTGAGAATATTATAAAAATTATGCTTTTTATAATGATACCTTAAATTGCTTCAGATTAAACTGAAAATTTTTTTCTTTATTTCTGAAGTAAAAAAAAATTAAAACAGATTGCTTTTGCAATACTTGTCTCCCTTTGTTTATTACTACATGTCATCTATAACATGACAAAATTGAACATTCAAGTCATGTATGTTGAATGCACAATATGTGCAGTAAATGAGTGAAGCATGTATCTATTTTAGGTAGTGATGTTTTTGGACAGAAAATTAATATTTTATTTAGGCCTTAAAGATGTTGATGTTTTAAATACCGATTAAAGTTTATATGTATATATTTATAACAAGTATTCCAATGAAGAAGCATATTCTCTCTTCTTGGTTTAGAATTTTTAGAAACAAAGAAAATGTGTATATGCTGTATTCAAGGGGAGGGTACAGCTCAAGTGGTAGAGCACATGCTTAGCATGCATGAGGTCCTGGGTTCAATCCCCAGTACCTCCATTAAAAAAAAAAACCTAATAATAAATAAAGAGATCTAATGACCTCCCCCCACCCCCCAAAAATAAATAAATTTTAAAAAGTACTATTTAAGTAGGCTAAAATAGGCTAACAAATAATTTAAGACAAAGACTCCAAGGGAAGTATACTTGACTAAGATAAAAATAAAAAGCAGTAATGCCCTAATATACTAAAATTTAAAGGACAGACAAAAGCTTAGCATAAAAAGAGATGCTTTTCATACCTAGGTATTCTACAGAGATAAGAGGGCTCTTTCCCAAGTAAAATTGTAGAAAATAATGTATCTTATTTCTAAACATTAAAATTATCTAATTTTTTTAATGTGACAATGACCTACTCATTACTTCAGAATAATCTTTTACAGGTGGAACAGAAGGTAGATAGAGGTATCCCCTGCTTTTCGAACGTTTGCTTCACGAAGTGAAGTAGCTTTTACGAAAGACCCATGTTAATACTGGTTTTCACGAATCAAAGGAAATTCAAAGGTGATTTCTGCTTTTATACACAAAGATGAAAAGTGAAAATAGTGTTCAGCTGTCATAGAGCCAGCAGGTATCCTGCGCAGTCAGAGTGGCACCAGCAAGTTCCTTCCCCAGGAGCTGTACTCAGCATCTCAGTGGTCAAGTTGCCATAGCTTTGAACTGTGTCTGTGAGCATCTGTGCTTTGTCTTGATTACTTTTGTGCATTCGTTAGCAAGATGTGTCCTATGGTAACTGTTTCTTTGCCTTACACCTTTCTGGCCTACAAATGGTTTCCTAGGAATGCTTTTGGATAGTGAGGAGAACCTCATGTATTTCAGAACAATCTAGCAGATAGAATTGTAATTACCCTGCATTGGTAAATACTGTCATAACTGAGCCTAGCCAATGCCTTCTTTATTACTGTATCTTTGCTAAAAGTTAAAAAAAAAAAAATACATGTTTTAAAAGCACTCCGTATTGGTCAAGGACATGCCATATGAACTCATGGTTACTTTCCTCACACTATGTTCTGAATTGTGTTACCATCATATTGCTCACAGAAAATGTTCTTTTTATATATAGGCTTTCAAACTTAGGGTTGTAATAAATCTAAAGAAATAACATCAACCAAAACCACTTTGCACTGCTCTTCTGTGTAATTCATGTTTTGAGTTCCAAATAAAACTTGAACATTATAAATATCGCTGACAAGATTTGGACAAAGACCCCAGTGGGTCCTGTTCTTTCACAGCTCAACGAATCATCAGTGATCTTTGCTGACGCTTCAGTATCCTCGCCCACTTCCCTCCAAACCACCTGTAAATACCACCCCCTTTGAAGGCCCCTGCTTCTGAATCTTCAGCTGAAGCTCTGTCCGTTTTTATAATGAATTTATAAAGGATGTGTTGACACGATCTTAACAAAAACTCAGTTGTAGCAAGGGAGAAGCTAGGAAGGGAAAAAAATGAGTTTCTATGTTCAAAACAGAACAAACCCAACGGTATTACAAACTACAGTAACTAAATAATATGTCATTGATTCCAGTGTGAATAATAAAGGTGTTTGGGGACTGCTCTCCTCATACAGGAGGGTTCAGTTTCCAATATCTAGCACTCTGGATATTTGCCATGGTAATAATCACTTCATGTGGGTCACAAACACTTCAAAATAAACAGCATAATGGAAAACACTTTCAAGAGCAGTTCATGAAACTAAACAAATGAAACATACATTTGTATCTTATTTTATAACATCCAATATCATGTTTGTCCTTAACGTTACAGTTGCACTGGACTCAACACTTCCAGTTTAAACACATCTTCTCAAATTTATAGTGAATGTTTCTATGGTGTATTACCCTCCACGGTTAACGACTAGTTGGGTTGTCACTCAAGTAAAGTGGAAGGTTTTGAAATTACCAATGAAATATATTTTGACAGTTTATATAAAAGTGAGTCATATTGTTTATTGCAGAAATCTTAAGCCAAAAGCTTTAAGGCATTAATTTTATAATGTTTTTCCTCTGGAAACAATTTTTCAGGTTAGAGTCTATCCTGATTTGAAATACTCTGGAGAAAACAATGCTATTATTTTTCTTTAAAGAACTTTTTCAGTGTTTGTATGTTACCCGTATACCATCAGGAAATGAAAGTCTTGCTAATAATCTAACCAGCGTTTCGTTAGGCTTGTCACTTACCACGTGCTCAACGATCAGTGATCACGTAGATTACTTAAATAAGCAGAGCAGGCTAGGCATGTCACAAAGTGTAGAAAACCAAGCAACGCTGTTCTACCTGAAGGAAATTCAATTTAATATTCAAACAAACAAACAAAACTTCTGGTGGCCAAACAGAATCATTCCAGAAATTGAATTAGGTTGGGGTTGAGGGGGATGGTCATCAGATTTTAACACATTTATATGACAGCTGTTTATCCTGGATTTGAAAGCAGAGAACACTGTGAATAACTATTTCTTATTAATCATACACTTAAAGAAATGGTATATTTGCCATTAATTTTTGTTTTCTAATGTTTTAATTGAGATATGGGCTGCTTTATTTCAGTAAAATCTTGCTCAGCTCTCTTATCTCTCCGCTCTCTGTCTAGGATTTATCACAGTATTTATGATCGCAAATTGGAGAGTTGAAAGGATCACTTCTGGTCTACCTACTTTTTATTGTAGGCGAGAACACCGAGGCCTAGAGAGGTTAAATGCTTTACTCAGTAGCTCATAGTTAGGTAAAATTGAAAGTTCATGAATATATGTAAAGAATAAACACAAAATTGCCACATGGCATGTGTTTATTTATTTATTTATACACTTTTTTAATTGAGTTGTAGTCAGTTTACAATGTTGTGTCAATTTCTGGTGTATAGCACAGTTCTTCAGTCATCGAGGAATATACGTATATTCATTTTCGTATTTTTCGCTGTGGGCTACTACAAGAGATTGAATATATTTCCCTGTGCTATACAGTATAATCTTGATTATCTATTTTATATATACTAGTCAGTATCTGAAAATCTCGAACTTCCATTTTATCCCTTCCCACCCACCCCCCTGGCAACCACAAGTCTGTATTCTATGTCTGTGAGTCTGTTTCTGTTTTATATATAAGTTCATTTGTATTTCTTTTTTAGATTCCACATATGAGTGATATCATATGGTATTTTTCTTTCTCTTTCTGGCTTACTTCACTTAGAGTGACATTCTCCAGGGACATTCATGTTGCTGCAAATGGCATTATGTTTTCATTTTCCATGGCTAAGTAGTATTCCATTGTAGAAATACACTGCAGCTTCTTTATCCAGTCATCTGTCAAAGGACATTTAGATTGTTTCCACGTCTTAGCTATTGTAAATAGTGCTGCTATAAACATTGGGGTGCAGGTGTCTTTTTGAATTAGGGTTCCTTCTGAATATATACCCAGAAGTGGGATTACTGGGTCATATGGTAAGTCTATTTTTAGTATTTTGAGGAAGCTCCATACTGTTTTCCATAACGTATGGAAACTACATTGCAACCAACAGTTTAGGAGGGTTCCCTTTTCTCCACACCTTCTCCAGCATTTATCATTTGTGGACTTTTGAATGATGGCATTCTGACTAGTGTGGGGTGATACCTCATTGTAGTTTTGATTTGCATTTCTCTGATAATTAGAGATATTGAGCATTTTCTCATGTACCTGTTGGCCATTTGTATGCCTTCATTGGAGAATTGCTTGTTTAGGTCTTCTGCCCATTTTTGGATTGGGTTGTTTCTTTTTTTGTTATTTAGTTGTATGAGCTGTTTATATATTCTAGAAATCAAGCCCTTGTCAGTTTCATCTTTTGCAGATATTTTCTCCCATTCCGTAGGTTGTCGTTTTGTTTTTCTTATGGTTTCCATTGCTGTGCGAAAGCTTGGATAGACTGCCCTAGGAGAACATTGCTGAGATGTACGTGAGATAATGTTTTGCCTATGTTTTCTTCTAGGAGGTTTATTGTGTCTTGTCTTATGTTTAACTGTTTAAGCCATTTTGAGTTTATTTTTGTGTATTGTGTGAGGGAGTGTTCGAACTTCATTGATTTACATGCAGGTGTCCAGTTTTCCCAACACCATTTGCTGAAGAGACTGCCTTTACTCCATTGTATGTTCTTACCTCCTTTGTCAAAGATAATTGAGCAGAAGTTTGTGGGGTCATTTCTGGGCTCTCTATTCTGGGCATGTGTTTTTTTTTTTTTTTTTTGACATTAATTAGTAGAAATCTTTCTCTGTTGGCATTATGCCTTAACTTGTTTTAACTCTTAATTTTACATTAAGTTTGGCTGATATTCATCAGGTAAACTACAAAAAAATTTTGATTGGATTTGAATTTTTTTGTGTGTAAATGACACTTTCAAAAAATTCAGAAGCATTATTGGTAAATATGAATTCTCTGTGGGATTAAGTTTGTGCTACCTGAAATATATAGTGATCTAGTTTAGACTAGACTTAACTCAATTTTTCTTTACTTTTTTATACCAAATTTTGTTTAAAGATTCAAAAGATAAAAACTGTTTTCAAAAAACAAAGCACAAGTGAGAAGTGTAGTCCTCTAACCAGGAGCATCTGCAGCATCTGGGAGCTTGCTAGAAATGCACATTCTCAGCCCTCCTGCTTCATTACCTCTGGGGGTGGGGCCCAGTGATCTGTGTTTTAAGGAGCCCTCCAGTTGCTCCAATACCCTATTGAATTTGAGATCCACTGCTGTTGAGGATCTGTCTTTTCCCACACAAGCCTGTGCTGGCTGTCTTTGGTGGTGGTGGCTGCGGGGGGAAGACCAGTCTTTGTGGTGATCTTTTATCCCAGCAGTGGCATTGCTTCTGAGTTCCAACCTGCTTGTTTGAAGGTTGAATTTAAAGTTGGTCCATCAAAATGGGCACATACATACCTAGAGTCACCAAGAAGAATGTGCATATACACTTTCACATTCATATGGCCTATTTTTCAGTAAACAGTAGCATCAGACAATTTTGCCTTATGCATTGCTTTAAATAAAGCAGAGGAACTTCCTCACTTCATTTTTGTTGCATTTCATTTTTCTTTGTATTTCAGAGCACTGAAAGGGATACTGACATGATAAAGGTAACATTAGAAAAACAAACAAAAAATGCTATTTAAAAAAAAAAGGAATCATAGTCATCCCTTCATATTTGTGGGAAGTTGGTTCTAGGACCTTCCTCAGTAAAATCTGTAGATGCTCAAGTCCCATAGTTGGCACGTCGATTTCCACAGGTTCAGAATCCACAGATATGGAGGGATGACTGTACCCATTCTACACAGAATCCGTTCAGCATAAAGTAGATTGAGCAAGACACAGACATACTAATTGGGCACATATATCTTTTAAAAGCAGTTCAGACAGTCTGTGGAAGTGAAAACGAAAGGGAGGAGCTGTCAATGCTTGTACAAGCAAGATGGTCTGAGAGTCCGTACTGTCTCTTGGTGTTCAGAACAGCAGAGAGGGGTTAAGGTGGAAGGTACCACATTCACTGTGGATAACAGAGACAGTTCTCTACAACAGATGCTCCAGAAATCTTTAAAATAACCTATGGAAGCTTGTTAAGAGGAAGGGGATATAAGTGAATATTGTAGAAGTAGGACTTAAATTTAACAGTGACATTTAAAAAATGATTTAATTGAAAAAGCACAGTGTTTGAACTAAGATGCCTTAGTTTTCTCATGTGAAAAATGGCAAAAGTAATAGAACTTACCTGTTAGGCAGAATTCTAAGAATGATCCCTGATGACTTTCATTCTTATAAAATCTCTTCTCCTTTGAGTGAAACCTATAAATACAATGAGATACTACTCTTTTTATTTTATTAGGTTATGTGGCAATAAAGAGAGTATTTAGGTAAACATAATCTAATCACATGAAACCTATGAATGAAGAGTTTTCTCCAGCTATAGCAGAGAGCCAGGCATAATGGGGATTTGATGGAGCAGTGCTGGTTTCGAAGATGGAGGAAGCCATATGCCAAAAAATATCGACAGTCTTTAGGAGCTGAGAGTGGCTACGGCTAATAGTCAACAAGAAAAGAGGAACCTCAGTCCTACAACCCCAAGAAACAAAATTCACCAAGCTTGAATGAGCTTGGAAGCAGATTTCTCCCAGGAGACTCCAGATAAGAACCTAGCCTCTCCAGTCCTTAGTTTTGGTCGACTAAGATGCAAAGCAGAGAATCCGGTTGAACCTACCTGGATTTCTGATTTTCAGGACAGTGAGATAATAAATGAGTATTTTTAAAGCCACTAAATTTGTGGTGATTTGTTATGTAGCAACAGGAAATTAATATACTATCTCACAGGGTGGATATGTAGATTAAATGTGAAAATATCTATAGAGTTATTGGAAGAACGTCAGGTTGTACGGATTCAGTAATATCAGTTGGTTTTGTTGTTGTTAGGTATATTATTTTGAGTGACCGTAGACTGGGAATCTCAGGCTTCTACCTTTAAGAGGAGAACAGATATAAAGCATGAGTTTCTTGTGAATACTAAGTGATAATGCGTAATTATTCTCGGGCTAGCACAGATTTCTGTGCTAAAGTCTCGTCCCCAAAGAATATTATTTCCCTAATTTCGGAGTAGTGAACGTTTACAGTAGTGAACACAGTGAAGATTAAACTAAGAGCTGAGACGTGGCTGTGAAAGATGGGTTTGATTTACGTAAGAGGAAAGGACAGAAGCATTTGGGGTGGAATGTGTGGGGAATCATATAAATCAAAGCCTGGCAGCAGTATGTACATTTTTCTGTTTCTTGTGTAAGTGAAGAGGATGACTGCATTGAGCAACAGGCTCCCTCATCATCATTATTATTTTCTTTAAGACTTCTCAGAGAATGATTGTAACATTCTGATAAGCATTGCTAACCTCCAGTTGGAAATGGAGGTGGTTGGTTTGTGGAACATACTGGATTATGGATTTCTCCCTCTCATTCTAAAAACATCTGCTCTTCTGTTTCTGGCTTTGCATTAAAAGAGCTTAGAAGTCACCACACTCTAATCTAAGAAGTTAAAAGCTGAGCAAATTGAAAAATCAACTCTTTTACGATGTGTTAGAGAAGTGAGGTCACAGCACAAACTGCCACCTCCAAATTAGACACAGACAGACAGATACGAAGATTCACAATTCATGAAGAGAAACCTCCATGAGAATCAGTGCAGAGGTAGGAGAACCTGAATGTAATTGCCAAATTGTTGGAAACTAGATGTGGGCAAATCTCAGTTAAAAACTGCAAAGGGAACCAGTCATAGGGAGGCCCCCACACTTCTGTGAGTTTTACTTCCAGGAGACTGACCAGTTTTTCAGAGTGAAAATCAGAGAAAATCCCCTTACGCTTCTGGCAGAGGTTGGAGAAAAGGAACCATTTTGAAATATACAGGAGTACTCTTTTTTTCTTAAGAAGGTGTGCCTTCAAAAGAACACTAGTTAACCAAACCCTACCCTGTTAGATTTTATTAAAGCCTAACTGATCTGAGAGAAAAGAAATACCCAATTCTAGCCCACGCTAACCTTCCATGTAGGAGAAGGTAAATACCAAAATGTAGGCCAGTCTAGTCATACTGTTCCACCTAACTGTGGGGAGACTGAGAAGCACGCACAGTCAGAGGTGCAGGCTCACTGAAGGACTGGGGCCTAGTCATGGGGCTATAGAATGTGTCTCTCTCTCCACACCCTACCATTGCATTATGAAATGCTATTTGTATCAGTTTCTTTTGCCCAGTACATCATGTCTGGCTATCAAGAAATTATTACCTGGCATATCAAAATGCAAGAAACAAAGTTTGAAGAGACAGAGCACACGTCAGATACAGACATGACAGGAACGTTGTGATGTCGAAATCAAAAATTTAAAATACTATGTGTAATATGCTAAGAATGCTAATGAATAAAGTGGACAGCATGCAAGATCAGATGGGCAGTGTAAGGAGAGCCATGACAACCTTAAGAAAGAACCAAGAAAGAGATCAAAAACACTGTAAAAGAAATGAAGAATGCCATTGATGTGTTTATTACTAGAGTGGACATGGCTAAGGAAAGGATTTCTGAGCTAGAGGATATCTAAATAACAAAGCTGCAGAACTGAAAAGCAAAGAAGACAAAGGCTAAAGAATACAGAACAGAATATCCCAAAAATGTGGGACTATCACAATACGTTTAACACATATGTAATGGGAATACCAGAAGGAAAAGAAAGAAAGGAACAGAAGAAATATTTGAAACAATAAAGACTGAGAGTTTCCCCAAATTTATGTTAGGCATAAAACCATAGGTCCAGGAAGCTAAGAAAACATTGAGCAGGATGAATGCCCCCCCAACAAAAAAAGCCCCAAACAAACAAAAACCCTTCACCTAGGCATATCATTTTCAAATTACAGAAAATCAAAGAAAAAATCCTGGGAAAAAGAGAAAGGGAGAGAACTCACCTATAGAGGAATAAATATAAGAATTACACCTGGCTTCTCAGAAACCATGCATGCAAATAGAGAATGGAAGGAAATATTTAAAGATTGTGGGGAAAAAAAAAACAGCCTAGAATACTGCATCTTGTAAAATTATTTTTGTTAAGTAAAGAATAAACTTTTTTCAGGGGAACAGATATTGACAGAATTTTTTCCAGTAGACTTGCTTTGCAAGAAATGTTAAAAGAAATTCTTTAGAGAGAAAGAAAATAATTTAGGTCAGAAAGAAAGATAGAAAACAGAAGTAGCTACATTAATTTCAGACAAAGTAGACTTCAAATCAAAGAATGTTATCAGGGATAAAGAGGGGCATTACATATGGTAAAGGAGTCAGTCCTCCAAAAGACATGAGATTTTTTTCCTCTTTCTTAAAGATATGCCAATTCTTAATGTGTATCTACCTAATAAGAGAATATCAAAATGCATAAGGTGAAACTGGATAGAACTGAGAGGAGAAATAGATGAATGCACTATCATAGTTGGGGACTTTAACATCACCTTTCAGAAACAGATGGATCCAATAGGTAGAAAATCAGTGAAGACATCGTTAAACTCAACCCCACCATCAATCAACTGAATATATTGGATATACACAGAATACTTCATCCCAAAACAGCAGAATCCACTTTCTTGTGAAGTTCACAGAGACCATTCACTAAGGTAGACCATATTATGGACCATAATATATACCTTAACAAATTTAAATAATAGAAGTTATGCAATGGCAGTTCTAGGACCACAATGGAATAAAACTAGAAATTAACTACAGAAAGATAACTGGAAAATCCCCAAATACATAGAGATTAAACAGCACACTTCTAAATAACACATGAGTCAAAGAAAAACATCAAGAGACATTTTAAAATAGTTTGAACTAAATGAAAAACCACAGCTTATCAAAGTTCATTGGATGCAGCAAAAGCAGTGCTTAGAGGGAAATTTATAGCATTGAAAATATTTCTTAGGAAAAAGAAAATCTCTAAACTTAATAATCTAAGCTTTCACCTTAGGAAACTAGAAACAGAAGAGCAAATTAAATCCAAAATAAGTGAAAGAAAAGAAAGAAAAATCTGAACAGAAATCAATGAAATTAAAATTAGGAAATCAATAGAGAAAAATCTATGGAATCAAAGCTAGTTCTTTGAAAGAGCAATAAAATAAGTAAGTGTTTGGCCTGGCTAAGATAAAAGAGAGAGGACACAAATGAATAATATAAGGAATAAAAGAGGGAGCATCACTGCAGATTCATGGTCTTAAAAAATAATAAAATGCTACCACTAACAACTCTGCAGATTAGCCTGTGGATGTGATAACCCAGCTACAGTGGACCAACTTCTTGAAAGACACCCTGCTAAAATGCACACAAGCAGAAAAAGGCAAGCTGAGTAGACTTATGTCTTTTAAGCTGATGCAATGATTAACAACTTTCTAAAACAGCACTGAGCCCAGATGAGGTCATAAATAAATTCTACCCGGCCTTTATGGAAGAAGTTATACTGATGATCTAAAATCTCTTTCAGAATATAGAAGCCGAGGGAATATATCCTAACTCATTTTATGAGCTCAGCATGATCCTAGTCCCAAACCCAGACAAAGACATTACAAGAAAACTACAGACCAATATCTCTCATGAACATAAATGTAAAAATCCCCAATGAAATAGTATCAAAGTGAATCCAACACTATACAAAAATAATTATACACCATGATAGAGTTGATGGTGGATGTGCAAGGCTGGGTAACATTTCAAAGTTAATTAATGTAATCCATGACATCAAGACTAAAAAGCAAATCAAATGATCATATCAGTAGATGTAGAAAGAGCATTTAACAAAATCCAACACACATTTATGATTTAAAAAAAAAACAAAAATTTCTCAGTAAAATAGTAACAGAGGGTAACTTCCTCAACTTGATAATGACCGTCTACAAAAAAACCTACTTTCAACATCATCTTTAATGGGGAGAAACCACAACTTTCCCAGTAAGATCAAAAACAAGGCAAGGACGTCCCCTCTCACCAGT
Source organism: Camelus ferus (assembly GCF_009834535.1). Classification (NCBI taxonomy): domain Eukaryota; kingdom Metazoa; phylum Chordata; class Mammalia; order Artiodactyla; family Camelidae; genus Camelus; species Camelus ferus. The sequence goes on along the minus strand of NC_045708.1, from coordinate 60,198,292 downwards.
GCTTTTTGATAGTGCACTGGGAGTCCTAGCTAAACGTAGTAAGACAAGAAGAGGAAATAAAAAATACGCTGATGGGGAAGAAAGAAATAAAACTTTGTTCACGTGTGACATGACTGTCTATATAAAAACTCTGAAAAATTGACAAAAAATAAATACCCTCCTGGAACTAAATCAGTGATTTTAGCAAGGTTGCAGGATACAGGGTTAATATATAAAATTCAATTATTTTCCTATACTAGCAATAAACAAGTGGAATTTGAAATTAAAATTATAATAATACTCACATTAGCATCCTCCCAAGGAAATATGTAGGTATAAATCTAACAAAATATGTGCAAGATCTATATGAAGAATACTGCAGATCTATAATGAATGAAATCAAGAACTAAATAAGTGGAGAGCTATTTTATGTTCATAGATGGCACTACTCAAGGTTGTAAAAATGTCAGTTCTTCCCAGCTTGTTCTATGGATTCAATGCAATCTCAGCAAGTTATTTGGAAAATATTGACAGACTAATTCTAAAATTTATATGGAGAGGAAAAAGACCCAGAATAGCCAACCCAGTATTGAAGCAGAGGAACAAAATTGGTGGACTGGTGTATCTGACCTCGACACTTAGTATAAAGCAACAGTAATCAGGAGTGTCTGTATTGGCAAAATAATGGACATTTAGATCAACGGAACAGAACAGAGAGCCCAGAAATAGGCCTGCGTAAATACAGTCAACTGATCTTTGACAAAGGAGCAAAAAGGCATAACAATGGACAGTCTTTTTAACAAATGGTGCTAGAAAACCTGGACAGCTGCATGCCAAAAAAAAAAAAAAAAAAATCTAGAAAGGAAACCTTACTCTCTTAGTCTCATTACAAAAAATAACTTAAAATGAATCATGGACCTAAAAACAAAATTATAATACTCCGTGAAGTTAACATAGGAGAAAATCTAAAGGTACAATCTATGAAAGAAAAAATGGACAAGCTAGACTTCATTAAAATTATAAATTTCCACTCTGGGAAAGACATCGTCAAGAGAATGGAAAAGACAAGCCATAGATTGGGAGGAAATATTTGCAAAAGACACATCTGATGAAGGACTGTTATCCAAAGTATACAAAGAATTCTTAAAACTCAATAACTCAATAAGAAAACAAACCACCCAATAAAAAAAAAATGGGCCGAAGACCTTAACTGACATCTCACTGAAGATGTTCAGATGGCAAATAAGCATATGAAAAGATAGTCCTCATCATATGTCATCAGAAAAAAGCAAATTAAAACAACAGTGAGATACCACAATGCATCTATTAGAGTGGCCAAAATCCAGAACACAGACAACGTGAATGCTTGTGAGAATGTGTAACAATCTCATTGACTGCTGGTGGAAATGCAAAATAGTGAAGACAGTTTGACAGTCTTTTACAAAACTGAACATTCATTTTTTCCATTTGATCCAGTAATCACAATCCTTGGTATTTACCCAAAGGAGCTGAAAACAAATGTCCACACAAAATCCTGCACTTGGATGTTTATACAGCTTTATTGATAATTGCCAAAACTTGGAAGCAACCAAGATATCCTTCAGTAGGTTAACAGATAAATAAATTGTGGCACATTCAGACAATGGAATATAGTATTCCATGCTAAAAAGAAATGAGTGATCAAGTCACAAAGAAACAGGTGTTAAACAAATGAATGTTACTAAGTGAAAGAAACAAATCTGAAAATATACATACTGTATGATTCCATCTATATAGCAATCTGTAAAGGTAAACTGGAGACAGTAAAAAAAAAATCAGTGGTTATCAGGGGTTAGTTGGGAGAGAGGGATAAATAGGCAGAGCATCAAGGATTTATAAGGTAGTAAAAATATTCTGTATGATACTATAATGGTGGATACATGTAATTACAAATTTACCCAAATCCATAGAATGTACAGCACCAAGAGTGAACCCTAATGTACACTATGGAGTTTGGGTGAAAAATACGAGTCAGTGTAAGTTTATAAATTGTAACAAACGCACCACTTTGGTGGGAATGTTGATAATGGGAAAGGCTGTGTTTATGCGGGGGCAGGAGGTACATGTGGTCTCTCTATACTAGTCTCTCAGTTTTGCTGTGAACCTGTAACTGCTCTAAAAATTGTCTTTAAAAAATCTCATTCGTTTTATTCGTTCACTTAGCAAATATTTAATTTTTTTTTAATCCATGATGTTCTAGGCTCCATGCCAGGGCTGGTGTTACAATGACATGCAAAATCCATGTAATTCCCAGTCCTCGTGGGAAGATAGACAGAGTTACTGGTTTGATGACAAAGAATGGTTCAAGTTGTCTCTGTGGTTTTCTTGAGCTCTTAAAGACCAAGCTAATCTTCTTACTTTAAAACCTGTGTTAGGTTTGCTTTCTGTCTAAAGTATCTGGCAGCCTTAGAATGTTTAATGAAGCTGCTGTCTCCTCCACAGAACAGTGTTACCTCTGGCATTAATGAAAGCAGGGACTCTATTTTTCCTGGCTTTAGAAAGGGTTCCTCAGTCATCATATCCATGTAAAACCCCTTGATATTCTGAGTCTACGTAGTGAGTCAATATTTTAGAGTCAGTGTTGTAGTTTTTCGAGAACAGAGTTACAAGTGGCTGTCTTCAGTGGTTGTATAAGGCCCAAATAGCTGGTATGAGTTGCAGTGACTAGAAGTAACACCAATCAAAAAGAAACATGGCTGTTTCTCTCCTGTCTAGTTGAAAATTTATCAGTTCTGAGCTCTATCAGTAAAATAATTCTTTGGAGAAAAAATAATGTTTTTGTAAGACAAGCATACACTCTGAACTAAGAGTGGTTCCTAAGTGTTCCTAGAAGAAATTAGCTCTTTATTTTAATGTTTTGGTCAAAGTTATTTTATATATCCCATTGAGCGCTGTTTGTGCTGTACAGTATTGTAAACTTAAAACCTTAATTACAGAAAACAAAATATAAAGTAACTTTCGGACAAAAAAAAAAAAAAAAAGACCTCTGGCCTGTGTTCTATTTCTATATAAATATTAATAATGCCTGACAGGCATAAATTTTCGTGGGCCCTAAAATGTTTTTATGGTCTTTTAATTTCAAAGACATTTGTGACCATTTTAATTGTAGTTGGATAATAGATTTTATTTGAAAAACTGGGAAGGGTATTGTTAAATGTGTTAACAGTAGAATCCTTCTAGGATTAAATCATTTAAACAATAAACACCTCAACTCTAGCAAATTCCATATAGACATTTATTTACACTAGACCAAATTAATAGTTTTAATTGAAAAAATTTATTACGGCATTTTTTCCAAAAGCTTATAAAGCAAATTTATCATTTTTAAAGCTAGCTATTTTTGCAAATAATAAAACTGAAGATTTTTACTGCATTCTGTGATTCATATCAACAGTCACTGAGCACTGGTCATAAGGCAGACATTCAGCGAGTTTCAATGAGAAGTACAGGAACAAGATTCTAAATGTAAATTTTTTGGGGGAAAAAGCTGTGAAATACCAAGGTGTTAAATAAGACCAAAGATAGTAACTGCTTAGTCATACCAAGGAAAGTAATATAGTGAAGGTGAACGTTTAGGAAAATAAGACTGAGATGAGTCGTGAAGGAGTCAGGACATCTATCATAAAGGGATGTTCTATAATTTTTAAAAAATGATATATATTTCTGACGCATTTGATAGAAATCAAGTAAATACCAAATTCTAACTTCTTATGAAGTTGAGATTTTCATTAAAATTGTTGTAGACCATGTTATAATCCATGGCTTGGAATGTATCCTTACCTCCAGTTGATTTTTGCCTGTGATATGACTCTGGGTTAGGTTCATTGTGCCTGCTGCCCACACAATACCCGTCTCATCCGGAACATTGCAGTAGCCTTCAGTTGAATTTCTTCCTTTGCATGCAAAGTCAAAGAAAGCTACATGGTGTAGTGTTACATCGTGACCTTTGTGTTAGGAAGGCCTGGCTTTATGCCTTGTCTCATGGTTAGCTCTGTGATACTGGGCAAATTACTTAATGTCTGTGCAAATTGAGGATTAAAGATGCATATAGTTCATATGATTATAAACATCAAATGCAGTAGTACAAGTAGAGTGCTTAGTGCCTGGCATGTAATAACCAGTGACTTACTCACTATTATTAGCTTACACTAGACAAATAAGATGATATTAGATACATCTGGGTAGAAAAGTGACACAGTCTGTGCTGTTATTTAGAATATCAGGTCACAGGATCCTTGATAGAGGAGTGTGACGAAGAGGCCTAGTTAGAGTCACAGTAAAAAAGTTGATGTAATATTCCAGGCAGAAGGTCATCGTCTTGGCTGAGGCTGTCGTAACAGAACACCGTAGATTGAGTGGCTTCCACAACAGACATTTATGTTCTCACAGTTCTGGAGGTCGGGCGTCTGAGATCAAAGTGCCGGTACGGTTGGTTTCTGGTGGGCTCTCTCTTCCTAGCTTGTAGGTGACTGTCATGTTGCTGTGTACTCAGATGACCCCCCTTTTCCCCGCCAGCTGACAGAGAATGAGTATGAGTGTGCAAGCGCTCTAATGTCTCTTCTTCTATTGGGGCATGTACACATGATCCCATTTAACCTTACTTCCTTACGGTCTCTATCTCCACCTCTGGTCACATTGGGAGTTCGGTCTTTAACGTATGCATTTGAGGGAGGCACAGTTCAGTCCACAGTATTAAGGCCTAAAATAGAATATTGGCAGTGGGAGTAAGATGAGAAGATAAATGGGAGAGGTGACTCCATTTTATTAAAGATAGAATCTGACATCTGGCAAAGAGAGTGACGATAGCACTCAAGTGGAAGATGACTTTAAGATTGCTACACAGATGACTGGAAGAGAGTGACGAACTAACAGAACTGAGAATGGAAGAGGGGCGATCTGGCATTGAGGATGATGATTTTAGTTATCACCCTTCCAGAAGGCAGGGAAAAATTCAGTCACTAAGTCTTGTATGTACTGCTCTCTGACCATGAGCATTCTGCTTAAAACAATGGTGGACAAAAATGGCCCTGTCTCTGAGGAACTCGTAGTCTAGGGAAGTGTTGGACTAGAACTTCCTGGAAAATTCAGGGCTCGATTTTGTGCAGCCATATACATTGAGATGTTAGTGGAAATCGTATGTTTGGCAAAGAACCAGGATCAAATATGGAAAATGATTTGCTTAATTGTACCAAATTGTTCTAAATATTACTGTTCTACACACACAAAAAGCGTATTCTTGTTGCACAAATAGTACATATGTGTATAAATAAAACTTTTTAAAAAATAAAATATTTTTGAAAAAATAATTTTATAGCAAACACCTGTATTTGAAGGTAGCTTTAGACGTTTCAACCCTAGTGAAATGAAACAAAAGTCAAAGTTCTCATTAAAATTTTACATAAACATTGATGATGACTAATTTCGCCTGCTTCAGGTATGTTGTATGACTATTAAATATCTGGCTAAGCATAAATCCAGTAAATATATTGCTACCTCTTCTCTACACGTAGTTTATATACTTTTCGTACTTTTCCCATGAAGGTAAAATCCACTGAAGAATCTCCTGCCACAGACATGAAACATCATCAAGTTCTCCAAAGTGACGGCAGGAAGTGTTGATTAGTTCTCTACAAAGTGGCAGGCATGCAAAGCAAGTCTAGAACACTTTGGGTTTTACTTAGCTTTCCCATAAAAATTCTTTGTGACCCAGGGTGAAAGTGGAAGGTAAATTAGGGTTTGCAGAAAGGGAAGACAGAGCTCAGGGAGAACAGGTCGTAACTTTTCTTTAAAGTGAAGTCGTCAATGGGAAGAGAGTGGGGGCCAGTTTGCACAGCTGCGGTAGACGCTGTGAGAAAGTTTCTAGCAACTTAAATGTTCTGTCTTCATTCACAGTTTAATAAGAGTTGGAGTATAGTTAGAGAACATTCCTTCCCTTATTTTCTTCATCTTAAAATGAATGGATTCATGGAAGAAAGTAGGAACATGTCACCATTCAAGGGTCCAATAGAATTTTCTCTTTTTCTTAAGAAGGAAAATTACAGACACTGCTCGCTGCTCACCATTCTCTTCGCACAAGCACTGGAAAGAGAAAATATTAGGCATATGTTGTTTGGCTCAAATGCTTTAGAACTTAGGAGTTTTGACAGTTTAATGATTTTGCTAACGACTTTATTTTGTACTAACTTAAAAATTTATGATTTCCATTTCAGTAGATTCTTGTGGATACTAAAGAGTACTGTTGTTGGTAGGAAATTCACAAAAACCTTGGGGAAAATTAAAAAATCTTTTCCAGGTAACTTACCCATAAATAGGCATGGCCAGTTCCAAATGGCCTCAGTCCTGTTCTGTGTGTGTGTATGTTTCAAATAATGAAAGGGTTTACTGACAACTTAAAATGCACATATTATACACTCAGTGATAGAAGTTCATGTTACTCAGTACTCTAGATCTGTGCTGGCCAGTACATTAACCACTAGTCATCTGTGGCTGTTTCTTTATAAAATAACATTTTTAAAAATTAAAAATTCTGTTCATCACTTGTGCTAACTATGTTTCATGTTCTTACTAGCCATGTAAGTCTAGTGATGACCATATGGGACAGCATGGAATTTACAAGACACCTTCATCATTACAGAGAGTTATATTAAATGTCCTAAGATTGTTAGAACTTTGTTTTAGACAGACACCCCTACCCTTAATGAATTGACTGACTGCCTGATGGGGAGAACTGAAATTAGCTTAAAAATGCATATTAAAAACTTCAAGAAAAGCCAGGTGCTAGAAATATAGCAGCAAATGAGAAAGGCAGATTATCTGCTGTGGCAAGAGTTTAAATTCTCAAAATATTTTTCTAAACAACAGACTCCTCTAGGAATCACTTCTTCCTTAGGATTCAGCCTGGAGTATTGATTTTAACCTTGTTAACCTATGAGCTTGGTTCATAAGGTTCCCCACGGTCACATTAGCCCTTTAAGAGTGTTGCTGTAGATGTAATCAAAAAACATGTCTGTGATAGACTTTGTCCTCTGTGTCCAATCTGCTCTATCAAATTCATTCATAAGTCGTATGTAAAACCAAGGAGAAAGATGAGATGATTAACAGGTCATGACCAGCTGGGCACTTGGCACTCTGTATCCTGTTGATTACGCCACTGCCAAAGTATTACTAGTATTGGATAACTATAAAGGTCCAGGTAACTGGGGGCAGAGATATTGCGAGGAAGTAAACTTTGGGTGGACAGAGGAATCTTAACATTCTGCGGCGCAGCTATACACAGTCCCGAATTTGACAGCAGTAGACAGAGTCAGCTGGCATGTAACAAGACAACATCAGGTGGCTCTGTTTGAGGTAAGGCTCCATGAGCCGGAGAGATGAAGAGACTAAGCCGCAGAATGCGACGAGTCTTAAATACGAGTGTCCCTGGCCAAGCTTGTATCTATTGGCACAAGGATTACCTGTCACACCCGGGGATTTAGGCCCACTTTTACATATGCATCATGATACTGTCAATGACATTTAGAGACAAATTATGAACACTTGAAAGAGAGTGTACTTCATTAACGGTTTGATAGAAGCATTTTCCCTTGTCCTTTAATAAAATCTATTTTACAGATTGCAGAAATAACATGGAACATTATAAAGGGTCATGATCAAGTTTTGATTCTATTTATTCCCTAGTTTTTCTTTGGTTCAGAGTCCATGTGTCAGTGGAATTTGCACAATTATCTGAGTACTCTACCCACAGAGAACTGTTAACCATTTTTAAATGCCCCATGCTGTTCACACCTCCAAGCTTTTACTCACCATCCATTTTTGGAATGTCCTTTATGCATGCAATATATTTATTCATTCTTCATGATCAAAATCAAGTGCCAACTACTCTTTCATTCATGCATTCTAATAACGTTTACTGAGTAGTCACTATGTTTTAAGTACATTTCTCAGCGTATGAAAAGAACAGTGAAAAAAAGAAACAAGTCCTTGCCCTCATGAAGCTTATTATCTTTGGAAGAGGTGATAAAAATACAAAAATGTATAATTTTAAAGGCAAGGCTGAATATAGTTCCCTGTGCTATACAGAAGAAATTCATTTTTTTAATCTCTTTTCATATATAGTGATTAACTTTTGCAAATTTCAAACTCACAAATTTATCCCGTCCCACCTCCTTTCCCCTGGTAACTTTACAATTGTTTACCATGTTTCCAAGCCTGTTTCTGTCGGGTTTATTTATTTATTTTTTTTTCAGATTCCACATATGAGTGATATATTTTTCTTTCTCTTTCTGGCTTACTTCACTTGGTATGACAATCTCCAGGTCCTTCTATGTTGCTGCAAATGGTGTCATTTTTTTTAAATCACTGAGTAGTATTCCATTGTATAAATATACCACAACTTCTTTATCCAGTCACTTCTTGATGGACACTTAGGTTGTTTCCATATCTTGGATATTGTAAATAGTGTTGCTATGAACATTGGGGTGCATGTATCTTTTGGAATTAGAGTACCCTCTGGATATATGCCCAGGAGTGAGATTGCTGGATTACAGGGTAAGTCTATTTTCAGTTTTTTGAGGAATCTCCACACTGTTTTCCACAGTGGCTGCACCAAACTACATTCCCACCAGCAGTGTAAGAGAGTTCCCATTTCTCCATACCCTCTCCAGCATTTATCATTTGTGGACTTTTGAATGATGGCCATTCTGACTGATGTGAGGTGATACCTCATTGTAGTTTTGATTTACATTTCTGTGATAATTAGTGATATTGAGCATTTTTTCATGTGCCTATTGGCCATTTGTATGTCTTCATTGGAGAATTGCTTGTTTAGGTCTTCTGCCCATTTTTGGGTTGGGTTGTTTGTTTTCTTGTTATTTAGTTGTATGAGCTGTTTATATATTCTGGAGATTAAGCCTTTGTCAATTGCATCATTTGCAAATATTTTCTCCTATTCCGTAGGTGGTTATTTTGTTTTTCTTATGATTTCCTTTGCTGTGCAAAGCTTGTAAGTTTAATTAGGTCCCGTTTGTTTATTTTTGCTCTTACTTCTATTGCCTGGGTAGACTGCCTTAGGGGAACATGGATAAGATTTATGTCAGAGACTGTTTTTGCCTATGTTTTCTTCTAAGAGATTTATCATGTCTTGTCTTACACTTACGTCCTTAAGTCATTTGGAGTTTATTTTTGTGTATGGTGTGAAGGAGTGCTCTAACTTCTTTGATTTACATGCTGCTGTGCAGTTTTCCCAACACTACTTGTAATAACCTTTAATGAAAAAGAATGTGAAAATAAATGTATGTATATACATGCATGACTGGGACATTATGCTGTACAACAGGAACTGATGCATTGTAACTGACTGTACTTCATTTAAAAAAAAAAGAAAAAAAGGGCAAGGCTGTGTTATGTAAAGAAAACTAATGCCAGGTAGAGAATATGAGTGGATTTTCTTAGGTAGGTGATCCAGGAGGCAGTTCAGAAGATTTCCAAATGGAAAGATGGAGTGAGCCATGTGACATGTATAAGAAGAGTATGCCTGGCAAAGGTGACAGCAAAAGTAAAACCTCCAAGTCAGCACAAAAGGACGAGAGCAGTAAAAGCAGAAGTGGTGCGGACCGAAGCGGGAGATGAGTTCAGGAAGTGAGGCAGAAGCCAGAAGTAGGGCACTGGAAGGTCATGGCATTGGGTTTAAACTTTGTCTGACTGGAAGCCAATAGCAATGTTGAGACAGGAAGTGATATGATCTGTTTTAAGATTTAGAAAGGTCACTCGGCTGCCAAGTGGGGGACTGATTAAAGGGTCAGGAAGGGAAGCCCGGAGGCCAATTGGAAGATTATTGAAGTAAGTGCATGAAAGATGATGGCGGCTTAAACTAAAGTGAGAACAGTGCATGTTATGAAAACTAATCAAATTCAGGATAAAATTAAAAGTTAGAGGCTACAGTACTTGCTGATATATTGGGTATGGCATGGAAGGAAGAGATAGAAGCAAAAGATAAACTTATAGCCTAAGCAACAGGATGAATGCATTTGACTAGAGTAGGAGCAGGTTTTGTGTGGAGGGGTCATATATCAAGAGTTATGTTTCAGCCAAAATAGTCTTGAGATGCCTCTGTGGCATATAGGTGGAAATGTCAGGTAGATAGTTGGATACACGTTTTGGAGATGGAGAGTCAGTGTACTGATGACCCTTAAAAGCCAAGAGATTGCTTGACAGTACCTTGCCGGGGACAGTAGGTGGAGAAGATGGGAGGTTCAAGGACTAAATCCTTGGACTCTAAATCATATATAAATTGGCAAGAAAAGGAGCTGGTGAAGAAGTAATCACTTCCTCCAGTGGTTACCAAAAAAATTCCAGGTCTGTAATACACGAGTCAGTCACATTGTACTATGTATCTTTTTTTTTTAATTATTCCTTGTTTCCCCCCTTAAAGGTTTCTTATTTATTTTTAGATCAGGAACATCCCTCACTGAGCATACCACATAGTAAGCCCTCAGTAACTGTTTGCAAAATAAATGTATGCCCAAATAAACCTTTTGTGATTTGACTAAGAAAATGTTCAAAACAAATAAATGATACAAAGTAACACTTAAATCTTTTATTTGTAAGACACTGATAATGTAATCAAACATTTTATTCCTTCTCTCTAAAGTCCCTGTATTTCTTATTGACATTTTAACTATGTTTCAATTTGTTTTAACCTCATTGCTTTCATATTTGTACCTCCTCCATATTAGGTTAATTATTCCTTTTCTTTCTTTAGACACCAGCTTTTCATCGTCCTCTGTTTTTATCACTGACCACGCCCTCCCGCATATTCCAAGTGCAGATGAGTTTCCATAAGGATGTCGTCACTCTCTACTGGCTCAATGGTCCAAATTTTAAGTTATACAGAAACAGCCTAAATACTGTAGGCTTACAGTATATAGGCTCTCTGATTGCACACCTATGCCTGCGGGCAGGTATCTGCAAATGATTGGCTTCAGGTGTTTGCCTGCAGGAGCTCATTGAAAGTCAATGCAAATGAGGCCATTTTCCCCAGCAGAAGACATTAACCTGCGGGAAACTTGTAGGCACAGGTGTATTTTGGGCCCATAACTGTGTACTTTTTAAACGTATGTATAACATTATACATTAATCATAGAGACTAGGTCAACAACGTGAGGAGTACTCAATAAAGTATGTGGAAGGGGAGATGTGGCAATGAGCAGAATGGTACAATTAGAACGTTTCTGTCCACCTCCCTGTCTTCTGCACTTCCTCTCTGCTACCATTTGGGCTCTTCTTCGACCATGATGATAAGAAAGGCTAATTTGAAAAATAATCTTAAGGCATATTGACAAATGGAAAATATGAGTGAACCAAATGCAACTCATTTGAAATTGCGTTTTGTTTAAAATATAAGAAATTAATTAAATTTAAGCGAGGCCATGTAAGGTTCAAAAGCATCTTTCTATGTCTGAATTATGCCAAGTGTTCGATGCTCAAGTTGAATAATTCTGCAAGGTCACGTTGAGCTGCAAATCTGGGTAGCAATTGAAAGGCTCTTCTGTTTTCTGCTTTTTAAAATTGGTAGCACTTTTAGATACATTTTATCAGGGAAAGCATTAAATAAACTCACTTCCTTCCCTCAGAAACCACCTCACGGTAGTCTTTTCCTAACCAAGGATCCCTTCTGTGCTTTTACAGTGTGCACTTCATCACTGCACACAAGCTCAAATGTTGCCTTAGGAACCAACCATTTCATTTCTCTTAGATTTGGCTCCCTCCCTCCCTTCACTTACATTCTAACTTAAATGAAGAAGCATATTCGCTATTTTCTGTACATCTTTTCACCCCTGCCTCCACACCATGCATTCTTATTGAATTGAATTATATAAAAAAATTCTTAAACTGTTTCGTTGAATGTGCAGTGGAGTTTAATATGTGTGATATTCTTGAGATCCAAAACAGTATTGGAAGGGGTTGAAGAGAAGTCACTTTATGCATATTATGCAGCACACGAATTAAAACATATATTTGACATTTGCTCGGGGTTTAGACTCTGCTGTAGTTTCACATGCAGGTGGGTTCTTAATAAATAATTTTTGGTGATAAGCCAGGAATATGCTGTATATAGGATTTGAGCATATGCTCCATGATATTAATGATAAAACATATGTTTAAAAACATTTCCATCCAAGCCTGGGACATATTGCCTCCATCCTGTACTGAACATCTCCTCCAAAAAGGCCTCCTCATCTTGAAATAAAAATGTTTTAAAATCTAGGAACGTTCCCCTGCTTGAGTTCTTTTTCCCACTTGCCAATAGCGTAACCTTCAAAAATACAAGTCTGATCATGCCGGTCTTTCTTAAAAACTCTCCAAGTCTGTAGCTTGGCACCTGGGACCCTTCACACATTTCCAGTCTGACCCTAATCTACTATGCTCTTCCTGTCCTGTTTTTCACTACGCTCTCCACCCACCCCATCATGCAACTATATTGTTTACTGTTCTCCGAACACATGATGAAGTCTCACACCTCCGTGCTCTTTTTAGTACCATGTAATCAGCCCGGAATGTGTTTTCCAACCTCCTCTTCTTGGCGGGCTCTGCCTTTTGAGAAAGTTTTCTCCTCTGAGAGTTCTCCCCCGATTTCCTGACCCCACTTCACCCACCAGCTAACTTCCTTGAGCTCCCACACTCTCCTTGGCTTGTCTTTATGGAGTGTGGGCTATAGCGCAGGCGACAGGGACAACCACGGGAAAGCCACCTGGTCCAGGAGAGTCTTCACCACCACTTTGCTCATTTTGCATAGGCACTTAATTTTTTCGGTAAACAGTTTTTAAACTTCAGAAATAACATGTTTTTGTAGGAAGAATATAAACATTAAAGTTAGAGGTGATAAAGATCTGGAGAAAATACGTTGAGAAAGTAGGACAACTTTGCAGTTGTATGGTTCCCAGGTTCAGAGGGAAATATTTTAAACAGCCCGATGAGCGTTCTTTCAGAGTTCTCTCTTTTCCCTACACATCTTCTCAGATACATAAAGCCAGCTAGATTTTTTTTTTTAAAATGAAAACATTGTGTCTTTTTAATATCAGTTAGATTGATTTTATTCAGTTGTGGTCCTCTTTGTATATAGAAACAGCTAGATCTAACTTGTACTTGTATATCTTCTACCCTTTACCATACCTTTAATATCTGCATGGGTGGCCGTAAATTACTTAGTTATTGTTTTTATTGGTATTTAGGCTGTTCAGTTGTTTATCATAGCCAATAATACTACAGTGTATTTCCTTGGATACATGTCTTTCCCCATTTGAGATGCCAAAAACTAAAGTCTGCCTTATTTAGCTTTCTATCCATAAGAACAACAAGAGACTTACTAATTCAGAAAAAACATAAGTATAAAGAAGGGAAATAGCAGAGATCAACTAAACACATACTATGAAGCACAAATTGCATATATGGCTTCCTTGTTCAAGCACAATAATAAGTAGCAAACCATAAATATAAATAGCAAAGTTCTTGTGTTATGTTCTAATTCTACTTCACCTCAGCTTTGAAACTCTTAGCCTGTGTGGCTTATGAAACTGCTTTTGCCTTGATTTAGAGTTGACTTGATTTGATTTGATCTGATTTAGAGTATTTCTTTCCCTTAATAATCAACAGTCTTTTTTTTTTTTTTTTTTAACCCTAGGAGGTACTTATTCCGTACTCACCTAAACTAGAGAAGTCTGTGTTTTGCAGTGGGGTTCCTAAACCTAAAAAGACTGTTCCCAGTTCCCGCATCACTATTGCTCAGGGGTTAAATACTGAGTTTCCAGTCGCTGTATATAACAGGAGCTACTTTCCTTTAATAGGGTGCAGAATGCCAGTTCCTTTTCATAGGATCATGAAGGATGTTACCATTTGTAGGACTCTGAGGCATTTCTTTCTTTTCCTTTTTTTTTTTTTTGTGTACTGCATGTATGTCTCTGACCAGTTGTATGTTTGGATGAGCAGCTACTTTTAATTTCTTTTCCTACTGGTATTTATCACTCTTCAGCCAGAGAAAATAGTACTCATTTTTGAGGAGAAGGATTCTCTGGGTGGGGATTGTCCATTAGGCAGAGCCCTAAGGAGAAGCGCTATCCTGTGCATCTCTGGCCACAGCAACCTCTGTTCTGGCTCTGGAACCCTTTCCTAGCACATGTTGTACCTGCTACAATGACGTGTGTTCACATGATAGTGTGTCTATTTGTACGTGTCTTTTCTTTCTAGCAGGAATGTGATCTACTTGTAGGCGAGGCAAATTCATCCTTGTTCCCTTGGTTGGGCAGAATACCTCACTCAGATTCATCGCTCAATCAATATTTGCTGAAAGAATTAAAGTATATATAAAGTTTCTCCTTATTAAAGATGAAATTATGAAGACTGCATTTTTTTATGTTTTTTAAAGATAGTGATCAGGTTGATTCAGTTGAAGTGGTATGTATTGTTTGGAAAGAGAATTGTTTTTTCCTCAAATACCACACTGAAAACTTTTCACAGAGGTTTAAGCCTTTGCTTTTGAGTATAATAGCACTTTTAAAAACAAGAAAGACGTAAACTCTGGAAAAACTTTTTGCTACAAAGCATTAAAATTCACGGGCCATTGCTTAACCTCTTGCACAGAAGCAGGGTTTTTTTTTTCCTGAAAAATAGAAGTACATGAAAGAAAAGATATAGGGCAACTAATATTTGGAGAGAATAAAGCTTATTTGGAATAAGAAGATTGCTTATGCGTCAACTTGAAGAGTAATTTTCCCTCATCATAATTAGAGCTTATTCTTTACAGTTATTTTCTTCGTCTTTATCTTAGAAGACAAATTAGAAGGTACCTGGAAGGGGCAGTCTACTCACAACCAACTGTTCGTCCATGTTGTCCGTGAATATGTTGACCATCTGATGATGGAATGGATCTATAACGGAGACAGTAAACTGCAGGGGCTGTTCAAACCCTTCATTTTCATTTGTGCGAGTTGCCTCCATCACACTTCTGCAAATAATTGTATTTCTCTGTAGGAACAATTTTGACTGTCATTGCTTCTAGCAGATTTCTTTCAATGTGCTCTTTGAAAAATCTGGCTGGAAATGATTTTTTAACTGTATATACCATGACTTCTCCTCAAAGCCTGGATGTACTGTTACCTCTTTTGAGTGAGACTAGGATCTGGGGAATGCAGTTTCCCCTGAATTTCATCTCCTGTGTAAGCTCGAGGGTAAACCATGCTTTGCTTTCTAGAATACACTGTTGGGTTCCTGTAGTAGCTTCTACTATGAAGGAATTCTGTGCACATCCGCTGACCTTTGCTGTGGATGTACACTCTCCTCTTAGTTTGCATATTGTAACGATTTCTATCCGATTTGTATGTGATGACATACAGTGTGTATAATCACCAGTTAATTTATTCTCACAACCATCTGATGGATGCTTCCTCAGTCCTGTTTTTCAGGTGAGTGAACTGTAGAAATGGGAACATCAGTCTCCATCTCACTTAGATAGAAAATAATACATGTGCGTTGCTATTCATGATTTGTTATCCAGAGGACTGTTTATATGTTTTATTTGTTATTTTGAATTCTTTCCCCACCATCCTAATTGGGAATAAAGTTCGGCTAGAATCCTCCAGGCCTGCCTGAAGACATGCAGCCCACTAAAGATCACAATCCTGTATGCCAGGCGTTTTATACTGGTTTGGATATTTACAAAGTGTTTCTCTTCCCCTGTCTCCTTCCATACTGGAAAATGAGGCAGTGCAGGAGGATAATATACTCACTACATAGTATTAAGGATTAAAAATATCTAACATATTTGGATAATACCGAATGTTTTCAGCCTTTAATGTAAGCATTGTATGCAGTATGCAAGAATCTTTGAAATACAAGGAAATTACACACCTTTACTGAAATATTTTTTCCCCTAACTAAAAGTATTCAACTTGAAGTCCTAAAACCCAAAGGAATTATACCAAACTGGTACTAGACATCCAGTTGTCAATTTTAGTTGACATATTAATCCATCTCTCCCTTGGCTATGTTTTGGTAAGTCAGCCGCATTGTGTTAATCAAAAAGCTACAGGATGGAACTGGAAAACAGCTTTGTAAAAGGGGGAGAAAGTGGAGAAAATGAATAAATTCATATCTGGCTTAGCATCGAAGTAGAAAATTCTAAATAAATCTACGAGTTAGCTGTCAATTCATATGCATTAAACTCAGGGAGTAGCTATCTCCAAAGATACTAGCTGATTTAAATGAATATAATTCTTAGAGAATTTGGAAATATAATAGAAACTTGTTTCTTATTAGCAGACGTTTCAATCTATGGACAGTCTTTATGTATTCCATAAAAACAATAAGAGTGTACTGCCCCTGAATTCAGTAGGGTGGCCATTCTGAGCCTGTTCAGTAGTTCTAGTGAGCCCCAAACCTGACTTGATATTTACTATTAAGTGACATTTGGAAGTCTAATTCCTAGCCAGTTTTTATTTTCTGGTTTACAGTGTATGTAGAGAGGGTGAAGAACACTTTTTAGGTCATTATTGATTCAAAATATATTAATTCCAATCAAGAACTTAGTACTGCTTTCATTATTGGCTCTGCCTCTGTAACTCCTCAAAGAAATGCATTATGTGGGTTTATCAAGTTTGTATACTTTTATGACTTATTTGACTTCTAAGTGAAGAACATTCAGATTATAAGTTTAATGTAAGCAAATGACTGAAGTGAGAAACGTTTTTCTCCCTACCTTTCCAGGTCTGATGTTTTGGGGAAAAAAGTAAATTTCCTTCTTATTCATTTTCCAAGTAGCCTTAAAATATTTGGCTATGTTAAAACATTTTGTGAATTTTTACTTTTCTCTGGTAAAAACTCAAAGTTAGGAATGAATTTGGAATAAATATGAAAAGACATGAGAACAGGAGAACTTGGCACACTAGTAGGGATTAACAGCTACAATTATTCCTCACAAAGGTACTTTAAAATTATTTTGTAGGAATCTAAATTTTACACAAAAGTATTTTTTATATGTATGACAGAAAACAGTTTAACTTACAATTATATCTAATTAGGAGACATTTAGCCATTTTAATTTTACGGACGAGTTTTTCAGGATGATTGTATAGACTCTTCCAATGTGTCTATAAATATTTTTAAAAAGAAAAAGAAAAACTGAAGTCGTCTCCCTAGTGACTTATGAGCTATATTTGTCACCGTGTAATAACAACCCTTTTCATCTATGTTTCAGTCCCAAATGTCACTTCCAATCTCTTAATTTTTTTTTGTAAATTGTTAATAACATAATTTCTGGGTTTTAGGTATAGAAAGACAAGGAAAATACTGAGTAAATGGAATGTCTCTCTAAACCATGTCCACTAAAATGCACATGTGTTGCTCAAATTCTAAGAATGCTGTCTTGAATTGAGTGTTATGGTCCAGCAAAATTACTGATACATTCTAGAATCAAGTTTTAAAAAAATAGCAAGCTTACAGTTGTAGCATCTGAAAGCTCTGTGTTTGCAGATATAGAGTTTGTGGATTCTGATGTGAAAAGCTTTTCAGCAGCAAAGTAATGGTGGATGGAAACAGGCTAGTTCATTATCAGGCAGTTCTTCAAGACCGCAGGGAGGGGATGGTTAGAACCAATTCTTTGTGGGTAGTAGAGTATCTCTTAAAGACATAGCTGCAAAATTAATGTCTACTTAGTGACAGATGCCGAAGGCTGTATTATCTTCATACAGCAATAACATGTCTTTAGGACACTGATATGTTATAGTGAGCAAATAATTCACAATTTAGATTGAAAGGTAAAAAGAGGTACACATAACCTCTCATACTTGAAGGAGAATTAAGCAAATCTTGTTGGTAAATTCTTTGCCTCTGTGTGCAGGACTATAATATATTCCCTTCTTTGAGATAAATGTCATTAATGTCAGTCCAAATCACTAAGGAAAGCCCAATTTTCAACAGGAATTTTTGGATAATTTTAGGTTATGATAAAAATAATTCCATATTCAACAATGCATCTACAGTGTCTGAAGTGATTGCCTTGGAAGCTTGCATAGTAACTTCTTAATACAAAATATTTTGCGATATGTAGACTCTGAAAATATATCTAATCCAAAATAAAATTCTACTCAGTTCTTTTGTTCTTTCCACCATATAACTTTCAATCGTTTCTTAGCTGTGACTGGCAACTTGATTTCCAGTTTCATAGATTTCGGAGGGAAATAGAATTCTTTCTTGTTGAACAGTGAACTTATGCATTTAATTTATTATACTGTCTTCCGACTGCTGGGACACAAATGCAGCAGGATTCCGTCTGTCTGTTTATTTTTAGTGTTGTTTTAATTTTTTTTGTGTGTCTCAACCACTGATATCTAATGATCAGACAACTAGACCATTGTCATGATCTAGAAAATTTGCTGTCAGTTCAGATAGTGGTTTTTTTTTTTTAAGGCCAAATCAGTAAAGAGAATGCTAGGGATAAGGGTGCATGCAAAAGTTAACAGAAAAATCAAATAAAGTTTAAATGCCACAGGACAGTTACAGCACATAGTATACAAACTTTACAATACTGCCTTTCAGTTACCTGTACTTCATTTGTTAACAAGAAAAAAAAAAACAGAGGTCGTGTAGTTAGGAAGGCAAGTCATGTGATTTATAAAAGTGAATCAGGTTTTACATTTTCAGGCTACTCAGTGTTTGTCACATCTGCTGACTGTCAATCTAGTTAAAACAAAATGACCAAGAACCAAGACTTCACTTGCTGTGCTGCTTAGAGAACTTTGAGATTCTCTTTGTATATTTTGCTCGTGCTACTCAGACGGCTGGCTGTCTGAACTCTGTTCAATTACAAACCTAATTTATGTCACCTCCATAAGGACAAAATTGGTGCTCTATAAGGATGTTTAATAATTGTCTGTGAGTTTAATCTAAACCAGGTAATTCACAGTTTATAAAACATTTGTTTAAACTAAAAGTATGGGGTCGAGGGTATAGCTCAGTGGTAGAGCATGTGCTTAGCATACGCGAGGTCTTGGATTCAGTCCCCAGCACCTCCATAAAAAAGAAAAAAACAATAAATTTGATTTATATTAGTTCACGAAGGATGTTAGATGAGGTTTTGACCTTTCAGCTACTTCAGCATAGCGATTAAATTAGGTAGCACAAAATATAAAAATAAAAAGGAAGAAGCGTTGTCATAAAGGCATCGATCAAACTAAAAATCTAGCTCTCCTGTGTTGTGAGAATCAAATCGTATGCCTGTTAATTTTCTTTGTTCTTATTTATTCAGCGGCTCGGTAGTCAAATCCAGACCTCTTTATTACATCATTAATTATTTATAAATGAATACTGCTGCAGTAACCTTTTTGCAACACCCAACTAAAATGTCTAAGAAAAGATGTATTCTGGGACTAAATTGACAAAGAGATGGTTGAGGTATCGCTGAATCAGCTAAACAGGCCATATTGCTTCGAGTAAGCATTAGGTTTCACGTACAAAAATCTAGTTTTCTTTTCCCAAGTCACTGTCAGTTTTTTAAAATGGCATGTTAAACTGCTGCTTCTGCTCTTTTATAAATGTTTATTTGAAAATGATTGGGTACTGTCAATTAAAATCATCCGGAAAAGGGTTTAACCTATGAAAGAAGCTGTGTTGTTATGTTAATTAGTACCTAACATTTGAAGGTCTTATATTATCCTGTATGTTTAAAGATGTGCTGCGGACAGACGATCATCGCAGTGAATGTGTCTGGGACTGCATACGCTTTAGGGAGAGCAGGTGTACTGTGGTCATAAAAGTGGGCTTTGATTTCTGCCTGTTTTGACCTCTTTCATTGAGATAACCGCTAGATAAGGCTAAACTGGAATTTCTTTATTAGACTGGGTTTCAGTGTACCTCAAAAGTATACACTGTTTCCTACAGTTTCCCACTGATTCCTTTTCTGCCTTTTTTCTTCCCGTTTCTCTCAGTTCTAATTCTTCGGCACATCCTAAGCATCTGCCTTTCCCCCCGGCTATTCCCATCTCTTCTTCATCACTCCCAAAGCTGTATTCTGCACATTGAGTCATCCAGCAGATCAGGTAGACATGAAAGGAAAACTGTCCTGCTCTTCATTGTTTCTGCCCTTTCATACTCTGTAAAATTTAGTAATGAACAAAATAAAGATTCGGTAATAAACCTTACCACACAGGAAGATCTGAATCTGATCTAACAAACAATCTTAATAGGGCGCCTACTATTGCTGTGTACTGTGGATTTGTCATGCCTCAAACCAAGTCAGTGATGTCTTAAATTTTAAAGATTGTTACAATCCTGTATTGCCTTTAGATGATAAATCAGTCAAATCTCTTAAAATGAAACACAATTAGTATGGACTTTGTGAAGTAAGTGGAGTTAAAATGCTGGGAACTTTAGATGCAGTATTAAAATGTTAAGGATAGAAATAAAAGTTCTGCTAAGAAACTCAGCAAACCATATTATTCTCAAACAATCTTGTAAAGGAACCACACTCACTACATCCATGTCACGTGCTTTCCTTTTGAAGGAGATGCTCCTTTCTGTCTCTGTGTGGACATTTGTTGTGCTTCTCAGATTTTGAGAAGGTTTTTCAGTTCTGGTAATGACTGTGTTAGATGTCATGTCATGTCCAGTGGACCGTGCGCTGGTCTCACACCTGGAACTTCTCTGGTTAGCGGATACTGGTTTTCAGAATATAGAAAAGATTTTGACATTTTTGCATGTTGTTTTATATGAACAAAGAAAGCATATTTCTACATCAGAACTATTTCAAGCTACACGGGCCAATGGTTCTGCCCAAATACCCACTTTACAATTGTGTGGGTAATGGGTAACAGTTCTTACTTGGCAAACTCCGGATTCATTTCCCTTATAAACCATTAGTTGACTTTACTAAACGCTTTACTCAAGATTCTCTCATTGTACTGTGTGTGTGTGTGTGTGTGTGTGTGTGTGTGTGTGTGTTTTGTTTCATGGTAGGTCAGGTCCCTATGATCAAATCTCCAGCTTCTTTACCAGAATGTGAACTCCTCAAAGGCACATACAAAATGTCCTTTATTTTGCACAAAAATATGGTAAGGAAAATTTTTAAAATGTACAGGTGTTTACAAGTATTTATAAAGTAGTATTGTACATGTTTTCCTCAGTATTCACTGAAACATACTGATGTATGATAAGCAAATTGTTTCAAGGATTATCTGAAAAATTGGTAGGCATTTGAAACTGAAAGATTAAGGTTTCCAAAGTACGCTTTGACCACAGGTTAAAAGTTCTTTGTCTTAATGTACTTAATTTTCCTTAATTTACTCCTCTGATTTTATCCTCCGGGGTTACAGAGATTGTCGCTTCTTTGCACAATAAAACAAAGCAAAAAAAATTTTTTTTGTAGAAACTATAAGCAAGAGTATGGATTTGAGAGTACTAAAAATTAACTGAGGTCCAATTTCTTTAGTTTTAGCTTGTAAAGTATCTTTCTAGAAATAAATTGCTTCTAATGAAGTTTCATATTCCTCAAAATGTTTGTTGCTCTCCGTAAACCTTCCTGGAGAAAGTTCATGTTTTAAAGTAGCCTTACAGTCATAAGCCAAATGCTATTATTATTAGAATTAGAAATTCTTGCAAATATTTTTCATAGAAGATTACAAAAAGTCCCAAAGTAGAATTCACTCTTCAAAACAAATTAATTTAACATTTTGTATTATACAAATATTTTGTATTTATAAATAACATGAATTGTACAACTTAAATTGAACAAAATATTTGGAAAAAGCTGCTACCTGGAAGCTTTAGGATAGTATTTGCTGAATAACGGAGGCAGGGCAGGGGGACAAAATGTAACAGGACCTGGTTGATGGAAGAATGGTGTTGGTTGTGTATATATTGGTCTTATTTACATCAGCATATGTTGCATTCATTAGTCCGGCTTCCTAAATGCCAAAAATAGTACCATATATAATGAGCTCTGAAAAAGCATGTTTAGAATAAAAGCCCATAGTATAAACAAGCATTATTTCCTTCTACTCTGTATCCTCGTAGAAGACTTCTCTTGTGTGTGGGCACTTGATGTGCTCATTTTGGAGAAGAAGGGAACCTCTGTGGTTCTCAAACTTTCTAGGTGGATAGCATCCTTGGTGTTTCAATAATTATTTCACGGCCAAAATAGATACCTAACAGTTTCATTTAAGTAGTTAGGTCCAAACAACTTAATAAACATTTGAAATAAATAATATATAAAAATTAAAAGAAGAAATCATTTTATTTCTAATTGCAGTTACATAAATGAGGTGATTGTGCCTGCCGAGTACTGTACACTTAAACAGTGTAATCTGATCTGATACCACCATCTTAATTTCCTGTTACACATTGTTTTTGTTTGAGACTTGCTTTTCATCACAGCAACTGTCAAACCCTAGCTTTGCAAAGATATGACATCACCAGAAGGAAAATAACAGTCTAATGTTGAAACTGTGAACTACCTCAAGCTAGCAGTTGGCATGGGATTCAACAGATATTGCGTAGAGGAATACGTCAAAATTTTAAAAAATTTTCATCGTGGTTCTGTGAGTTTCTTGCAGTGTTTCAGGACACCTCAGTGCAAACTGTATAATCTGTAGCTCTATACTTTGTGGACTGGTCTTCAAGTCACACTGTCCATATACGAGTTGCTCTCTCTCATATGGAAGAGAATTTTCAGGAACTGATATTTTGATTTAGATGTTTCCAACTATGGATGAGAGAAGAAAAAGTCATATGGACTTGTCATTACAATTTGATTCCAGACAAATTTGTGATTCTGACTTTTTCATCTATTTAAAAGAGAGAAAGATGCAAAATTACTGACTTGTAGAATTACTGTAATTTCTCAAATAGTAGTTTCGTTCTTATTCCTTCTTTCTGACATCAGTAGCCATAAAACCATGTGCAATCATTTTGTCTCTGTGGATGTAAATTTCTTCAAGGATAAAGTGAGAGCACTGAGCTAGGTAGTCTCTGAGAACAAAGTCCCAGCTCTGAAATTGTTTCCATGACACTAAGTTGATGGACAATTTCTTTGACTGTTTCCTCAGCACAAAGTATCTTGCTAGTATTTTGTAGGTATTGGCATTAACTAGTAATTAAAACTTCCACACACAGAACTGATCTGTATTATCATATCTTTTTTCTAGATAGGGTTATTTTCAATTATTTTAGTTTCTTTGCAGTTTCTTTGATTGAAATTATGTCACAGGCAGTAGGGATTTTTTTTTCTTAATCTTTTAAACTGTAATCTTTTAAACTGCTAACACACACACACACACAAATCTATCAAAATCTTCAATAATAGAAAAGCCAGCAGTTTGAAACTATGATTTTCTTTTGCAGTAAGTTATGTAGGTCAAATTTCTTACAGAAAAATGTATTTCATCATCTATTGCTAATTCATATGTGAGTATATGCTCGACATAACTTAGATATCAAAATGTTGGTTCTTTTTTTTTTGACTGTATTTTCCTTGGAATGCTTTAAAAGGAACAAATAAGAAACATAATCTCAGTCTTTTCCATCAAAAAGAAGAGAAAGAAGAGTGAATATCTCTAAGGAAGATGGGTTGTAATAAATCATAGTCTCTAACCCAACCAAAGCTGGAAGAAGAGAGTTTATATATTGATCAGTGCCTGTTACCCCTTGAAAAATACTTTGCATTCTAGAAGTGTACTAAAATCTGTTGAACAACGTATAGAATGAGGAACATGTTAAGGAGGAAAATATGCTCATAAAAATGTAATTAAATATTCTTAAAAACATACGTTGAGTTTTCCAAACCTCATTAGGTAGTGGGTAAAAAATGTCTACATTAAAAGAAATAATTTAAGTGTTTCTGACTTGCTTTAAAATCTTGCCCAGTATCTATAAAAGTCCTCAAGAGCATCTCAGTGACCTGAAAACTACTTTTCTCCTTCTAATTAACTTTTATTCTCTCTAATACTTTTCAATATTTTAGAAGCTGCTTGGATGTGGTTCCGAACTGTTGCAAAACCTGTTGCGTGAAGTCCACTGTGACAAACAGCAGTTGGGGGATCGGTGTTACTTAAAATGCCTGAGAGTTGCTGTCTCCAATTTCTAAATATATGACTGTAAAATCTTTTATAACCTTGACTTCAATTTTGACCTCCAGATTTTTTAAACAAATTTGCTGGGTGTCGCTGGCTGGATCTTACGTAGGTATTTCCAGTGCAGCAAATCAGAACAGAATTCAGTAAATTTCCTAGCAGAGTTGCTTTGCCCCTGTGCCTCCTGTTCTAGCTCCTGCATTGCTATACCTCCAATAGTTCAGTTTAGAAAATGTGAAGCCACTTTCGAATACAAAATTTTTGATCAACTTTCCCATTTAGTAGGAAACCAAGCCTTCTTGATTTTGCTGCGTGTATCTGTGAGACCTACCTGCCTTTCTTCAGTCTCACACTGTTGCCTTGAGAATATTCCCTCCTATGGTGTTAACCTCTTAATTGGTCTTCTTTTTTTTTCCTCTTGATCATATTTAATTTAATCTATACACTAGCTCCACTTTTTTTTTCTCCTGTAACTGCAGTCTGTCATTCTTTGTTGTGTATAAAGAACGAAAACAAAATAACCTCTCTATTTGCACTAAATTATCAATGCAATCTCATCTCCAGCCCACTTTTCTAGACTGATTCCTTTAGGTTTCCTTTTCACTCTCTAGGTTTTCCAGTCATGGACAAACTCAAAGTGTTCATGTATATTTTGTCTGACAAGAACTGAATTCTAATACTTCCATCTGAAATGCTGAGGAACTCTTTCTTAACTACTTCAAATTCTGTGTTAAAATTCTTCTTTGTTTTCTCTATTTAAGGCTCAGTGTTTTTGGAATCTGTTCCAACACCAAATAGAATTAATCCATTCCCTTTAAGTTCCTGTAGAATTTAACTTTTAGTTCCATTATATTAGAGTGTGACATGTCATAGTGGTGATGGTCTCTACTGTAAGATTGTGAGTTCCTTGAACAAAGATCACATTATCTTCATTTTTGTACTAATATATAGTTTAGCATGGGGCAGCTACAGAATAAAGAGCTATTACATTGAAGTTAATTAAATTGTAGATTGGCCCCATAGAATTAGTATAAGCACTGAGGTATTTGGTCAAGATCAGAATGGAGAAATACATACCTCAGTTTCTCAAATCATGATGCCTCTGATATCAGCAGCAAAGACACCTCTGCCATTGTAAGAAGCCACTGAATCTGGAAGTTATAGACTGAAACCACACTGTCTTGCCCCAGTATGGTCTGCTGCCCTCACCACTGAGTCATCTGCTTAGGATCCTTGATGCTTCTGCTGCAAACCTCAACACTAAACACATGCATCATATTCTGTTTCTTGCCACATAGCTTGGTTCCAAATATAAGACACAAAATGCATTTGGCAGAAACTAAATTACTGCAGAACTCTAGATATAAGGAGATCTAGAAATGGGGTTTTTCATTTTCCAGCCTTTACAGTACAAGATAACACAGTAAAGAGTGTTTGGAGCCAAGGTTGTGGGAACCCATGCATGAGGGAACATCTCCCTTAGAATTACTTGCCATCCATATATTCTCTTCATCCTAAACCTAAGTTTCTGTTTCAAAACAAGAACAACTGGAACCACAACATGGTCCCAGCTAACATGATGCAACTTTTGCTCTGTAAATGAAAATGAATCCTATCAGGCTCTGTTCCCATCTCATGTGATCATTTTTCCACTCATTCAGTCACAGTCTTGTCTTGTTATCTTCTAAACCAAGGATAAAATTATAAACTTAACCACTACCCACACTGAGTATAAAATTGCAAGAGAAATGAAGAGATGGAGGGAAAATTAGTTAATATAAATATATACGTCACAGAACAAAGAAGAACATGTGGTTACCTAAACTGAAAGTCTCATTTGTACAGTTGATAGTGATGCCATGGTTGGTATTGATAATTTCCTTCCTCCACCTTCAAGGCCATGTTTTATTTGCTTCTAATCCACGGCCTCCCAGGATTCTTTATGTGGATGGATGATTCAGACATTCACATCTGAAGGTCTGAGCTCTCAGCAGTCTTCCCTGTTCAGTTGAGGTGCTAGTGTTTTTCCATGAACTTTTAGCAATAAATATGGCAGGTCTGTCAGGCACACCAGATGATGCACTGAGTTCAGATCTTTTCTATGTTCTCATGTGCAACCGTCACCCTCTTTCCCTTGATTAATGAGGATCAGTCACCATAGATCACACAGTAAACTTCTTTTGTGCCTATTGGTTAAATGTTATGAGACCATTGAATGGCCAGGCAGCAGGTTCAACTCTGAGTCCAGGAGAGCTATCATTGTGTCCCCTGGTGGAAGAATTTCTTCTTTGGGGACTAAGGTCCCTAAACTAGGAGATTCCAAGGTCACAGGAATTATAAGCAACATTTTGTAAATGGGTCACAAAGCGGAGAGTGTAAGGTGCCACTCCTACTCCTACACTTGCTTCCCAGACCCATTATTCCAGCTGTGGCAAAAACAACGCCATCATACTGGTTGTCGGCTAGGAAGATTATGCACATGCACACATCATCGCATCTTATAAGGTTACTTTTCAGTTGGCACCATTGGTGAGTAAATACAGTCTTCTTTTCTAAGGCTCGCTGTCTTTGGATGATGGAGCACATGGTATGATTATCCTGTGGTAACTATCCTCTTGCCCCACTTACTTGCTATAAAGTGAGATCCTTGTTCAGAAGCAGTAACGCATGGGGTTTCTTTTTCCCAGGATTGCTCATGTCCAAGGGCCAGGTATGGAAGGAGCAAAAACGGTTCACCCTGATAGCACTGAGGAACTTTGAAGAGCTCAGAGGAGTGTGTTCAGGAAGAAGCCACTATGTCACATATACCAGACTGAAGAAGGCATTCGGTAAGTTCATGGATATTGTCTGCAGAATCATTTGAACAGGAAAGACGAATCTATATGCAGAACAAGCATGTGTTCCAGCGTGGGTAAACTGGTCCTTATTCTGTTACCAAAGGGATAGGACATAAGCAAGATTTTGCCAGGCAGCAGGCAGTTTTTCCCAGTTACGAT
Organism: Camelus ferus; assembly: GCF_009834535.1. NCBI lineage: Eukaryota > Metazoa > Chordata > Mammalia > Artiodactyla > Camelidae > Camelus > Camelus ferus. Next base: position 60,171,168 of record NC_045708.1, on the reverse strand, counting down.
GTCATGTTAGAGCTCAGCATTATTTGTTCTCTGCGAGTAAACGTAGCACGGAGGGTAAGAAATGTAACATTTATTCCAGATGTCTGTGTGGCTAGCTAGAAATCAGAAATTCTGTTACTAAGGACAGTGTGAGGAAGCAAGTTGTAGGCTTTGCCACAACACTTAATCCAATGGTGCAAACCTGATCTCAGTTTAAATTCAAATTATTTTAATAGATAGAACTGAAATTTATGAAGCATTATAAATTAAATGCTTAGGTAGCCTTATTGAGTGATGGTGCAAGGTCATTTCTTGTACTGTCTTGTGGAATTTTTGCAGTAGTCCATAAGGCTTATTTTAATATAGGTATTTACGAGGCTAAAAGATTTTAAGGATGTTTCCTACGATCAGAGGGTTGGGACTGGAAAACAAGTCCAGTGCTTTTCAAATTCTACCACGATTTCTTAAACAGAAAGACTGCTTGATTTATTATGTGGTTGGATTGAGTGGCTAAAATTTATTGAGTATTTACAATGTGCCAGGCACTGTTGTACCAAGTATAAGACTAGCATGAGATATACAGGTTCTCATTTCATCTTATTGACCATATGAAATACATATGTTATCATCTCCATTTTGTAGTTGACCAAATTGAGACCTAAAGAGTTTAAACAATTTACCCAGGATCACATAGCTAATAAGCAGGATTCAACTCAAGGCCATAACATTGGAACACACACTAGTAAATGCTCACAGTGTTGCCTTTGGAAGTAAGATAAACGGGAACCAGATAACTGGCATGATTTGTTGCAGCCTTTAGAAAACGTAAATCAGGTATGTTACCGTAAAGAAAACCTATTTTCCATGAAGAACTGTTTACACAATTAAAAAAATAGTTTAAACAAAAGCTCAATGTGATTTATATCCTACAAAAATACTGAAGCATGAATTTCAATAAGTTCCTTTTCAATCTAATTTGTTACTATGGAAAGTGTCGTGTGTATTGCCACTCTAAAGATGAAAGGCGTTCAACTTTATATAAATATCTTCATAAAAGTCTTCTTTGCAATAGCCATTTCATGACCTAGACTTATGCTCCACAAATAATTGAGAGCTAGCATTTAAATCAGACATTTGTGTTGAGGATTATGATTTAAAAAAAATAGTAATTCAACATCATTTCTAAAGAGCATAAGTCTAAACAGTGATAAGTTTTAGGAGTTTTTAAATGAGTAAGACAATTTTTTCAGGTATCTTATTGTGATCTAAATGTAGAAAAAAACTCATGGGCAATACAGAACAGAGCAAATATCTCATTCAAAAGAAAAAAAAAAAGAAAAGCCAGTATAGCAGCACTCTGAGAACAGTAAAATGCTTAGTTTCCCTGGAATGTGTTTGACAGTAAGATCTTTAAAAGATCTAAGAGGCTGACCTTTCTCCTCCCCCAACTAAGTAGACTTTTTAAAATGAGCACATCTGGTTTATGTTCCTAAACCTCTGGCCTTTAAAAGCTTTGTTCCCAATTCACACAAAATACCATTCAGGATTGCTTGACACAGTGACCCTTCCCTGTAGGTGGTTAGGTGAATAAAGTGATTAAATAGAATCAGGAATTTAACATGCAGGTAGCAAGTTAACATTTGCATCCTGAAATGATTAGTAAACAGTTACTGTTCGTGGACGTATCTTAAGCAGTTTGACTTTTTGGAAGTTCTAATCGTAAAATACTGTTTTTCAAGAACTGAATTTGTCTTTTTTTGTAAATAGTTATCCTGGCACTATCATATGGTAATTTAGGACAAAGCACATAGTGTTAAAAACTGAAGGTTTTTTGTTTTATTTCAACACTCCAGTGCCGTCACTTGAGGGGAAAAAAAAAAGCCACAGAAAGGGTAGTCAGGTTGGATCCATAAATCCAGATGGCCGTTCAACATTTAACAAACTCTTTGGTACTCAATTGAGTTAAACATTAAATGGTGCATTGGCAAGGAAGATTTCATTTCTATGAGGTCCACTAATAAAACGCTCAGAGTTATTTGTGTAGAGTGTAATTCCTTCTGACTGTGCCTTCCATTTGCCTGGAGGACATACCAGTTTAAAAATGTTCAGCACACTACACCATGCATAACAGGTAATCTGCCTAATTAAGTCCTATAAGGATGTTCTAAGTAAAATGCTGCAGAGCTCTGGTAACCTCAGCTTCACCCTCCCCATGCACCAGAGCTTCTGAGATTGAGAAACCCCAGCCATTAACTCAAGTGTTTACACTTGAAGCTCAAATTCTACTTTGCCAGAATGGCTCATTTCACATTTTACAAATCTGTTTTCTCATTTGTAGGCAGAAAGAATCTGTCAATTTTTTATATTATAATTCTCAACTTGTTCTGATAGTGAGCGATCTAACATCTAACTGCAGTTCATATTGCCGAAATCATACTGGGACTGAAATTGCGATATTCAGAGACCCAATAATATTTACATCCATATTTTGAGTGCATTCATTTGCTATATTTCAATGAATTATTAATTATGAGCAACAATAAAATATTATTTTGCTCAGATGCACAGCAATAGGAAAGATGCCCAAGAGAAATTTATCTGACAGCTCAAAACAAAATGGCCAAAATCCACTCATAGGTTACTCATCCAACGCAGCATGAAGTATATTTGCCCATCAGATGCACTCAGTGAATGTTTTTCTCAACTTGTCAGTGTTTTATCAAGAGAATAAAAGCCAAAGTTTAAGATTCAGATAAAGAAACCTGAACTTAGTGGTTAAAAGTAAAGTATGATGGGGAATAATAAGCTTGTTGGAAGGCTTCTCAATTGTATTAGAAATTGATAACAATGATTTTTTATTTAACTAACATCAATATGACTAGAATCATCATAGAACCAGAGTACATTTTATATTTTTTTTTCTATTGACACAAAATACTCACTACCTCTTATACTCCCTTAGAATCATCTTTTGATCTACTCAGTAAAATCTTAAAAGCGAAACCTCATACTGATCACTGACTCATCTTTTTTTCTTTCATTGCGTACATCGGACTGATTGCCAAAGCAGTCCTATTTATTGTATATACGTTTTTCAAGTTTGTTCCTTCTTTTGTGTGTGTGTGCTTTGGGAAATTTTAATGATGGGTATTAACTGAGGGGTGAGGCTGACATCGGGTGATTCAGGGTTGAGGAAGCCTGGGTTAAGGTAGATAATTAAAAAGTTAAAACCTTTATTTATAATGGATCCTTCTGAACAGTGGAAGCATTTTTCAATTGGGGCTCTTTTCATAAAACAGACTAGATACTTTGCATTGTAAGTTGAGTTTTTTCCTTCTTTATCTTTAAATAGACTGTTTCAAACCTGGCTGGTTCAGGAATTTTTTTCTCCAACTGTACAAATAGCTCAGTAATAAACCCCTCAGTCCGTTGACCAGCAGCTGTCTTATTTCAGGTGTCAGTGAGGGTCCTGGCTAGTTACTGGTGGTCCTCCTCACGCCCCTTCAGTTGAGTTGCCAGTGTCTAAAGGCTCGACATTAGTTTCCCAGGCCCAGAAAGAAGTTAATCGTAAACACCTAGAGACAATGGGCCCCCTACAGGGCTGATGTTAGTCGGCTAAATATACACGTGCTTCATTTTACATCCGAATAATTGGAGACACTCTGAAAAAGCTGCGTTTAATTTCTTGCTGTGTAGTGGCCTTAAGGGAAGTTAGTCAATTCTGATGGCTCTGTTTCTTCTTTTGAAGTAATAAGACTTACCATGTAGGTCCGTTCAAGAGACTGAGAAGATATTTGTGGAACGTTACAATGCCAGGCACATAGTTAGAACAACTCAGAGTCCTAGAGTCAGCCTTTATGTCAGGAGTTCTCTCGCGCCATGGTTTACATTGTACCTGACATGTACCATGTTTAAATTTTCTCAAACCACTCATGATCTTCAGGTCTATGCTTCAAAACAAGTGTGCTTGAGTCTCACTTATTTCCAACTGTTGCTCTTAAGTTTACTTTCCTCCCTCATTTCAATAATCTTATACAAAAGTCTTAGAACAGAAATCAGGCTGCACATTGATGTTGGGATTTTTTTAACCTTAAGCATTTTGGGGAATTACTTGCCATTTTATAACAAAGTGAACAAAGTGTAAGTTTTCACATAAAAATCTTGTTTTTTGCCTTCTCTGCAAAAATCCAGGTAAGGTAGTATCAGGCTTATGTTAATTAGCTCATGGCAAAAACCATCTGGACTTGGGTAATGGCTTTCCTCTTTTAGCAGTGTATCTGTCATAATTCAGCCTGTTTCCCACATATCTGTTACCTGTATGCGCCTTACAGGCATTTACCCTTGTGTTCTCTGCCTCGGAATCTTGTCCTAAGGCGCAAGTCTAAAATTGCTCGTGTGTTAGGTTTTACTTTCCTGCTTTCTTTTTTATTTTGAAAAGAAATTCTGGCATTAGTTAACTCAGTCCTGTCTAGACATAAAACTTTTACAACTAACCTCTCTTAAATTCCCATTAAGTACTTTTATTTTAGCCTCTATGTCATATGTGTATGTGTGTGTGTGCACTGCGTGTATTTATACATACACTCTTAGCTTCTAAAATTCAGTTAAAATAGACATTAGGTGCTGGCTGTGAAATAGGTGACTCCTTTGATTATATAAAAAGTGATGCCGTTTAAAGAAAGGCAAACAGAACACAGGGCCTGGTCTTAATGGAGAGGAAGGCAAGTTTGAAATAAAATTTTAATACAAGGCTGAATGTGATGTGATGTGACAGTGATGCCAACAAGAACACTAGAAGCACAAAGGAAAAACCTCAAGGTAGCATGAGGGGAGGTACCTGGAGACAGCAACATTTGAGCCAGGCCTCAAAAGTGGCATTCATTTGGAGAAGAGGAAATAAAGGGGCAGACAGGGCAAAGGGAATAGGAGATAGAAGTATGGAGAGTGACACATGCAAGGGATGATTGCTGCTTTGGAGCTCGGGATGTGATGAGGAAGCCGGTGGAGGAAAGTGGAAGATAACCGTGTTAAAGAGTATTGCAACCGGAAAGGCCATTTGCTTGACTGCTGGATCTCAAAGGACTTTATTTTGAGGAGAATAGGTAACCACACAGGAAGGGTTTTGAACAAAACAGTCACATGACATGAGTTTCATTCTAGTTTTCCGTAATAAGATTCTACAAGCATAAAGAATCATTGAACAGGACGAAGGTAACTGGACTTTGTCCAATACAAACCTCCACTGATTTGGGGCAAACCTACACCATGTAGCAGTGGCGAGATGAGCATCCCTCTTTAGCTATGAGAAACTGCAAAACGTAAAAACTGAGGAACGTCAGGGACAGGCCTGATGTTAAATGTTGGTTTCTAGTTTTGTTCTGTAGTTTGCACCAATTGCTATAATGAGAATTCATTTTAACGTCCATCCTGGACATAAGTGTCCCAGATTAAATGCCAGTCATCTTTGCTACACGACAGCAAACATGGCTGTTCAACAAACCCTTTCCAAACCGGATAATTTGTCTTCTGTTTTTACTTTTAATTATCTGACTTCTAATTCATCCTGTTTGCAGAAACTTTTAGAATGTTGTGATAATATATTAATGTGCACCCCTCTTTATTATGTAAAAACCATCTCTTTTTCCAAGATCACAGAAAATATTATTATTCATACATTTTATCTCTCTGGCATTAGAATTTGCAGGCTGTATGTTCCTAATGAATATTCCACTAAAAATAAACAGACTTCCTTTACTTTCAAGGTTATTATAAGAGGTTTTTTCCAACTTGTTATGAACAAGTAATACTAGCATAACTGGATTTTATTGCTTATTTATTCTAAGTGAAAAAGACTAAAAAGTGAAACTGGGAAGTGAGATATTCTAAAAGTGGCTCATAAGTCTTTATTATCCTTGACTTACATCTATCCTTTTTTTACTTCCAGTATCAGAATGTAAAATAATTTTTATTTTTGATAATGCAGTATTTTAAAATTACTTGAAGAATAATTACATGCCCTTGATATCTTTGTTTAATGTCACCCTTATAATCCGTGTGTTAGTTCTGCTTTACATGTGCGATTATTTTAGAAAAAATCTTCATGATTGAGATCTTAAAGAAATTCACCTTATATCAACATTTTAGAGGAAAAGGAATAATTCCTTTATAGTTCAAAAATCTTAAGATATTTGGCCTTCTTCATTCTAATCCCCACCATTGACCAACTACAGCTAACGTAAGTTCATCTACAAAAAATATTAAAATCTATGGCATAGTTAAAGCTATTGTAATTATGGAAAGAGTTAATTAAATTAAATTTGAATTCAAAGTATACTGAAAGTTCATATAACTCAATAATTACTCAGCCATGGGGCATCCCTGAAAAGCATGCTTTTTTGTCCTGTGCTATACAACTTCTCCATAAAGTATCTGTGTACCTCAGGGCATAACAAATTTTTTTCTATCTGCAAAGTTGTCACTATTCTTCATCGAGACACGTGGGCACCTCTAGTTATCTAGGTTGCTTTAGTTTACAGTCCTTGTCTCTTGCCTTGCCTCTTCACCTTGGTATGTGAGTGTTTGTTATTTGCTCTTTGCTAATATGCACTGTCTTTGGTTTGTATGTAAGGAGCCAGACACATTCTTTACCGTGTTACTCTATCATCACTGTGTTTTAAACAGCACACACGTCTGGACCTCGATCTCCACTGGAATATTAACTTCGGGAAAGAGAGTCATCATCTCTCTGGGTCACAACTTGGTCTCCAGCATTTTAGCTGGCTTTTTCTGATAACTACTTCAGCCAAAGAAGTGATCAGGTTGCCTCATTCCTTCCATGTGTGTATAAAAGTCCAGGTTCCTCAATGAGCTGCCAGTGATACTGGAGAATTTTATGGCACAACACTAGAGGAGGGATTGGGGTAGCCTGGTTCAGTGTGGAGGGTCTGGAAGTCTCACCTCACCACTCAGCCTTTGCCAGCACGAATGTAGGTAGCACAGTATTTTCTCTGCAGCGTTTGAATAGAATCCAGTGGTCTAAAAAGTGTTCTATTATTTTGCCAGACTGTCCACTTCCTGGTCATTTGGTTAGAGCACAATTTTGTTGCTGTTGCTGTTTTCATTTGTTTGTCTTTTTTTTTTTTTTTTTGGTCTGTACCCATTGGTGTATCTAGGTTGCTAGCTTCTGCTCGAAGTCTGAGATGTATGAAGCAAGAAGAAAACAGAAAACTCATCACTGTATTGTTTCCTGTGTCCCAGGGTCCCTAGCCAGCCTCCTACTTTCTGCCTACCTCTCCAAGTTGTCTTATGTTTGTTTTATATATCATGTTCATGGCTTAGAGTTGTAGTTAGAAGGATGTTTGTTTTATATATCATGTTCATGGCTTAGAGTTGTAGTTAGAAGGATGAATAGAGAAAAGTATGTCTACTCTATTTTTCAAACACTTGGGAACTGAACAGTATACTTTTAAATGATCCATGGGTCAAAGAGGAAATTTTGAAAATAACAATATGTTAAGACATGGATAGACCTACCTGAGTAACTGACAGGATAGTGGATGAGAGTTGTCTCAGAGACATATGAATCTGGTAACAGCCTAAGATCTAGGTCTGCAAGCAAGAGATGCTATTTCTGAAAATTACTGAAAACTGACTCTGTCTGGTAGCCATTGCCAAGATGTTGAAACAGGATAGAGGGAGCAGGGCATAACCATTAAAAGAATGATACAGCCCTTGAGGATAGGACATAAACTGGTTAGAACCAACTAGGCCCAAGATGGTGGAAGATTCGACTTCCACTGGACCTTGACCCTCATTGTGTGCTCACTGTAATACATTAGCTGCTGAATGACACATGCAAGAACACGGGACAGTTCCCAGGCTGACCATAAAAGCCTAAAAAGTGGATGGGGCCCAATTCCTGGAAATCCCTGTCCCTTCCCCAAAGTGGTTGGAATAATCCTTAAACTTGTTAGTATATAAAATTACCCAGCCCATAATAATTAATCATACCTGTACCCCAGGGCCACTCCCTTCTCAGACAGAACTCATTCTGTCTATGGAATGTGTACCTTTCTTAATAAACTTTTTTTCACTTTACTATAGCTCATTCTTGAATCCTTTCCTGTGAAAGACAAGAACGTACTCTCCAGTAACAATGTGACCACTGACGGAAATTGTAGCCAACAGAAATACCAATAGAGAGTTGTGAGTTGAGTACAGGATGGAGAAGATACAATAACTTATCCATTAAAAAAATTCCCATTATTTCCTGGATAACTAGAATAGAGTAGCCACTGTTTATATTTTTTAGTTTTTGGAGGTTTTTTGTTTTGTTTTGTTTTTGTTTTTTTTTGGTATGCTTTTTACTAAAGAGAAAGCATATAAGCTTGGCAGAATTGCAGACTTAGTAGTAAATATAACACTTGATAGTACTGAAGGTCTAGAATTATATCAGTGTTCTAAGTGCCTATACATTGAAATATTAATGTATGATTTATACTCAAGTTGCATATTGATCAAAGATATCTAAAATAAAACATTCTTCCACACCCCTAGAACTTTTAGGCAATACATCTTAAACTTTTTTTTTTTTTTTGGTTTATATATTTCACATTTTATTCTTTGTTTTAGAATCAATTAATGAATTCTAAGTTCCCTTTGCATTGTGTAGATTATTATATAATGACATTTCTTTCTTAGCCAGTATAATGTTGAACTTCCTTTCCTATAGATGCACACACTGCAAAAGAGTCTGCTAGGCTTCAGATACCAGAATCATCCTGACCTGCTTCTGAGGAAAATTGCCTATCCAAATGCTGCAGCACTGCAGCCATGCTAAATAGCTTTTTACATCCTTTCTGTACCAAGTCACCCTTTCCCCAGCCATAACTCTTTGGACTAAGAATAGAGATTGATTAAATAAAATAGGAAATTTGATGCTTCATGACTTCTAAACTAGCAGGAGATAAGGTTTAATTGCTTGAGAATATAATTTTCTGGATGATATAGTAATAGAAAATTGTCAATATATTAGGCTGCTATTGGATTTCAGGAGCCATTGCTATGCCCTGTTGATACTATTCACTGTTCAGCTTTCACATTCTGAGAAGGTGTAGAGCTGATGGTCAGGAAAGAACAGTGAAGACTTACTTGAGCCACTACAATCCCAGGACCCAAGGAAGGAGATGTCTGCCTAGTTTCCCTGTCTACGGTTTCTTCCAAGCAACTAAGTAGATGGGTAAAGTGAATGGAATTATAATGACATAAATTACCAACTCTATAGACCTGTCCAGAGCCAGCCATAGAAGCAAGACTTTTGCAATATCTCCAGAGTTGTTAGGTATGTATGTTTAGATTTAGATATTTATATAAAACTCAAAACCAGGCCTTTGTGTCCCTCTTTAACCATACCTGTCTTTCCTCTTAGTACATCTCTTGAGAAGGTCAGTACCAGCTCTAGGTGGCCCACAGTGCTGATTGCTTCCATACCAAAATTTGGTTTCTACGTGGAACTATGGTGGCATTACAGTCTAGGCAATGGAGGGATGTCCTGGGCCATCTTGTTTGCACGTGCTTATTTACTACTTCCTTAGTGCTAACCCTAAAGTGACTTGACTTTATTTTCAAATGTGTGCAAATCATATACTGTTTATGTAAAGAAGCAGCTTTTTATTACCTGTTAGGTTTTATGGAGAGCAATTGAAATTAAATTGACCTGTTTTTGTCTTTCATTGTTTTTGTGCTATTGCTTTTATTTCAGTTGCACACCTGTTTTTCTTCAAAAGCTATCTACTTATTTTTCTAATGCTATTTAAAGATCCACATAGTAATATATTTTATTATCAACCTTATTCTCTATCAGTAGGATTAAGGAGTCCACACAATATAAATAAAAGCAATGGGCATGTTAAGCAAGGAAAATTTAAGACCACTTGTTTAGCTTTCCCTTCCAACCAAATATCCTGTTGAAAGCTCCTGCAGTATGGAAATTCCAGAGATCTTTGCAATAAAACTTCATTGCTTGAGGTAGCCTAAGTGAGGCCTTTGTTTCTTGCATCCGAAAGTGCTTAACTCATGCAGTTCTTAATGCCATAAAGATACACTCATCCCTTCCTGTTAGGACTTTACTAGTCTCCTTATGAAACTAGCAGACTTGCTGTGAAAGATAGTAGTAGTAAAATTGTCCCTTTAACCACTAACAATGCCTACATTTTTATAATACTAATGTTTGCCTTTAGAATTTCTAGTACTTAGCTGACACGAATAATTCATATTATTTCTAACTGAATTATATCACCAAAACATTCATATAACCTGTGTCTTTGAAATTCTCAAATATTCTCTAAATATGACTAGATAACATTTGGGGGTATTTATGTTTAATTCTTCTGTCTGCATTTTCCCCCCCTTTCTCTCTACTAAGACATCTCTGTTCTTCATGGTCTTTGAAGATGAGAAGTATGTAGTGACGTTGAATATAGTGGTAACTTATAAAATTTGTTTTTTTTTTTTTTAATAATCTTAGTATATGGAAAAAGATAGAGTCTGAGGGAAAAAGAGGTCTTGGAAGAAGCAGGAAAGATAAAAGGGTATCCATAAGGCTCAACAGACACTCCCTTGGCTGTGGAAAAGAGAGAGATATATATAGAGAGAGATTCTGGAATGGTAGGAACTGGGGTCCTATTTTCTGACAATGTCCTGATGGAGGCAGGGAGACCAGAAGGCATCTCTGGATATAGCAACAGAGGCATCAACAAGTCTGCCTCACATATGATCACCGTATCCCAAGTGACACCATATGGAGACAACAAATCTCCCAGACCTGATGGACAGGCGCAGATAGGTACGTGGAGAGTCTTTGCAGTCAAGTTTATAGTGTTGACTGATGAACAGAGAGACTTCCTCATCCCACCCAACTACATGGACCCAGTGTAAGACTCTGATTTTGAGCTTGATGCCAAGTTGAGTATTGTGTAGAAGTTCCAACAGTGACTAAGATTAAATTTGTCCTAATTTAATGGGATGTAGGCTAGATAGCAGAACTTGTTACTTTATAAAAATTTTTAAAAATGCATTTTCCATATCTTATTTTTTAAGGCTTTATGCAAATTATCAAAGACCAGTCACATTCATACCACAAAGTACAAATCTACTTTAAAATATGTTGTACTGTTTAGATTTTTTGATACATAATTTAATCATATTTTTGATGGGGATAGTAAGAAGTATTTAAAATAGTTATATTCACATATTGTCTTTTATCCATGTTTACAGACATATCACCATTTTAAGGGTGACAAATTAAAATCTTAAGCCAAGAATATTGTTTTGTTATGAGTTAGTGCAAAATCTAGAATTAAGACCAAAAGGCATGAATTAATTTTAGAAAAATGCAATCTTTCATTGTACTTGGAATGTCTAAAGATTTCAAAAAGCATCTTAGCTTCTAGTCTTCCTTAGATTTCAAAGGTTCAACAGTTTATAGTCTCCTGTATTCCTTTCCTCTCATGAGACCACATGCTTTGGAATAATGACCTTCTAATGTGGTAAACTGAGATCTAACTACTAATTACTAATTGTTATTGCAATTCTTGACCTGATCTCTAGAGCTGGAAATCAAATCCTTGTCTCTGGAATTCAACCAGATATAATAGGTAGCTTCTGAGTTGACATAGAGTGTATTAGCAATTGAGTGACTTTTAAAGCATTACCTTAATATACAGCATTGAATGTAATGTCTTTAGAAGCTCAAACCAGATAAATGTACTTCTCACTGATAGTAATTAAGTATAGAATTTCTCTCTTTCTTTATTTAGATTGAAGAAGCATATTAGTGCAAAAAGTATAAGAAAGTCCCCTATTGGTACATTTTTAATAGCTTCAAGCTGTTAACTGTTACATTGTCTCTAGTTGTAGGGTGGCACATGTTACGGTTAACTGATTAGCACAGAAACTCTTTTGACATACAGACATTTTTTCTGTTACGAGTATCAGCCATGAAAATGTATTTCCAAGCAATTAAGCCTTAACTCCTGCTGGTTTGGAAGCCATGAACCTTCAAATTCCCATTCAAATTATTCAACACCTACCACTGGTTGGGAAAAAAAAAGTACAACTTCATTAGTAAAAGCCACAAAGAAATCTATTGATAAGTTTTTTTAAAGTTTCTTTAGCTTGGGAAAAATGCAGAAGTGTTCGGATGGTAAATTAGCCACACAACTCCAAAATGACCTTACTTTCTTTTTTCCTAACTTTAAGGATTTACTTTATGAGGTCTTAAGTTTAACAGCATACTTCAAGAAGAATGTGGACAGCAAAATAAATACATGGGAGGTTATATGCAGGGGAGCAGGGAGAAAACCAGGGCAAAGGAAGTAGGATCATTACAAAACTGTGTAGTTTCAATTTTTTTCAAAGTTCTTTATGAACTAAATATCTATCCACTTGACGATTCTTAAATTAGAACAATTGGGCATTGAATAAGTGGATGTAGCATTTGCCAATCAATTCCCTTCATGTCTAAAAACAGTCTCTTCCCTTTCTTTCCCCCCGCCAGAAGTTTGTTAAGCCCAGTGGATTGTACTTGAATCTGCTTTCTTATCTCTAGAAACAATACAGCAGGAGGGTAACGTGAGGTGGAAATGGAGAGAAGTTCTCATTAGTAATGATTTTGCATAGTAGTGGGGGATATTATAGGGGTATATGTTTTATTCTAGAGCATTGCATTATTGTTTTCAGTGCCTTATGAATCAACTTGCTCCAATATTCCATAAGCAGTTTCACTTCTACAAAGTTAGCATTATATTTTGAAAACATGTGTGATAATGTTTGATGAACTGGACCTTACAACATGTTAATGGGAAATGAAGTGTGTAATTTTATCAAACTGTTGATCGTGAAAATCTCTATTAGTGATTTGACTTATTTTCTGTTTATAATATACTCCTTCATGGTGGCTTCCTGTTTGCATTCCATATGTAAACTGCAAACGTTCTATTTTTAAAGGAAGTCAAATCATTATAATGTAAAACCTTGCATAGGTAGATGACCCCTCTGGTTTTTGTTTTTTGTTTGTTTTGGCTTGTTTTAATGCTATAAAAGCTCTACAGTAGAGTTGCTAAATGATTTAGGATCATAATGTTAAACATTCTCTCATTTAGGTTCTAACTTTGAATTTTAAGTTGTTAGTCTTTTATTCGTACAATAAAGACATGTGATGTCTTTAGCTCTTTATGTGGAAGTTATAGAGACACAACCAAGTTATTTCCAGAGCTTCCTGGGTGGATCTTTCAATGGTAAGAAAGGAGAATGAGCCAAGGAGAAGATGTATGACAAAAATACAATGTTGGAGTTATCTCTGGAGAAGAAATCTCTGTTTTAAATGTATTTTCTTAATTGACCAGCAGGAATTATGTTGATGACATCAGCAAGGAAATGATCCTCTCTTAGAGAGTTGATTGATCATTACAAGGGTAGATCATGGCGGATTTGGAAAATAGCCGTAGTTTGTCATCTGTTGCCACTCTTCCCATTTTTGCTTTTATCCACATCCTTTTAAATGTTTTGTTAAACTCATTATTAAAATGTACCAAAAGCCCTCTGTAGTACTTAAAAATAACAAAGAAGTCAGGACTCCTCTTCAGAAACTTAGAGTCTTCTCAGGGAGATAAAACAAGTATACCACATTTTAAGTTATAGCCCATCAAAGAGTGAAATATAAATATCAAACAAGTCATAGAGTTACTTAGTAAGGACTTAAGAGAGACCTCATTTATACATTAGTTGTTGGAGTAAAGCTTCAAAGAGGAAGTGGGATTTGAATTGGGTATTAAATGATGGAATGGAATTGGCCTGGAAAAGTGACTGGTGCTAAGTATGTGTGGGAAAGGGAATAAGGGGCAAATTAATTATTTGAGATGATGGAAGGAGGAAAGTCTATGACAGCATTCTAGGTATGAGGTAACAAGGCTCTGAATTAGGAGAATGGCAGGAAAAAATAGAAGAGAGATATTTGGAATGGGCCTTATCTGAAAAGAGTCTGTAAGACTTGGATATTGATTTCATACATGAATTAGAGAAACTAGCCAGTGTGATACCGAGTTTGATTCTTTGCAATTGAGAGAACAATAATAATCTTAGCGAAATCAAGGCTTTTTATATAATAGGGTGTTATGTTAAAATTGAGGTTTCAGCTAAATACAAAGATACAACAGATGGTATATATACAGCATCGTGGGTGACTCCCATGCACGTAATGATAAATGAAAAATTCAGACACAGAAGAGCACCTACTGTATGACTTCATTTACATGCAGTTCAAAAACGGGAAAAGCTAATATATGATTATGAAAGTCAGAATGTGTGTTAACCTTGGTGGGTGCTGACTGAGAGGGACAATAGGGAACCTTCTGAAGTGCTGGAAATGGACATTTTCATACGGGTTGTGGATACATAGGTGGATATCTAAGTGAAATTCATCAAGCTACACCCCTAAGTTTTGTGCATTTTACTTTATGTAGATACTCAGGAAAAAAATATACAGAGGAAATTTTTATAAAAAGTCAGAAAGTGAATTAATGAAAAATATTCTTTTGAATTTTATATTTGATATTTGTTTTCATTTATTTTTTTAAATTTTACAGTTTGTAATTTCTTTCTCCATTCATCATAAATACTCCCTGTTAGACCTAAATTAAAGAAGATGTATAACAGGTATTAAATTCCAAAGGGGAAGTGTCAGAACTCCATTTACAGGTACTCAGTGGGAATCTGTGAAAACCACTTCCATGGCTCCTGGACCCTTCAGCTAGAGCAAGGATATAGAAAGGGAGAATACAAGGATGATGAAAACACTTTAAAATGCTTTTTATAGAGTCATTGTCATTCTCTGAATCTCTATTCCTCCCTCCAGATCGGGGAGGGGGACAGCTACCTATTTGTATGCAGAATTGATTAGAAAATTGGTAAAGGAAATGAACAGACATTTCACTGAAGAGGACAAACAATTGGCAAATAAGCGCATAAAAAGATGTTCAGCATCAGCGTCCATTAAGTAAATGCAAACTAAAGCCAAAATACGATTTTCTTACATACCCTTAAGAACCAAGAAAGAAAAGAAGGAAGCACTAAAGGATACTAAGAAAGAGCAACTGGTAAAAATAGTGTCCTGTGACAGATGAAGAAAGTGCATTAATGACATCAGCCTATGGAACGCTGCCCACAGGTCACGTAAGATAAGGACTGAGGGTTACCTGTGGGCTTGCTTCTGCGTCACACTGCTCAGTAGTGTCACAACACATTACAGCACGGTGCAGCAGTCTGACTGCACAGTGCATTAGATGGGGTCTCTGCAATATGGGATTCCTGGGAAGTGGAAATTGCAGTGCTCCGATATAATATTATGATTTATAATTAAAAATGGATGTTTGATCTTTGACCCCCTTTCTGGCATAGAGCTCCTGAAACCATTGGAATTGCCTAAGTAATGAGTGGTAAAGGTGTCTTTTGTTATGTTAATGAGGTAACTTTTAGAATGGACTTAAAGATGGGGGCTGGTTGCTTGGGAGGAGAGCCAACCATGTACTTAGAAGACTGGAACTGTCAGTCCTACCCATGACCTTCAGGGAGGAGGGAGAGGCTGGAGATTGAAATCAATCACCAATGAGTATGACTTGATCAATCGCGCCTGTGTAATTCAGCCTCCACAAAACCCCCAAAGGAAGCTCAGCACCCTTTCCCCATTTCTTTCTCTATATGTCTCTTCCTTTTGCCTGTTCCTGAATTATATCCTTTTAAAATAAATCAGTAATCTAATGAGTAGAATGTTTCCCTTAGTTTTGTGAGCTGCCCTAGCAAATTGATCAAACCCAGAGACCATGGGAATCTCTGATCTGTAGACAGTTGTTGAGAAGTACAGGTGGCAACCTGGGCTTGTAACTGGTTTCTGGAGGTGAGGCAGAGGGGGAGTCTTGTGGGACTGAGTCCTTAATCTCGGTAGTTAGTGTCAGAATTGAGTTGAATTATAGGACATCCAGCTGGTGTCCAAGAATTATTTGGTGATGTAAGAAAACCTGACCTTACACACACATTAGAATTAGGTCCCAGAACTTTTATCTAGTATCCCAGAAGGTGCTACCTGAAAACTAACTTTCTAGGGAAGAAAAGGTCCTGATATGTAACATTCACTAATTTCCTTGGTATACACCATCACCATGTCATCTACTTCAACTAACCAAGACAGCGTCATTAAACATGGAGTTGGGAAGAGATGTGCATTGGCTCCAGCACATCAACCCCAGCACATGATGCAGAAAGATGTGCAAACTCAGCCACTGAGCATGCGATTAAAAACCAAACTTTTATGTATAAAATAAGCTACAAGGATATATTGTACAACACAGGGAATATAGCCAATATTTTATAATAACTATAAATGGAGTATAACCTTTACAAATTGTGAATCACTATATTGTACACGTTTAATTTATACAATACTGTACATCAACTATACCTCAATTTTAAAAAAAAGCACATTAGCTTAAGCAAAAGTTCAAAGTATTGCTTTCCTATTGTCCTCTCAAAGAGTAGGTATATGTCAAACCTATTGAAAAATATTTCTGTTTCATGACAGAAACATTAGCCCTGTTCATATGCTGGATGTGATAGCAAATGATGCCCCATTCCTTAATTATATGTGTGTATGTATGTGTGTGTGTGTGTATACATATATATACACACACACATATACATATTGTATATACACATACATGTAATATATACATATTTATGTGTGTGTGTAAATACACACACACACTGTATGTAAGTTTGAACTGCTATTTTCAGATGTGTACCTGCAGGAAGAAAAATCTTTATGTTGGTGAGATTTTTTTTTAACCAGTTTTATTATGTATTTTTTAGAAGCAAAATCCTACCATCATTACAATAGCAACAAAAACAGGCGAGTAAGAATAGACACCCTTTTATTTTAGGAAGGTCATCTTGAAGTTGCACTTGGAACCGCAGGGAAAAGTGAACTCTTAAGGAAAATTTCACAGCCTCTTTCTATAGGTCATGTTTCTTTGGGAAAGTGATCACAATGCTATCAAACACCATATAGAAATAGGTTTGGAAAATGCATAACAAAAGAATCTATTGCACAATTGATTTTGTATACTTTGCTCAGTTTCTACACATTCCTTGGAAGTACTTTAAATCTCAATCATTCCTGACTCTCTTTGGAATATCAAAATCCAAGAATCGGGTAAGAAGTGAAGTGTGACCTAGGTACTCCTTACTCAGCTGTCTAAAACTATCTTAGGTTTCAAGTTGTGCAAACAAGTAGTTTCTGAATCGGTTTTAGTTGTAAAAAACTAGTGATACTGGAAAAGCAGCAATTTCATTTGAATTTAGAAAATTCAAATCCAAAAATACAGATTATTTCAAATTATAGCTTTTCAAAGTTTTACTATAGCCTAGGTTTTATATTTATCTAAGGAGAGAAAGTAATTTACCATGTACTAAGTAGTTCTCCAGGAAAAGAAAAAAATTAGAAACTCTCTGTAAGACTGTATGACACAGAAGGAATATATGCCCAATCACTCACTTATGGGTTTGGGGAGGAAATAGAAAAATAGGAGAAGGAAGAGATAATGACGATGATGACAGTGACTTGACAAGTTTTTCCAATATTCTTTCCTACAATGATTCCATTTTACCATTTCATTAGCAAAAGCTTTGGTACCCAGAATTTGGAACATGAAATATTTTATCATAAAATTGACTATATCTTGCTCCTTACATTTACATGTGATGCTGAGAAGTTCCTGAACTTCCAGTAATTTCTTTAAGAATTTTAGACATTTCAGTAAAATTCTGAAAAGCTAAAGCTTCTGATAATAAAGCAAGCTTGAGCTAAAGAGATATCAGCCTAAACTATTTCAAAGTTTCCCTTTGGCTCATAATGTTTTGTTTTCAAGTGTCATGCTCACGCTGCCTTTCTCTTTTTCTGAGTATTTTAATTTCCTCTCTTTTCTAAAATGAGCTGTATAACCAGATTTACCTAATGGGCTTTGGTGAGAAATAGGTAATGAAACAAGACAATACAGTGCTATGCAATTGCTTAAGAGTAATATTTTCCTTACATAGACATCTATATTGAATTCTCTTTAATTTTCAAGGATCCCTGCCTCATTCTGTCAAAGTTCTCTACACTATTCTCATTATTTCTCAGAGCAACCCTATGAGACTTTAAAGTGTTGACCATTGCTAGTTTATTTCAGTAATGGGAGAAACTGAGGCAAAAAGAATATAAATGCATCACACAGCATGTCACTGGCAGGCCTGGGAACAAAACAAATGATTTTAATTTTCCTGCCAAAAGCATACCTGAGAAAACTGAAGAAATTGCTTTGTCTCAAAAAAAGAAAAAGGAAAAATCACATAGTTAGGCAATGTCACAACTGCCAGGTGTTTTGAGGCCTAATTTTTGTTTTTGACAAATGCCTATAAATGTACTCATTGTTTGTAATAATACATTATTATTTATCAACTGTGTAGAGAATTTGTAATGCTTTGATGTAGAGTACAGAGCAACAGATGATGGGAAAAGTCATGTATAGAACACATCATGAGTTACTTAATCATTACATCTCAATCTAGAAATTATCACTTAAAAAACTTATTAAATGAAAGATTCTTTAAATTCTATAGTGCTTTACAATTTTCAAAAGTTTCACAGACGTGATTTCATATAATCCCATAATAACCAATCCCTATATTGCGTCCCCTCCCCTCTCCCCACTGGCAACCACTAGTTTGTTTTCTGTATCTGTAAGTCTGATTCTTTTTTGTTATTCACTAGTTTGTTGTAATTTTTAGGTTGCACATACAAATGATATCATACAGTACTTGTCTTTCTTTGTATGACTTACTTCATTTAGCATAATGCCCTCATGTTCATCTATGTTCCTGTAAATGGCAACATTTCATTCTTTATAGCTGAGTAGTATTCATGTGTGTGTATGTGTTTGTGTGTGTGTGTGTGTGTGTGTGTGTGTGTATGCCACATCTTCTTTATCCATTCATCTGTTGATAGACACTTAGGTTGCGTCCATATTTTGGCAACTGTAAATAATGCTACTATGAACATTGGGATGCATGTATCTTTTCAAATTAGTGTTTTTGTTTTTTTTCAAATATATACCCAGGAATGGAATTGGTGGGTCATATGGCAGTTCTATTTTTAGTTTTTTGAGAAACCTCCATATTGTTCTCTACAGTGTCTACCAATTTACATTCCCACCAATAGTGTATGAGAGTTCCCTTTTCTCCACATCTTTGCCAACATTTGTTATTTGTGTTCTTTTTAGTGATAGCCATTCTGACAATTGTGAGGTGACATCTCATTAAGGAAACAATCCCATTTACCATTGCATCAAAAAGAATAAATACATAGGAATAAACCTATCTAAGGTGGTAAAAGACCTCTACTCTGAAAACTATTAAAACACTGATGAAAGAAATTAAAGACAACACAAACAGATGGAAAAATATACCATGTTCTTGGACTGAAAGAATCAATATTGTTAAAATGACCATACTGCCCGAGGCAATCTGTGGATTAAATGCAATCCCTATCAAGATATCAATGATATTTTTACAGAGCTGGATAAAAATTTTTTTGAGTTTGTGTGGAAACATGAAAGACCCTGAATAGCCAAAAACAATCTTGAGAAAGAAAAACAAAACTGGAGGAATCACACTTCCTGACTTCAGACAAAGCTACAAAGCTACAGTCATCAAAATAGTATGATACTGGCACAATAACAGACACATAGATCAATGGAACAGAAGAGAGCTTGGAATTAAACCCACACTCTTATGGTTAATTAACAAAGCAGGCAAGAATACACAGTGAAGAAGACAGTCTCTTTAGTAAGTGGTGCTGGGAAAACTGGGCAGCTGCATGTAAAAGAATGAAAGTAGAGCATTCTCTCACACTATATACAAAAAAAAAACTCAAAATAAATTAAAGACCTAAATGTAAGACTGGATACTATAAAACTCCTAGAAGAAAACATAGGCAGAACACTCTTTAACATAAATCACAATGTTTTTTTGGATCCATCTTCTAAAGTAGGGGAGACAAAAGCTAAAATAGGCAAGTAGACCTAATTAAACTTAAAAGCTTTTATACAGCAAAGAAAACCATGGACAAAATGAAAAGACAACCTACTGAATGGGAGAAGATACTTGCAAATGACATGACTGATAAGGGGTTAATATCCAACATATACAAGCAGCTCATACAACTGAACATCAAAAAAAATAAACAATCCGATTTAAAAATGGGCAGAACTGAATAAATATTTTTCTAAAGAGGAAATGCAGATGGCCAACATACACACGAAAAGCTGCTCAGCACCATTAATCACCAGGTGAAATGCAAAACAAAACCACAATGAGGTATGTTACCACTTTGTAAAGCAGTTGCTTTATTTTTCCCAGCCTCTCTCAGACACACACACTCACACGTCCCTTTGCCCAAAAGCACTTTAAAATAAAATTTTAATTGTTAATTAATTCTTAATGGTTAAGGAGGAAGACGTCTTCACAAGCTGATCAACAGATAATAGTAGATAAGCCTAATAGAGTTTTTATTTGAGTCTGAATATATATATATACACATACATATACATATATATATAATATATGTGTGTATATATAATATATATATATATATATAATGTTTGAATATATCCAAAATGTGTAGTTTAGGTTTCATGCTGCATGTGACAGTCTTTCTGCAGCTTCATCTTAAGGAGATGTTAACAAAGCATTGTGAAATGTTCACTTAATAGAAGTCACCTTGCCCTGCTGCCCATTAATACCATATATACAATAAAAGGGCACCCTTAAAACTTTTTTTAGAACATTAAATCACTTGTATTTTTCATATTTTCTAGAGCTGAAAGCCAAAAATCCCTGCAATTGATAAATATAGACTTCAGAAGTTTATTGTGGAAACTCTCCAACAATAAATGTATGCGGTCCTTTTCAATTTGATTCAGCTTTGTTTATGCAAAACTCAGTATTATTTCTTTATAACCTTGTTTCATTTCCTCCTCCTTGTAAAGCAGTTATGCTTTATTTAATCAGCATTACTGAAACATTGTTACTCTCTTACTCTTGTTACTTTGTTATGGAACTCTGTTTTTGGCATCTTAAATAATCATATTTCTTATAAGCCTAGCATTTTCAATTTTATCAAATATTTTATTGTCTAAGAATTTGGTAACAGGATAGAATACATTATTTTTAGTAGAATTTTCAATATTATTTATACAACTAGGGGTTGCATTTCCTTAGTTTTTAGGGTACCATCGGATATGAATTCTTGTTGAAATTTCATGTTAACTTTTCATTATTTTTGTTTGTTTAAAAATTAGTACTAATTCACTTATTTGTGCATCTTTATTTCGCTAACATTTTTTTCATGCCACGGTATTTTTTTATTGTGGTTAAACACACATACATAAAACATGAGGTCTACATTCTTTATTTTTAAGTCTACAATATACTATTGCTACCAATCCACACAGTATCATACAACAGATCTCTAGAACTTTTTCATCTCACATGACAGAAACTTTCTACCACTTAGTAGCAATTCCCCATTTCCCCTTCTTCCCTAGTAGTTGCCACCTTGTTTCTGTTTCTTTTATTGTCATTTTCTTAGTCTCCCTCTGGCTTTTTATCCTTCAGTCTTCCAATATTTGTACAGCACTCCTTATTTGTTTGACATAATTAAGGAAGCAGTGTAATCATGTATTACATGATCTGCAAATATTGATGTATAACTGGTCATAGTGTTCTTATCTGCTGGTACCCCCTCTTCTCCTTTAATTCCCTAATCCCTGCTATGATCACCACCATTCTAAGAAGGGTTTTTCTAGTCCTTTTTCTCTTGGATATTTTTATGAAGATCAAGCTTAATGAGTGAGAACAAGAAGCAGAAGAGCTAAAAATCTCTTGGCTTTGGAAAGTGCAGTTAAGAACCAGAGCTCTGTGGTGGAAGTTTCAGAAACTTCTCTGAATCATGCTTTCAGAAAACCAAGGGACATTCAGAAGTGAATGGTTAAAAAAGATAACTAAACACATGAAGCTTATAAATTAAGGAAATCTAATACAACCCTTCACAACATTGTAAAATGACATATGGTTTAACCCATCCTCAATAGACTCTTGTTTCACAGAAGGCAGACTCCTAGTGGATGTCAACAGATCGGAGTCAAATGCTTCTGTCCCACATCCCTTCGTAGAGAGCCGATAGCTTGAGTACCTAGGTGTTGTAGGATTATTAACTAATTTCAACCTGGAGACGGTTATGGTGTCAGAAGATTAAGAAGGAAGGAAGTGATGGGAAGAAAAAAATAATAGAGAGTCAGTACTAGGGCCCTGGACATTTAAACATGTTTTACTTCTCCCTTTCTCATACACACACACACACACGTTTGGCAGAATTCATTAAATTGTCCTGTTATTAAATCTGTACAACTAAAATCTTTTCTTGTATTTTCCCCTCAGTTATTGAGTTACCTTTATTGATACATGTGGCAAGTTTTGTAAATCACCTATCCTTTATCTATTATCAGCTTTTCCTTGTTAAGGAGATTTCACTATTACTGTATTGTTGTACACACTACGCCCATGTCTCGGTAAAATGGACTGCACCAAACACGACAAACATGGTCCCGATTCCTCAGCTTCCCTGGCTATTTGACCAAGTTTCTCTAAAAGAGGATAAGAGCGTATTTTTCTGGGAAGCTCTTGCTTTGCTAATAAAAAGCATGGTTACTGCCGGCACTGAGCATCTCCGTGCATTCTTGTATTAAATGCAGATTTGGTGACGTGGTGTCTGGAATTGTAGCACTCATCTTGCAACCACAAGGTGACAAACATGAGTAAAGCCAGTGAGTAAATGACGGTCAAGTGGAAAGACAGAAAGAACCTGGTTCCCTTATTGTAAACCCGCTGTGTATGTGGCCTCCATCTAGGCCACCAGATGGTCTCTGTGGACTGGAGGCATGAGAAGTTAGCATGGCCATGCTGCTTGCTTTATCGTCATGCATGCATCCTTTCTTTGTAAGCTAGAGTCTCGTGTTTTCTGCCAGCATCCAGAAGATTGTGGCAGACTAACTTGTTAACTTGAAAGTAGGGTAAAATATCAGACACTTCAGAGTTCTTGGCAATAAGTACCATGTTTTAAAGTTGACGTTGTTATGTGTACTTTAAATCCACTATTTCTATTGCTGCGTACTAGTTTGTGTAGTGTTATGTGAATAAATCTGCATATGCCCCTTTATGGATTTATGAGAAAGTAATTGGGGGAGTGTTATAAACCCAAAAGCTGGACAACTATAAGAGTGAGTGTGTGTGTGTGTATGTGTGTGTGTGTGTGTGTACACACTTAATTTGTGTCCTAGGGCCAGATTCTCTTATTACTAATGACTCTGAGCTCTCTTTCTCTGATTCTTTGCTTTTGAGGCTTCCTCTGTAAATTGCCTGGACATATCCTTTTTTTTTCCCAAACCCTAAAACAACAACACTTTTATACTCTGCTTGAAGCCCCACTAAAGATCATACTTCCCTGAATATATTCTCCCATTTAATAATTCTATAGTTTGTACCTAATGAAAATGGCACCCTTCACTTGTGCAGACTATTATTACTATTTTGGTCCTGCAGTGTCTCTTATAAGGTTGTACAAATCTGTGTTTTGATGTGACTGTTAGCTCCTAATAACAGGAACCATTCCTTATTTACAGAAAGTAGAGAGTAAGTATAGTGGGCTTAAAGGTGATAAGAAGGGATATTCTGTAACGACTTCTTGGATGGGGTCTCGCCTCGCTTTTAGTTTAGGGGAAATTCCCTAGTAGCGGCCATTAGCTCTTGAAGGAACTTGAAAACCAGATAGAAACATGATTCCCTTAAGCCATTCCTTTCTAGTTACACGTGGAACACCCTTGCCGTGGCACAGACTCCGGCTCTTTCATAGGAGGAAAAAAACACCATTGGACAGCAGGGACTTAGCTCGTGTTACGTGCGGGAGCAAGCTTAGCTTTGCGAACTTCGTCGGCAGGCAGATGCCTCTTTCCCCTTTGTCTGCTCTAATACCGCATTGATTGATGCTGGCATGGGTGGTTACGCAGATAGAAGAATCTGTTTTCTCATGAATTTTGCTGCTTAGATACAACCTTGTAGCATTTCTCTCAAAAGCCGTGAGGTCTGAAGGTTGGACTGCGCTGTGAAGCACACTGCTGGAGAGTTGCTTATTTGTTTATAGCAGTTACTGGAATATTAAAGGTAGGCAGGGTTAAATACCAGAGCCCAGCATTCATTTCTCTAAATCAGGATGTTTTGCAAGGAGCTAAGCCCCATCTCCTCCTCTTTTTTTTTTTTTTTTTTAAATCAAACTGGCACATTTAAGCATTGAAAACAATATTTCCATTTATCCATTGGTATGATTTTAAGATAGGAGGTGAGGAAAGAAAGGAGGAAGAGAATTACAGGTTGAGGCACATACAGAAGACAGCCTGGAGAGAAGCTGGATATTCTGGTTGGGGATGGAGAGGAAACTGGAGGGGATAAATTAGGTATGATGATTTGTGCATTTTGACTGGTGTTCAGGGTATGTGTAGGAGAGTGGGAGCAGATAAATTTAGACTTGTCTTATAGTAGAATTATAGACAACGAAAAATAATGTAGAACCTGGGGAATACGTGGAAGATTTTGATCAGGAGAGCTATTTAACAAGAGTTCTATTTAAGAATCTCGTTTTGGCAGTTTACTGCAGCATGAATTGATGTAGAGTAAAACAGGAAGCAAGGGGACCCTTTGGCAGACAGTGGTAGTTGTCCAGCTGGGAGGGCAGAAGTAGTGATGGAGCTGAGAATGGAAATAAAGGGATGGCAGATGCCCTAGAATTTGGAAATGCTCAGATGAAAGCAAAAAGAGAAAGAAGAATTTATGATGACTTCTAGGTTTTCAGTCAGGGTTACTGAGAATATGGTGGCTCTATAAAAAAAGAATGAGACAGAACTATTTTTATAAGTAAATGGTTAAGCCTAATTTAGCATCAACAGTGTTTGTTTAGAAAAAAATATCTGAATGTAGGTGCTTATCTGGCCTTTAAACAAGGATAATGAGTAAATAGGATGGTTTAGCTCAAGTTACAAATTAGATAAAACATTTGCTTACAATTGATAATCAGTGACCAAGGATAAGTTTGTTGAGAAAAATAGTTGGAAAAAAAGAAAAAACTCTTTGGGAAATGCCATTTGGGAGGAAAACATCTCTTTGCTCCATCTTCTCGGCCACATAGTCTTATAAAGCCCTATTTCATTGCATACTAAAGAAAAAATTGTATTTATCAATGACAAAATGTTATAATGGTCAAATTCAGTGCGATCTCATTGGACGATACCTTTGCCATAGAAACGAAATAGTGGGACTTTTTTTTTAGAGTAAACAATATTACACATTATTGTTTTTGCATGAGAAAGAGAAATCAAATTATTGGCTTAGATTTGAAACAAATTTGAGCAGTCATAAAAATTGGTATAATCAAAACTAAGTTAATATCTCCCTTGATTTTGGGAAACTTGGTAAACTCTGTTATGTGAGGCAGTGGCTGTGTGTGTGACAGGGAGTGGGTTATTTAGCAATTATAGCAGAATATGTTATCCAGCAATCTGATGTCTTTCCATCCAGGGCTAGTCATCTGCAACGCAGTTTCACAAAGAATAAGGCCATTTGGCACTCAGAGTGAATATTCCAAGGCCAATTGCAGAAGCTGGTTTTACGAATTTAATCAACACATATATTCTAATTAAACACTATATCCCAGTTACTTTTAGAGACAATAGGCAGTAATTTGCAGACTTTTGTTCTTGGAAGTATCACCTGCCTAACTTGTTGAAGCTTCAGATTTATAGTATAAATATTTTTGATTCAGAAATTTTTAGTGGTAAGTCAGAGTGGTACCAGAATTCTACATTTTTAGTGTGCATCCCTGGGTGATCCTGATACAGGTTTTATAGAGAGAGCATTGGCTGAAGAGCACGAAGAAAGATAAAGCTTAGGTCCTGCCTCCAGTACCTAGGACAGAGAACAGACATACCAACTGGAAGTGTTATAGGATACGATTCTTCAGAAATATGTATCTAGAAGTATGTGAATGGTATGAGTAGAAATATACACAGTCTTCAACAGTAAAGGCAAAAGAACGGCATTAGCAGTTATATTCAGTGTAATCACGGAAGTGACTCACGTGTTCCTCTTTTAGTGCATAGCAGTTACCCCAAAAGGGGAAGGGAAAAAGGCCTCGGTTCTTGTCTTTCCCAAAAGAGAAGAATTCAAACTAGATACGGAAGTGTTGTGTAGTGAAAGATTTTACAGGTTTTATTAGCAAAAGGAAGGTACCCCTCCAAGAATGGGAGGTGGGCTGGTCCAAGGGTGGACAGCAATGGTCTTTGCCCCCTTCTCTTATACCTTCATCTAAAGGGGTCTCTTGATTGATTGATGGCTCTTGCCCCTGGAGTGCTTAGTCAGGCTCGTCCCTTTTTGATCATGTCCTTACCCATGATGCACACAGAAAAACCCATGGGAAGGCCTAAACCACAATGCTAGTTATATTACACTGGCATTGGGTCACGTCCAGTTAGGTCCTTGTCACTACTGCACAGTTGTGGCTCTTGGATTTTAACCAGTTTCTTGCTGGCACTCATTTAGAGGAAGTAAAGCCCCTTTATGCTGAAGGCAGGCCCACTGCCACCTTCTAGACCGTCTTCCCTCTCCTCCACTTTATCTGCCTGATGCCCCACTTATCTAACTACCTGTCTTATCTGCCATGATGATCAAAGTGGAGGATGTTCTGAGCAAAGTGAGCAATGTGACTGAAAACATGGAAATAGAAATCAGTAGAGTATATTAGTAACATGCTAGTCATTAAAAACCTATTGCACGTCTTTAATTGGATTGTGGTAAAAGATGAGAGATGTTTTAAGAAGTTTGGATCCATGCTGTATGCATGGGAAGAAATTGAAGGATTGGAGGCAAAGTAGGAGTATACCGGGGCTGTATCTCAGAAAGCTCACTTACTGTAGAGCGGAGGAAGGCAAGTGACTTGAGTAAGCACTGAGATAACCTAGACAAGAAGCCATTGTAATCTGGAAATACTTGAATGCTACTGTTCAGTCCTTGCCAAGAACCAACAAAAGGTCATTAGAACCTCTATGTCTACTAAAAGGTAAGATCACAGATAATTTCTTCAATAATTTTGATTAAGGAAATGTTTTTCAAACTTATTTAAAAATTTGATTTCAAACAACAACTTTTTCCCAGTAGAACCTTACCCAGAACCAGAGAAGTTAAAACAGAGAGCAGTGGAGCTGCTCTGCTTCCAGTAGGGGTGGTAGAAGGTAGAAGAAAGACTTTCCCCATGGACGTTTTTCCTCTGCACTCACCTCCTGACATGCCTTTTTAGGAAACTTCGTGAAATCTTAGGGTTGTGAATCAGTTTGAAAATGACTAGATTAGAGCATTCTGTAGGCATTTTAAGGTTTTATTATTTAGATCATAAATTAAGACAACCACAGCAGCAGCATTTTAAGAATGAAATTGTAAAGCTGTGTGTAAAGAAAACCTGTGTCTACAGATATCCTGTCTATATGGGATACAGATATTCCACATAAGATGCAAGGTTGATTAAAAAAAGGCAAAGGTAGAGCATTGTTAACAATTTTCATGGACTTTAGATGTCACCGTTTTTAGACCAACTCGTTTTTACATTGAAAAATGGACTGACTTGTGAATAAAATGTTCTATGTATTTCCATGTCTTTATTGTATTTAATAAATATGGATTCCACTAGCTCCAGTCTCAGAAACAAATCACTACTCTTTTCTTTTAAGCCTTCGTCTTTTTCGTCTTTCTGTGTAGCACTTTACAATAATAGCCTAATCATTCTCAACTCCTTTGGTATTTACTGCAAGGACATTAATTCTGATGGGCTCATTCAGTATTAATGTGGTTGTCATAAGTACTTCAGTAGGAACAGGATTTCGACTGGAATTCAGCATTAATTAGCCAGGTCATTACTTCAAAGTGTTACTCTCTTCCTTTTCCAACAGCCGCACTTGAGCATGCTCCTTCCTGCAGAGTGCATGAAGGCTCTTTCTGTTAGAAGGGGCACTTCTAGGTCCTTGAATCTATTGAGAGAAAGTTGTGGAAGTGAACAGGATACAATAGGTAAGGTGTGGTAATTACTCGACAACTGATTAATAGAAAGCTGATGTTTTAATTGAGCTGCTATGGTCCCGACAATAGCTTGAATTGAATAAGGGACTTGATTGCACTTTAAATTTCCCTGGAGCATAAAGAAACAATAGCGTTAAATAAAAGGTTCTAGTAAGTCCTTCAGTTTTTCATGGGAGAAAAATACATGTCTAAAACTATAGCAATTGGTGTATTAATCAGGTACTGTTTTAGATTAGAACTACTTGCATGTTCATAACTGAAGGTATTTTTTTTAATGCTAAAAATGTGCTTTTGAATTTTGTGGTACTTGTCTGAAGAAATATGAATTTCTTACTTTATTGTGATTTTAGTGCATTTTTCTAACATGCTTTTCAGTATCGAATAGTTTTTATGTGTATCCGTGGTGCCAAGGTCAACGTGTTATTCATTAAAATAACCGGGAAATGTAAGTGTTTTAACCATATTACTGGACTCTCTACCACATTAAATACCTCTATGAAAAGGATTGACATGATGAAATAGAAAATTAGTTTAGATTTGTGTAAGTGGGAGGGAAACTTCACTTCTGCCTCCAGTGACCTCTCAGTAACTGATTCTCTAGGCATTATGGCATTGTAGCAAAAGGCGTTTTAAAAATTGTAAGTTTTATTCAAGGCAAAGGCCACCTGTTCAATGTCCTCTAAGAATGCCATTTAGATTTCTGACTTGACTATAGGGATTACAGCTTGTTTCAAAATAATTCCAGGTATTCTTTTGATAAAATCATTTGCTACAGACCTACTTTTCAAGTGTTCTATGACCTACCCATGACCATGATTAAAGAAAGTCA
The DNA here is from genome assembly GCF_009834535.1 of Camelus ferus. Classification (NCBI taxonomy): domain Eukaryota; kingdom Metazoa; phylum Chordata; class Mammalia; order Artiodactyla; family Camelidae; genus Camelus; species Camelus ferus. The sequence continues at coordinate 60,142,043 of NC_045708.1, read as the reverse complement.
TCTCTAACAAGTGGTAATTATTCCTCCAGCACTACAAAAATACCAGAACAAATCTCTAAATCAACTGAAGTAAGGCTAAATAACAAAAAGAAGCAGGGCTAAATGATAAAAAGAAGTGAAAACATGAATTTCCAGTATCAAGAGTGAAAAGAAGAATCTCACTACAGATCTTAGGTTAACATGTAATGATATGATAAATTTTAGAAATTTAGATACATATAACATGTGAACAAATTTACTAATAATGAATTTGATCACTTGTATAAAATAGACAAATTATTTGAAAATACATCATACTAAAAGCTAAAATAATAAGTACACATTGAAATAGTTTCTCTCTTAGAAATTGTGAACCTGTTATGAAACACCTTCCAACAAAATCCCAGGACCGGTGATCACCTCTAATAAAATCTTTCAAAAAGTTAAGGGATAAATGACCAGCTTGACACATATGTTTCTGGATGATATAAAAAGAGTGAAAACTTTATAGCTTATCTTATGAAATAAATGCAAGGCAAACATAAGAACATTACAGGAATAGAAAATTATGGAACAATCTCTCATGTAAAATTCTAAACAAAATACTACCAAATTGAATCCAGGAATAGAGAAGAAATAAAAGTACATAAACCAGGTGGAGATTCATCCAATAGTACAAGAATGGTTTCTCATTCAAATAGAATTAATATAATTAACCACAGTAATGGAATAAAAGAGAAAATCATTTGATCAGCTTGATAAATATAGATAATTTGATAAAATTTTAAAATTTGGGGGATGGTATAGCTCAAGTGGTAGAGCACATGCTTAGCATACACAAGGTCCTGGATTCAGTCCCCAGTCCCGCCTCTGAAAATAAGTAAACTCAATTACCTCCCTCCCAAAATAAAAAAAAATTAAATAATACAATAATAAGTAAAAATATTTAAAATAAAATAAAAATTGTGAGAAAATTCAATATTTATGAAAATATCTCTTAGCAAACTAGGAACAGAATAAAACTTGATAACCTGTTGATATAACATATATCTACAGTCCAAAGCTTTCTGAATAATTATTTCTCCTTTAAATCCAGTATCTGTTATCACCACTCCTACTCAACATTATACTCAGAGTCCTATCTAGTGAATTTTGTCAAGAAAATGAATAAAAAATTTATAACAGGAAAAAAAATTATTGCTCAGAGATGGTATTTTCTACACACAAAATCTGATCAACAGAAAAAAAACTACTGGATTTATTAAGTATTAAACACACTAACCAATATGAAAATAGCATATTTATATAACTGCAGTAAATAGAAAATTAAGTTTTAAAAAGATATCGCTTACAGTTGAATTAAAACCCTTCAAATATCAAAAAATAAATCCAACAATATATGTACAAGGGTTCTACACTGAACGCTGAAAATTATTTAAAGAAACTAACTAAATACACAATATACATGAATTGAGAAATTCAATACTGTTAAGAAGTCAAGCAAAATTCCGCCATATTAATCTGCAGGCTCAATGTAGTCCCAGAGAGTGGAGTCACAGATCACAGAGGATTTTTCCTCATGTGTTGAAATCTAATGCCCAATTGAATTTCAGAATTAGCTGGGGCCAATGACTATTTTCTTTTTTTCCATTTTCTCCTCTTTTAAATGGGAATTCCTATAACTATATACCTAGGCCCATCTCACCATTGTATTTTGAGGATGAGATAACTTGTTTCTTGAGTTTCACAGGTTCATAGATGGAGAAAAATTTTGTCCCAGTCTCTTTATTGAGAGACTCACCAATATGTAATTTATATGATAAAATTTGGGACTTCTGAGCTAATGAGATTTAAGTGAGATTTGGGGCTTTGAGTTGACGCTGTAATGGATTAAGACATCGGGTTTACTGAAGTGGGGTGAATGTATCTTGCATGTGGAACATGCAAATCTTTGTGGGAATAATGCCCTCTGCCAAAGCAGTATACATCCATCCTAACCCCCCAAAACTTTGAATACATTACTTTACATGGCAGAAGAGGCTTTGCCAATGTGATAAAATTAAAGGAGTTTAAGACGGCGAGATTATGTCTGGGTAGACCCAATGTACCTACAAGAACAGAGAAGCAGGAATGTCAGAGTCAGAGAGAAACCTGAAAATGCTATGCTGCTGGCTTTGAAGGTACAGGAAAAGGTCATGAGACAAGGCATGCAGGCAGTCTCTAGCACCTGGAAAAGACAAGGAAACAGATTCTTCCCAAGAACTTTTGGAAGGAACTCAGTCCTGCTGACACACTAATTTGTGCCCTGTAAGACCCATTCCAGATTTCTGATCTCCAGATTTCTAAGTTAATCAATTCATGATTTAATTTTTATTGTGGTTTAAAAAAAAAAACACATAAGGTCCTCTCTCAACAAATTTTTAAGTATACAGTATTGTTAACTATAAGCACGAATTTGTAGTAACAGATCTATATGACTTTCTCATATTTCATAATTAAATCTTTATAACCGTTGAAGAGCAATATCCCATTTTCCTCTTTTCCCAGCTTCTAGAAACCACTTTTGTACTTCTGCTTCTATGAGTTTGACTAATTTAGATCTTTCATGTAAGTGGAATCATGTAGTATTTGTCCTGATGTGACTGGATTATTTTACTCAGCATAATGTTCTCCAGATTTATCTGTGATGTTGCATATGACAGCATTTCTTTTTTTTTTTTTTTAGATAAATAATATTCCATTGTGTGTATATACCACATTTTCTTCATCCATTTGTCTGTTGATGTACACACATTGGGTTGCTTTCACATCTTGGCTGTTATGAATAGTGTTACAATGAGCATATAGTACAAATATCTATTCAAGATCCTGATTTTAATTATTTTGGATAAATACACAAAAATGGAATTTCTGGAATGACCATATGGTAATACTATTTTTAATTTTTTAAAGTAACTTCCATACTATTTTCCATGGCAGCTGCATCATTTTACATTCCCAACTGTGGCAAGATTTCTAATTTATCCACATTCTTGCTGGATACTTGTTATTTTCTGTTTTGTTTTTGTTTTTATTTCAAACTGACGGCATTCTAGCAGACGTGAGGTAATGTGTAATTGTGGTTTTGGTTTGCATTTCCCTGATAGTGATACTGGGCGTCTTTTCATGTACTTGTTGGCCATTTTTATGTCTTCAGAAAAATGTCTATTTAGATCCTTTGCTCATTTTAAATTAAATTACTATTTGCTATTGAGTTTTATGAGTTGAATGTATATTTTGGATATTAACCCCATATCACATACATGGTTTACAAATATTTTCTCCCATCCCATAGGTTGCCTTTTCATTTTGTTGCTGTTTCTTTTACTCTACGGAAGCTTTTAAATTTGATGTAGTTCTGTTTGTTTATTTTTCCTTTTGTTTCTTTTACTTTTTGTGTCAAATCCCCAAAATCATTGTCAAGACCAAGGTCAAGAAGCACACCCCCTATGTTTTCTTCTAGGAGCTTTAACAATTTCAGGTCTTATGCTAAAGATTGTGATCAATTTAAAGTTGATTTTGTATGTGGTATTAGATAGAGACCTAGTTTCTTTCTTTTGTGTATGGCTATCCATTTTCCCAGCACCATTTATTGAAGAACCTGTCCTTTCTCCATTGTGTGTAGTCAGCTCTTTCATCAAAAATTAATTATTTGCATATACATGGTTTTATTTCTGGTCTGTTTTGTTCCATTAATCTATGTGTCTGTTTTTACAGTAATAACATACTACTTTAATTATTATAGTTTTGTAATGTAGTTTGAAATCAGGAAGTATGATGCCTCTAGCTTTGTTCTTTTTTCTCAAGATTGCTTTGGTTATTTGGGTCTTGTAGTTTCAGGCAAATTTTTTGATTGTTAGTTTTATTTCTGTGAAAAATGTCATTGGAATTTTGATAGAAGTTTCATTGAATCTGTAGATCACGTTGTATGGTATGGATATTTTTACAATATTCTTCCAATCCATGAATATGGAATATCTTCCCACTTACTTTCTTTCATCAGTGTTTTCCAATTTTCAGTTTAGAGATCATCCATCTCTGTGGTTAAATTTATTCCTAAATATTTTATTCTTTTTAATGCTATCATAAATGGAATTATTTTCTTTCTCTGATAGTTTGTTATTAATATATAGAAACACAACTGATTTCTATATATTGATTTTCTATCCTGCAATTTTTCTGAATTTGTTTACTGGTCTAACAGTTTTATGGTGGAATCTTAAGGGTGTGTGTGTGTGTGTATATATAATTACGTTATCTGAAAATGGAGACAATTTTACTTCTATCTTTCCAATCTAGATCTGTTTTCTTTCTTTTATATGTCTAATTGCTTTGGCTATGACTTCCAGTTTCTTTGTTGAATAAAAGTGGATAGTGAATAGCCTTGTCTTATTCCTGATCTTAAAGGAAAACTTCCAGCTTTTCACTGTTGAGCATGATGTCAGTTGTAAGCTTGTCATATAAGGCTCTCATTTTGCTGGTGTATGTTCTCTATATACCCAGCTTGTTGAGAATTTTCATCATGAAAGGATGTTGAATTTGGGCAAAAGCTTTTTCTTCACTTATTGAGATGGTATTTTTTTTTTTTCATTTTGTTAATGTAGTGTATCACATTGATTGATTTGCAGATGTTGAGCTATCCTTGCATTACTGGAACATCTCTCATTGGATGTTCGTGTATGATCTTTCTAATGTAGTGTTGAATGATTTGTTGAGAGTTTTTGTGCCTATTTTCGTTAGGGATATTGGCCTGTAATTTTCTTTTCTTGTACTGTCCTTGCCTGCTTTTGGTTTAAGAGTGATCCTGGCCTTACAGAATGTAAGGGAGGATCCTCAGGTTGCATGCCTTCTCTTAATGTCGCAGAGCCTTGCCAGGCACAGCAAGCCACCCACTGCTTTCTTTTGTTCTCAGCAACCCTTGTGCATTCAGACTATGTCAATTTTGTTAGTGCTCCAAGTGAGACAGTATGGGAATCTATCCCTTGGGCAGTGCTCCAAATGACCCAGGAGTTTGAACTCTTGTTCCCCTCTCGCTTTTCCTCTTGAAGAAGAAGTCGTGGGCCAGGGCATTCTCTCTTGGCGCTCAGTTTGCTGCCTTGGGGGAGGGACTGGTGCAAGTACATTGAAATTGCTCTTCTAACCCTTCAATGTGACTGTTCTCATCTATGTGTTTTATTGAGGTACTTCAACTACGTAACAGGATTCTGGAATTTACATGTAGGCCTGTATGTACTGCTAAATGTGTTTCTGGGAGGGAACAAGGGCTGGGATTTCTATTCTGCCATCTTAATGATGTCATTCTCAAATTTATGTTAAGTCACTAAGTTTGTGATGATTTGTTTCTGCATCAATAGAAAACTAATACATGGATGATTTAATATACTAGATATGAAGACATAAATATTTATGATTAGGAAGAGAATCAGAATCAATAAAATAAATATAATGAATATGAAAATAAATCATTAAACAAATATAGAATCCAAAAAGAGACTATATATAATCACCTGATAATGTAATAAAAGTGCAGCTGCACTGCAGTTGGGAAAAGGACAATCTTTTCACTAAATTGTGTAGGATAAATTGAATATCCATGTAGAAAAATGTTATTAACGCCTATTTAGCACCATACACAAAAATCAATTCCAAATCTATTTTATATATTATAAATATGTAATGTAAAAATATACATACAAAAGTGAAAGGTAAAAGAATTAAGACTGTAGGAAGAAACATTGGAAAGCATCTTTGTGATCTAGGAATAGGCAAATATCCACAAAGGCATGAAATTGCTAAGTATGATTGAAAATTGACAGTGAGACTATTAAAATGGAAACCTTTGTTCATTAAAGAATATCATTAAGGTAATGAAAAGGCAACTTAACAAGTGGCAGAATACATTTTCAATGTATATCTAATAAAGGACAAATAATCTTATTAAATTCTCTATCAATTTATAAGAAGAATGCAGCCAACACACTGTTTTAAATAGGCAAACTATTGGAATGAGCATTTCACAAAAGATAATATGCAAACATCTGCTAAATATATGAAAAGTTGTTCCACTTAATAGTTTCCAGGGTAATACAAATTAAAACCAGAATGGGACATACTTTCATGAAAATGATTAAAACGTGGAAGATGAAAAATAGCAAGTATAAGTGAGGATGTAGAAACTTATGCAGGGCTAGTGGGCTAGTGGGCTATGAAATATTTAACCACCTCAGAAAACTATTTGGCAGAATCTATTAAAACTGAAAGTGTATCTGTTCTATGACTCAACAATTCCACTTCATGGTATATACCCCACAAAATTGCATTCATATGTTCTCTCAAAGACATATTTTGGAATCTTCGTGCCAACGTTATTCCCAGAAAACATTTCCTTTCCTTGAACCTGAAGATGGCGTGTCTTAGAAAGACCTGCTCCTTACTGTGACTCGGCATTGATGAAAGGTAAAAGATCAGCAGCCAAACATGATGGATATAGCATGAGAAAGATACTGATGTCATACGTCAATGATATTTGTATTTTGTTTATTACCACAGCCTAATCCAATAAATATATTACTAGGAACAGTGGTAACAATATTACTCTTTATTATTATTACAATTATTATTGTGTTGTGAGTATTTGTAATCCTAAGTTGTCTAAAGAAAAAAATCAAAAGGCAGTAGTTAGTTTTGTTTTTTAATTTAAAAAGCTCACTTGTTTACTAGGACAATCAACAGTCAGAAAGCATCTACTAAAGGAAACTGTTGGTGCTTAATATTTAGGTGACCTTAGCTAAATCTAAGCTTTGGTTATATTCTCTTGTTAAATTGAAAGTGGAAATCAAATCCAAATGTAACCTTAATTATTATGATTGTGCGTATCCGGAGAACTCATTTATCCTTCAAAATGTGGTTTTCTTTTATAGAAATACCTATTTGTGGGGGAGGGTATGGTTCAGTGGTAGAGAGCATGCTTAGCATGCACAGGGTCCTAGATTCAATCCCCAGTTCTGCCATTAAAAATGAATGAATAAACAAACAAACAAACCTAATTACTTACCCCCCAAGGAGGGGTGGAAACACGAAATATGTATTTGAATTTTTAGGTATTATTAGAATGACTTTTATGTATGAATAGAATGAGAAGGGGATTAATACTGCTTAGTGATACGTCTTTTCATCAGAAGTCTTCACTAGTTGGGGTATAGCAAAAAAAAAAAAAAAGCTTTCTAAATTATAGATTTAATTACCCATATTGACCATTGCTGAATAATTTAAGTAAGTTTTATCAATTCTGTAGAACTTTCAGGATAGCTTCAGGCAACTCTAAGGAAAGAGATACTATAAATGAGCTCTTCGTGAGACTGTGACATTAAATTCCTTGAAATTAGAAAAACAATTAAAATGGCAGATTTAGAAATTTTAAAGGGCAGAAAATGACCCATCTGAGCATATGGTAATAGAATGCAAAATTAATAGCAAAAGTATAAACAAACTAGTCAGCCACTTAAATTTTTTTTAAATGCTTTCAAACAATTACTGATTTAGCAGAGAAATCAAAGTTGCAAATATAGAATAGCTGAACAACAAAATTATAAGAAGCTCACTTATCTTAAAAGTTTTCTAATACATATTGCCTAGAAAGGCAGTCATAAATTATTAGTGTAAAACTTGCCACATTATGTATTCCAGTTTCTTTGCAGTTTCACCTGGATTCATATTTTTATTCTTGGACTTCTGCCTAGCCTTTTCACATTTGGAACTGTTTAAGAAGCAGAATGTTAATTGGATTAGCTTGTTAAATAGTACAATGTTATTTTTGTATAGGCTTTTTTGCTGGATTGCTGTTCATGATATTCTTCTCAGAATTTTGTAAGCTGAAGAAAACATTAAGGAATTCCATTTTTTGAGGAATTGGATGATGCTGTTTTAACAAAACACATGTGATAAAGTTTTCATATCAAATACCACATGCATATATACATTAAGTGTAAAATAAAACATAATTTTAAAAATTATCTTAAGTCTGCAACTTCTTTTCCTTTTTATCGGTGAGGTCTATCCACTTCACAGCCAACATTAATGAAGAAATAGCAAATAAAATAGAGAGCGAGGGAAACACTATACAAAATTAATGTTTATTGTTATTTTTTTCTATCCTTTGCAAAATATGAGATTCTGTTGTAAAGGTCAAGGAGTGTGCCAGGCATCTCAGAGGCAAGGATATATCCTAGCCTTGGAAATGAGCTGGAAGCTGCAACTTCAACTTGACACCTCTTTGTGCCAATCACGTCTACTCTTCTCTATTTTTTAAGACAATTTTTTTTACAGCAGTTTTAGATTCATAACAAAATTAAGAGGAAAGTACAGAGATTTCCTGTATACCCCCTGTCCCCACACATACATAGACTCCTCTGTTATCAACATCACTCACCGGAATGGTACATTTGTTACCAGGAGGACCCTACACTGACACATCATAATCACCTAGAGCCTATAATTTACCTTAAGTTTAACTCTTTGTGTTATACATTCTGTGGGGTTTGAACAAATGATAATGACGTGTATCCATCACCATAATATCATACAGAGTGTTTTTACTGTCCTAAAAATCCTCTGTGATCTGCTCCTCCCTCCTCATCCCCTCCCTGGAAACTACTGATCTTTTTATTGTCGCCATAGTTTTGCCTTTTCCAGAATTTCACATATTTAGAAACATGCAGTATATAGCCTTTTCAAATTGGCTTTTTTTCACTTAATAATATTAATAATTAGTAATTAATAAAATAATTAATTTAGGTACTTCTATGTCTTTTCATGGCTTGATTGCTCAGGGTTTTTTTTAGCACTGAATAATATTTCATTGTCTGCAGGTACCACAGTTTATTTTTCATTCACCTACTAAAGGACATCTTGGTTACTTCCAAGTTTTGGAAATTATAAACATCTGTGTGCAGTTCTTTGTGTGGACCTATGTTTTCAACTTCTTTGGGTAAATACCAAGGGGCATGATTGCTGGATCATGTGGTAAAAATATGTTTAGTTTTATAAGAAACCACCAAATTGTTTTCCAAAGTGTCTGTACCATTTTGCATTTCTATCAGTAATGAATGAGAAGTCCTGTTGTTCTGCATCTTTACCAGCATTTGATGTTGTCAGTGTTCTGGATTTTGGCCATTCCAGTAGGTGTGTAATGGTGTCTCATTATTTTGATTTGCATTACATATGATATAAAATATCTTATTGTTATCTTTGTGTCTTCTTTCCTGAGGTGTCTGTGAAGGTCCTTTACTCATTTTTTAAATTGGGTTGTTTGATTTCTTAGTGTTTTAAAAGTTCTTTGCATAGCTTGAGTAACAGCTCTCTGTCAGGCATGTCTTTGGCAAATATTTTATCCTGGTTTGTGGCTTATCTTCTCATTCTTTTGACATTGTTTCTAAAAGAGCAGAAGTTTTTAATTTTAATAAAGTACAGATTATCAATTATTTACTGCATCACCATACCCATGGTCCTCTAGGGTTTCTTCTGTGTTATCTTATAGAAGTTTTAAAGTTTTGCATTTTACATTTAGGTCTGTGATCCATTTTGAGTTAATTTTTGTGAAGGGTGTGAGTCAGTGTCTAGATTAATTTATTTTGCATGTGGCGGAGCTGTTGACCTAAAATCTATTTATCAGAACAAATCCCTGAAGATTTTTTTTCATTTTTTGTATATTCAGTTGTTCCAGCACCATTTGTTGGAAAGCCCATCTTTGCTCCATTGTTTTGTCATTATGCCTCTGTCAAAGACCTGTTGACTATATTTATGAGGGTTATTTATGGTTTCTCTTTTCTGTTCGAATGAGCTATTGATCTGTTTATTTATACTTTTGCTGATACCTCTGTCTTGATTACTCTAGCTTTATTGTAAGTCTTGAAGTCAGGTAACATCCAGTTTACCAACTTTATTGTTTTCCTTCAATTTTGTGTTGGCTGTTCTGGGCCCTTTGCTTCTCCATATAAACTTTAGAATCAATTTGTTGGTATCTACAAAATAACTTGCTGGGATTTTGATTATTGTACTTTTTACTAAATGCAGACTCCATTGTGCTGTCCCCTAAAAATGCTTCTTCCAACTCTTCTCAGATTTTGGTTGATGGGAGGGACATTGTCTTAACTGAAAAGTGGTATTTCTCTTTTCTGAAACAAAAGTTGTGGAGATCATGAGCATGTACTTCCTCATTTTTACCAGTAGTAAGAAGTCTGTATCAGAATGAGTAGATTAACAACATGTGGGATTTCCTTAAATCAATTATTTTTTATAAGGAGTCATAAAGGTATCATGTTTATTTATTTGGCACTTTTATTAATAATATTAAATTGTTTTATTTATTTTATTTATTAGGTTAAAAAATAAAATCACTTATCTAACAAGTAAAATATGAACAATTAAACCTAATTAAGAGCAGTTTCAAAAGCTAGTTAATCTGGCTGTTTAAAAGTTTTATGAAGTACTGGAGTAGTCTCACAAGTTCTTATGGGACAAATTATGGCATTTGGGAGATTAATAACCATTGTCTACTTCTGTAACTAACAGTATGTAAAAATGACACCTAGAAAGCATTTTCAAAACTCCACAGAGAAGCATATGCTGAATGTTGGACAGTACCTATCTGCCCATCTGTCTCTGCAAAATGGCATCTTTCGAGGCCTTGGCTTCCTCCAGAAAGCCCACTGTTCAGCTGCTGAATGTTCAGCTGAGAATGTTTGTAGAGCTGTTGACCTAAAATCCATTTATCAGAACAAATCCCTGAAGAATTGTTTCTTTTTTTTTTTTTTGGTATATTTAGTTGTAAATTAGTTTGAATTATAGGAAATAACAGACTGACACAACAAACACTGCATGTCTACCATCCAGAATTAACAAATTATGTTATTGTTTCAGAAGGAGTAGTTTTTAAAAAAAAACCTGTAAAAGTAAAGACCTTTTAAAAATCCCCTATTTCTGTTCCCCATGGAATCTTCTTCTACAGATAAAACTATTATAAATTCACTGTATTCTTCTTGCTCATGTTTTTATTTCAGTATATATCTATTAATCATGAAAAATATATAACATTTCTTAATGAGTTTTTAAACTTTTTTACAAGTGCTGTCATACTGAATTATCTAGGACAGATCCATGAACAAACTCTTGTTTGATAGATTGAATCTTTGTAACGTACATGGAAGACCCACAGTGTTCTTCAAAATTTTGTATCAGCAGAAACAATGCCAGGTTGGACCAAAAGGTCCAAAGAAGACATACATAGAAGTATTGGATTCCCAAAATTCTAGTAGCAAGAAACAAGGTAATGAAACTACTTAGCTGTAAAATCTGCTACCTTTTATCTAAAAAGAAGGATAATTCAGAGACCAGAGCCTTGAGCCAGAGGGCAGAGTTGCAAGCTGTAGAGAACCATCTGTAGGTCTTGAAATCTATTGGAATTTGTGTGACTGAATTTCAAAATTGCATAAGACCAGTGCCTCCATTTTCCCTTCCATTTTCTCCTATCTTGAATTAATACATTAACTCTTATTCTGTGCCTGTCCTACCACTGCATTTTGGCAGCATGTAATGGGTTTCTCTAGCTTCACAGGTCCACAGATGGAGAGCAGCTGTGTCGTGGGATGCATTATATCAAGGCTCACCCATGTCTGATTTGGATGATTTAGATGATGAGATTTTGGACTTTTGAGATGATAAAATTTCATTGATACTATTGGACTTTTAGTTGGTGCTGTAATGGGTTGGAGACCTTAGGATGGGGATAATTCCATTTGAGATGGGTGAGAACCTTTGAGGGCCAGAGGTTGGACTATATGGTAGGCAGTATAATGGCCCCCAAGAATGTCCGTGCCCTATTCGTCGGGACCTGGGAGTATGTTACCATACAGAGAAAAGGGGATTTTGCAGTTCTGACTAAGGTTAAGGAGTTTGAGATGGTGAGATTATCCTGGATTATTCAGGTGGGCATAATCTAATCACACAAGTCCTTAAAATTGGAAAACATTTCCTGGAAGTAGTTAGAGAGATGCAATGACAGAAGGCAAAAGAGTGAGTCTTAAGATAGTGATGTGAAAAGGATTCCACATCGTGTTGCTGCTTCTGAGATGTGCAGGGTTATATGCAAAGACCAGAGAGAGGACTCTAGGAGCTAAGGCCAGCCCCCACGGGGACAGGCAGCAAGAAAATGGACACCTCAGTCACACAACCACATAGAACTGAATTTTGCCTTTAACTAAATGATCAAGAAAAGCATACAGGAAGGAAGAAAGCCCTAACACCAGGTTGATCTTAACACAATGAGACGTATGTTAGATTCCTAACATGGTGAACTATAACATGATAAATTTACTTGTTGAAGCCACTATGTTTGTGGTAACTTTTTATGACATCATAGGTAAGTGAAACAGTATGGCTAACTCAATATTGCATCTTTAAATCTGTCTACGTCTACATTCCCAGATAAAGTCTACTCATTTTAAGTGATGTGTTATATATTAACATACAAGTAAGTCACACTTTATTCATTTCTGTCCTGATGGAGATTTATGTTGTTTCCAGTTTTTCTCTGTAACAAGAACAATAAAAAAAAAATGTAGGAGTAAATAAAACATCCTTCTTTATGTCTGCTGGTACTCAGTGCTAGAGTTTCTAGACTACATCTAGAGAGATAAAATTACTGGGTTATTAATTATGCAACTTTAAATTTATTTGATATTTCCAATGCGTTCCAGAGTTCTTATACCAATTTTAACTTACAGTGATTGTTTACATATCTGATCCCTCCCCAGTTCTTCCACTACTTTTGGTTGAATTGATGCAGTTTTCACTTCCCCTACTGATCCTATCCAACTTTAGAATTTTTGTACTTTTTTCCCAGTGATTTAGGGCTACTCACAAATTTTAACATGCATGCTAATTGACCAACATCTCTTTATGTTTACTCTAAATTCTTATAGAGTAATATCAGGACATTATTTCACTTTAAATTTGCGTCCCTATTCTCTTTTCCCTGTAATTTAATTTTAGCTTCTTTTTAAATCTAAGCATCCCATTGATTCACTGTTATGAATTTTTTATTTAATTCTCATTAAAATGTTCCACATTTTATAATTTATTTGTTCATCACTAATTGTTGCATGAACCTACTTTCTTTTGTATTCAGTTGCCTTCTAGAGTGCATCCTTTAGTTATTCTGTAAGGGATGGTCTGTGAATAGTTCATTTGAAATTCACACCTCTGTTACCTCAGTATTTTAAAGACATTATCCACTGTCTCCTGGCTTTTATTTTCCATAATAAGAAGTCTGCTGTAATTCTAATTGTTTTTCTATATTAATTCTTTCTTATTTTGTGGTAGATTTTTTAAATTTGTAGGCAAGTTTGTTGCCATTATGTTTTAGAGAATGGAATGTTTTTGACCTCTTTAATTCTGATCAGGACTTAAGTAGCTTCTTCAGTCTAGGAATTCATGTATTTCTTTAACTGAAAAGAAAATAGCTTTCTACTGTCACTTGAAACTCTGCTTCTTTACCATCATTTCCATTTCTCCTTATAAAATGCCTATTAACATGCAAGACCTTCCTATTATATATATCATATTCAACTTACCTTTCACATCTTCCATCCCTTTATTTTTTTTTTCCATTGAATTCTGGGTGATTTCCTCAGACCTATATTTATATTCTTCAATCCTCTTCTCAGCTGCTGTGTTCTAGTCAACACTTCCATTGTATTCATTTTTGTTTTTCTGGTGTAATTCTACCATTCTGAATGCACTTCTATTATTCATGTCTAGAGTTTCTTTCTGTGTTTTTTTTTAATTAAATTTCCCTATTCCTTTTTCATACTGATCTGTTGAGCAAGTGGCTTCTGTTGCCTTTTATCAGGTGTAGAAAGCTGAACACTTCTGCCCCTTGAACTTGGTATCAGTCACCAAGAAATCACAACAGAGTCAAGAACTGGAAGGAATGACACTTTACTCACACAGAGAAAGGACTGAATGAGGTTGGCTTCAGTAGCATGTGTCAGCAGGATTCTCCAGCAGGTGCCTCCAGGTAGCTGATGCAGGGCAATGACCTGGGTGCACCCCTCTTGTGCTGCATCAGAAGGACATGCTCCTCCTCCACAGGGACAGATAGGGTAGTGGAGCTGGCCAGGTGCCATATGACACACACACTGAAGCAGGACAAAGCTGAGTCTGAAACAGGAAATATATCCCCATGCAAGGTGCCCAGCACAGGCTGTAAGGACTCTTTATCTCTTGGAAAAGAAGTGTTCCAGGCCTGAGGGCCACTCTTATGGGGCCAGGAAGGGGTTGAAAAACTATGCACTTCCTCAGCTTCTTTTTTTTTTCCCCTTTCCTCTTTTTCCTCTTTGGTAATTTTAAATACACTTAACTTCTCTGAAAGTCACTTTATCGAGCCTTGTTCATTTCCTCTTGTGGTTTTTAAAATGTCAGTGTAAGCTTATTTGCCATGGCATTTGTTTTCCGTAGAGTCCTGTATTGTGGAATTGTCTCTCTGAGGTGTGCTTGTAGGTGACCCTGCCTAGGACCCTTTTTTTTTTTTTTTTTTTTACTGCTTTCAAACTTGATTTGAATTTCTTAACTTTAGGTTTCTGAATCATGCCTGAAGGGTGATGTACATATGAGTTACAACGGAGTGAATTTCTATATAATTTTTATCACCAGACCCCAGGTGGATGGAAAATTTCCTCAGTGCTTGTGTTTAGAGCCTGTAACTTGAACCCATTATAGAAGTGAATATTAAAGCCTCAGACTCACCGTCAAAGTTTATATCTGATTTATATATTACCTGTTCAGTTCAGATGCATTCCCTATTTGTTCTTCTAATTTTGGATTTCCTTTTTATTTCTGGAGCTTTGTATTTCCCTTTCTTCAAGTTAAGCTATGCGTTTAATCTTTTATTCCTGTGTCCTGGGCTGGAAGACATGCCTTTCTGAGCCTGATTGGCCCATTATGTTCTTTTCCTTAAAGAAATATCTCTAATATATATCAGAGGTAAAATACAGTAAGCCGCCAATTGTGAGCTGGTTTTTCCTATTTTTCTTGCTTTTCTCCTGTAGACAATGATAGAAGAGAAGAGACTATTTTTTTAATATTAAATTAATATTAAAATTTGTTCACCCCTTTCAAAACAGTTTATTTAGAAGAGAAGCTGATTCTGGCATCTCATCACTTGAATTGCTGGTGCTCATCTAGGCAGCTGTGCCACATGGCAGCAAACCAAAAATGTTGGTACCACTGCTGGTGTTCATTAAAGGTGATGGGGTGTTTTGGTCTGGAATACAGTCAACTATTCCCACACAGAACATCTTGTGTGCATGATCGTGGGGAAGAAATTGCTAGTTCCAAGAACAAATATGAAATGACTGTAAGGTTGATGGAAGTAAAGAAGAGGGGCACCAATAATAATTTTAGACAGCAATGTAAGCCACGTGTACCAGGCTACTGCAGGGTTAACATACACACAGAATCGTGTTTCTCTGATTTTTGCCTCCTGTGCAAATTACAGGACTTTCAGCCTTTTCTCCCCAGCTATCTTGTCGATTTCTTATGGGGTGACCTGCAATGCACCATCGAGCTGTTCTCCTTGATGGCCACCTGGCTCCTAGCACTTCCGTCTGCTCCTTTTTGGGTCTTGCTGTGATGCTATCTCCTCACGCTGCTGGTGCTAAAGTCGCCCGTGCCATGAAGGCCCGTTGAAGGCACAAAAGTCAGCTGACACAGAATATCCCCTGCTGCTCTTCTGCTATTCCAGATACAGGCGAGTTCTTCCAGCATAGCCTGTGAAATCTATTCTGTGCGCTAACATACTCCAATAGTATCCTGTTGATAGAAAACAAGAAAATGAGAAAAATTACTTTTCAAAAGCTATCAACAACAGGAATAATATAACTCATGTTTGCGATGAACTTCGTATGTAAGTGCTGGGTGTGTAAGTGCGTTACTTGCGTTCTCACATTCAGACAGAGCCGATGTAGGTGCTGTTACTGTCTGGTTTTGCACTTAAAGGAAGATAAACGTAAACACTTTGAAGCACTTTCCCAAGATCTTTCTACCAATAAGTAGTAAATCCTAGACTGAAAATCATATCTGCCTGAAAGCAGCCCTCAAATTCTTAAACAGTATACCATTGTATGTACTTTAAAAAACATTTTTTTGGAAACTTATTGGTGCCTGCCACTGCGCTAATGTTTTATATACTGTATTGCATTTTTTTCCCTTGGTAGTAAATTAAAAAAATAGAAATTATTTTTGTTATAATCCTAATTTAAAAATTCATCTAAACTTTAGAGACACTGAGTAACTTACCCATGGTCACACATTGGTTAGCAGCAAAAAGTGATTTAAATCAAAATCTATCAGGTGCTTATAGTCTTAATCATTATTTTGTTATACAGTCTCCAGAATAATATTGTCTTGAGTTCTCAATGATTTGTTGAATTTAAAAGAAATTATTTGCAATATCATTTGTGTGTTATTTCAGACTCTTCCTTCCAAGACTGAAACTTAGAGAAAAAATATTGGTGCTATATTTAGAATCTATCTTCCTTATCTGTACTTATCCTATATTCTTGAACTAAATTTTTATCCCTGATAAATTTTGCAAAGAATAAACTTTTACATCAGAAATTAATGTAAAATGGATCCCCACTGTGCTAAGCATCAGAATCCTGGGATGACCACAGTTTGGGTTCAGTCACAAAACACTAGGGAAAGATAACATAAAGTCCTTTTGAGCATAATGCTTGAGCATAAAGACAGAAGTTGGATGTGTTCGTTAAGAGATCTCTTTACTCCATTGACAAAACATTGAAGGTATCGCATACACTTTCTTTTTGTTTTGAAATAATAGAACTTTTCCTAATGTCTGTTATATTTGAGATTTTATGTAACAGCTCAGACTATCATGTCACCTGTATGTTTTCATTTCAGTTGGCTTAAACTCTAAAAAAGAAATTGGGAGAACCTGGTTTTCTTCTGTGATTTGATATAGGCATAGAAAAATAGAAAATGATTAATCAGTTGAAGAGATGTTGATTTGAAATGGATTTTGTTATTAATGCTGTTTTTCACCTATATCAATATATATGTTGTCCAAAAAAATGCAAAAAGAAGTTTACTAAGTCAAAAGTATTCCCAGTAATGCTATGTCCAATGTATGATTTCTCAATGTAATTAAAACTAAGTAACAGTTTAAGAATTTTTTTTTCTACACTACTCCACAATAAAGCACTGAAAAAAAAAAAAGTCCCTAGAGGAAGTTATAAATGTTTCCAACAAACAAAATGAAGAGAAACATTAGTCAGTTTCAAGCCTCATTTACTCAGTGATGGGCGGTAGCAATGTCATAAATCACTGACTACCTTTTAAATCATATGATCTTTTGTGCCATGGGCCTTTCAATAATCTTTTTTCTTTAACTAACATGGGAATATTTTAAAAAATAATTTTAAAAGCCTAAGAATATGGAATATGAACAATACTTAATAATAATGAAGAGTTCTAAAAAGACAGTCCAAGGGGGTTGGCGGCTGCAGGTCATAAACATCACTTACTAATGATATTTGATAAAACCATCTTTATAAAGAAAAATCTGAGAGAAAGGCATATTAATGACCAATAAAAAGGTGTGCTACAGTGCCTTAAGAGAGAATTTCAGTAATTCCAAAATGAAATACACCTTCATTTTAACTAAACAATGTACCACTATTGCTTAGTAATTAACTACATATGCTTAACATTGTATCTTAAGGATCTGTTCTAATATTCAGGATGGAAACAGACATTTTAATGGAGGTGTAAGATATGAACAATGGTGTATACTTCAAACCTAAACCATGTAATGAGACAATATATTTTGAATAGTACAACCCTATTTAAATGCCAGATTTGAAACTGTAAATCACATGCAATTTATTTAAAGCTTAGATTCATTCCTCATTTTAAAATGTTACTTCCTTTTATTAATGGGAAACACTGTTTAAAAGCCAAGGGCACTGCTAAAAGAAAATGACATGTCTAGAAAAACCATAAATAACTCTAAGCACTTTACATGTTAAGTCTACCAGAAATGCAAAATAATTGCATACAAGTACTGTTTAATGAACACTATACTATACATTTGAACAGCCTACTGATACTTTTGAAAACTTTGAAATAACTGTGTGAAAATTCTGTATCACTTGTGCCTCAGTTTTGATTATGAGTTAAAATAATGCTTGCAGTTGTTGCTTGAGTTACTGAAAATAGTATCACATTCACATATTTTCAGCTTAAATATCAAATATGTATGTCTCATATATAATATAATTATAATTCTTGGTTGCATTTTTTTCCCCACTTTAATAGTAGAGACTCTCATTCTCTTACTGGTTTTGTTACCCAGAATATATCCCCCAATGTGGGGTTTACAAGGGCAGGAAAGGATGAAAATTTGGCTCCTTTGAAGATGTCACAGAAGTAGTATCTCATAGCAAAGGAGGTTTTACACTTTCTGAATGTCTTTGGCAGAGTCTATTGCAATGGGTTTTATACTTTAGGTAGCACTGAATTCATAGAATAAATGACTGCTTTTGTAGGAAATGTTCACTTGTCCTTTTATTCTGTCTTCTGAGGATGGAGTAAAAAAAAAGAAATGCTATAGAAGCTAGCCTCTGTGGTCCTTACTGAATGTGAATACATATTTTTTTTTCCTTCTGTATAACTGATTTTTTCAATGCACAGTCTAAAAATATGGATTGCTTAAACATTGTTTCACTTCTTATTTTTTGAAATTATCGTAAAGCTTTAAGAGTTCCTTTTTAGAGGTAGGTTAGGTAAAACTTACTCTCTAATATAGCAAGCCATTTACAACTTCCCTGATGCAGTAGAAAATATAAATTGGCAGATAAATTACTATTTTACGAAAACAAATATTTTTATATTGACAGCACATTTGTCTTCTTACACTTGTAAAACATAATATTGCTAACAGAATAAGTGTTTAGCAACAATTAACATCAAGAACCAAATTACAGTTTTAATTTGAAAAATAAAAGGTAGCTACTTGACAGTCTATATTCAGACAAGTAGTGTTCCAGAAAATAAAATGGAACAGATTTTATAAAAATCTAATGAAAATAAATTGCTTTTTCTATATGCCTATTGATACATAGTTAATAAATTAGAAAATCAGGGTTGAATATGTCATTTTTACCCACTTATCATCATTACCATCATCAATGTCATCATCATCAACCAAAAAAAAAAAAAAAACTTACCTTTAGGGAAGTTATTTAGTTGTTATATATAAGAGAAATGTTCAAGTGTCTTTGGAAATAGATAATTTGGAGTTCAGATTCCTACTCTGCCTCTTGAACTATTTGAGTGAGTTGGGCAATCTACTTAATTTCTCATTTTACTTTGGGTAAGATGATTAAAATACTATTTAGTATAAAATAAGCAATTAATATTAACTATCATTATTACTTTGACTATTAATAATAATAATAATAATAATAATAATAACAATAACAATAACAATAATAATAATAATATATTTTGTTCCAAGAATAGTTCTGCAAGACAGGTACTATAACCATCTCCTTTTTATAAGGAAATTGGTTAAAAAGCTATCTTATGTGATATCTAGAAAGAAAGAAGACAGGAATATAAACACAGGGAGTTAGTCAACTCCAGAGGCCAAGTACCTAAGGGCACTACCTAAATGTAAAACTAATACTAATTTATCTCTCTTATAGGACAGTAATTTCACTCAATATAAGACTCATATCTGAAAAATAGGATATTGCCAGTAAATATCCATTGGATAAGAACTTCTCATAAAGGAGATTGTGTGCTCAAATGCAATGCAAACATACACGCATATCTGATTAAAATGAAGAAGTAAACTTGATTAAAATGAAATGAAATCAATTAAACACATTTATAAAGTGAATCTAATTAAAATATATTTTGAAAAAAAATACTCCTGATTCCAATCATAGTTTTTCTTTCTTTTTTATATCTAAAAGGAATAAAAGAAATGATATAAGATGTAACAAGAAATTATTGTTCCTTAAATATAAACAGATCTAACTACCAATGAAAATCAGAGGCAACTGGAGGGAAATAAATCACCTATCATCATTGGCAGAAGTAGCAACCAATACAGCATGATAATGATTAATAAATACTTTAGCCCCAGTTTTAGAAGAAACTAAATAAAGGAATATGAATCAGGAATATTCACTCTCAGAGTTGCAATCTCTAGTCCTGTGGAAGATTAAAACAAAACAAAATTTAAAGGCAAATCTACCGGTCAACATTATTCTAGAAAAAGAGATTGAGTTAGTGATAGACAAGAGATAAAATACTAGATTGCCCAAGGCAAATTCTGGGAAGAGACTTGGCCACATAAATTGGGAATATAGCATTAAGTCACAATAGGCTGAGTTTTTTTGGTTCATTCATACATGCCTAAGGTACATTCTGAGGTAGAAGGCCAAAGGCTATTACACAGAATATTTTAAAATGTAATCATTTCACAGAACCAAAAAGTTAACATAATTAGCCTCATATCCTGAGCCAAAATAAACCTTAAAAAAATGAAAATAAATTTAAAATTAAGTAGCTCTCCTACTGACTGAAACTAAAATTTCTCTAGGTATGCAAATTAATCCCTAAGGAGTAAGTCCAGTTTGATTAAGAAAGATCCTGCGTGAAGATTAGTAAAGAATATCTTCATAAATTAGTAAGGAAATCTTGATATTATGCATTTGCATTAAATGTCAATTTTACAGAAAAGTTCTTATTAAAGATCTAATTGTATTCAATTAAAAATACTTGAATTTTAGAGCCACATAGGATATTTAAGTGAAGATAACAAAACATAGTGATGACAATAAAGAAACAAAACTTGACAGAGAAGAAAAAAATGGTAATTATAAGACTTGAATGTCTACATAAAATAAATGGAATAATATAACACTCTACAAAATGTAATTGATATTCACACCATGGGGGAGTATCTGATCTGCTAAATGCATTCGAAAGTATTGGTGGATATAGAGTAATCACTGTTTTTGTTGGACTTCCCAGTAGATGAAGTCAAGGGCATATTTGAACCCAGTGATACTGTACCCTAAAGACTTTGATTATATTGTGTGACTTTCTTTCTACCTAATATTCTAGACATTTATGCAGCAGTCTCTAGTCAGAATCAACTATCTTGCCACAAAGCATTCGTAAATCTTGCTGACATGGCTTCATCTGATAATTACTACACATAAATTCAAATAGAATGCAGGTACAAATAGATAATTTAGTTTGATTCCAATACAAAGTTCATTAACATGATATTAGCAAGACACATACAGTAGAGAGAGAGGGAGGGAGAGATTGGGAGAGAAAGACAAGCCATAGCGAGAGGGGCTGGCCTCTGTGAGGAGGAGGAAGAGACCACATATATAATAAATGGCTGCTTGAAGCCACTGTATTACTTAGAATCTGTCCGCCATTTTTTGCGTGCTAGAGTTCATTGACATAGAGCTTCAGTCCACGTACACAGTGCTTTATCCACAAATACGGTTCTGTTTTAGACCATTTCAATTCCAGTATCTTTTCCTAGAAGAAATAAATACTCAGTAGACATTTCAGCCAAATTCCTTTCAGTCAATCATCATTTTGAAATATTCTCAAATATGTTAAGGGAAGAATTAGAGAGTTTTAAATCAACTCTAACCGATTCTCTCTAATATTAAACCATACCAAGGCAGAAATTCTTGCATACCTTGTTGCATAGTTCCATATCCTTCTAGGCCAAGAGATTGTACATCACCTGTAATTCTGTACTTAGACAGTGTTCTGGAAGATTTTTTCCCCCATACTAAAATATAAATTCCTTTATTTTTCTATTACATACGTTTTCTTTTTCGTTATTCATTCACATGATTGCATTATTACAAAGATTCACCTAGTCAACAGTCTCTGTGTGCTTAGTATACTTAACATTGTAGTAATTATAGCAGTACCCGTATCAGTTGCCTGTTGCTGCTACAACAAATTACTACACATTTTGTGGCTTAAAACAACTACATTTATTACCTTAGAGTTCTGATGGTTGGAAGTCCTAAGATCAATATGTCAGCAAGGCTGCTTTCCTTCTGGAGGGTCTAGGGGATGATCTGTTTCCTTGCCATCCCCAGTGTGGTGGTGTTTGGAAGTGAGCCCTTGGGAGGTTATTTGGGAGTTGATTGGTAGGCTCTGCCCCCCTGAGTGGGATTATTGTCCTTATGAAGGAGGTTCCAGAGAGCTCTTTGACCCTTCCACCACGCAGTGACACAGTGAGGAGACAGCTGTCTGTGGGTTTGGAACTGGATCCTTACCAGACACTGAAACTTCCTTGTGCCTTGATCTCAGACTTCCCAGCCTCTACAACTGTGATAAATAAATGTCTATTGTTTATGAACCACCCAGTCTGAGGTATCTTTGTTGTAGCAACCTGGAGGGGCTAAGACACACACTTACCATATATCCCAGAGTAACCAGGAAGGCCAGAACCTCTGATTCCAGTATGTCTTAGTTATGTCTGGGATGTGTTGCCATCACTCAGTAGAGGTTCACGGCCAGCTACACAGATAGCAAGTTAATTACCTATAAACTCTTTGACGTGCTCATAATCTGGTTGAAGGTGAAGACAAAAATATCAACGACGCCAAAGAGAGCCTTGTGTGATTAATGTTGTAGTATCGTTCATTCTCTTATAGTGGGCTAAATGCTAGGATACTTTCTCTTCTTTTATAAGGTGAAAATGATGAGGCAGGTTGAAAATGGCAGAGTTCGAAGAAGAGAGAAATCACTTATTACTGAGAATCTCTGGAAGTTTTACAAAATAATGACATTTGAACTAAACCTTAGATGATTTTTGTTATTAAACCTAACAGAGGAAATTCTGTAAAAGCAAGAAAAAGGGAGAGGTTTAAATTTGAGAAGTAGAAAATAATCCTTTGTGGCTCTCGCATATATCATGTGAGGGGTCAGGTTGGAAATACAGGCCGAAGTGGCACTTACGTTAGGTCACAGAAGGCTTAAGAACCAGGCAAGATGGCTGTGGCTTTCTTCTCTGGGCAATGAGAAGCCATTGAGAACTTTTGAGCAGGTGACATGATTGGATATGTATGTTGCTGTGATTCAGTTGACATGTTTTATGTTGGATGGATTGAATGATGTGTGTTTGACATCTGAAAGACTTATTTGATAAGACTGACAGACGTGACATGTATTGTTGATCCTTCTGCTTAGAACACTCAGTCTCCAGATCTTCACAAAGCTGGCTCCCTCATTGAACCCCGATTTCTGCTGAATTGTCACTTCCTCAGAGAGGCTGTTCCTGACTCTCTCTTTCTCCAAGACCTTTCTCCAAGATCTTTCTCCAAGACACTCCCTCACTCACTCCCTGACTTTGCTTTATTCTTTTAGCATTTACCCCTGTTTTTGTGTCTAACTTGCTTAATGTGTCTTCGATGCCAGAATCCAGGCTCTAAGAGGACAGTGACTTTGTCTGTCTTGTCTTCCACAGCAACTCTAGCCTAAAAGAGTTTCTGGGACATAGGAAACCATGTGTATTTATTAAAATGAATAAACGACCTGAAGACAAAGCATCCAGGTCAAGGAGACAGTGTTGTTGACAGAAAACAGGACACCAAAAATACATATTATACAAGAAAGTATTAAAAATATTCAAATATTTTCCCTGCCCCCATTAAACCTAAAACATTGTAGGAAATCTACATAAACATATTCAAATCCATTGGAAGATAATCTCAAGATTTAGTCACACCTAGCTTTCACACCTATCCCTAGTTGATCCTAACATATTTTCTTCTTAGTTCACCAGGCCTGAACTATTTAATTCCTTGGCTTCAAATTTAATCTGCCATCCTCATTCTGGTTTGGCTTTCATCCTGACTCTTATTTGGAATTTAGATTTAAAAGGGCATGATGAGGGTTCCTTACTGTAAATTTTGTTCCCCAGAAACCTAAACCTCTTTCTAGTCCCTGGGCAGCCCTTCAGTTCGGGTTGAAATTTAATAAACTATCAGTCTTCAGATTCAAAGACATGCAGAGTGGTGATGGTACCAAACCCACCCCGACTCCCCTTTGAAAATTTCAAACTTCATTCCCCTTTCAAAAACTATTTGCCTAGTACACACTGTAAGTAGAATCCGGTGAACTTAGATTTAAGGTGAAAATGCACCTTTCAAATACAAATCACATAAAAATCTAACCCATTTAGAGTCTAGGGGCAGGATCAGTTTAAAGTTAGGAATAGAAGTCTATGTCAGAAACCAGAAAGCTAAACTATATTATATTTAATATGTAGCCCCATGTATTGAAGCATTCCTGTTTATATACTATGTCAATATAAGTTTAGTCAATACATTCAAAATATGTAATATTTTGCTTTTCACAGTTTTTTTTAATTGTCACTGTGGAAAAATTGGTAGCATTCTTATTTTCTAATAAACCTTTGAAGCATGACCCCAACTACATGTAATGATCAAAACTGCACACTTACCCTAACTGTTTTATTCATGGGCTTAAATCTCAAGGTAACTCTTTGTGCTTTCAGAAAATAAATACACTCTATTAGATTTATAAGGTTCATGAAATAATTGTTAGTCAATTAATATGCTGGTTTCCATGATACAAGTTAGAATTAGAAACAGTAAGACACAAAGCATTATCTGGGAAAGGAATATTGATTAATATGATGAGAACTTAAAATGAATTCTTTTTTATTGTTCAAAATTTTATTTTTTAGAGATTTCAGATTCCAGTGCTGTAAACTGCCTGTGATATCTTATTTAACAAGGAGGAAAAACTTATTAAACAAGGAGGAAATTTGATCTGAGGAAAGTGTTTTTATCTCTTGCGTATCCTGCAAATCCAAAATGAAGAAATGAGAAAGGATTTAAGCAATAAGCCCAGATTTTGAAGCATTCATTTCTTTTTCTGCTGTTTAAAAATATCTATGTATAAAAAAGGCAAGAACGCTTTTAGCCTTAATAGCCTTTCTTTCTCACAAACAACTAAACTTTAACGAATCATTCCATTGTTGGAAAATTTCTTCTTTTGAGACCTTCCAGACGCTTCCTGAGGGAAAAGCCTTGTGTGCTCCTGACTTAACACTTTTGGTAAAATACAGGCTTTTTTTTCTTTTAATTTTCCTAAATGGAATATACTGTTAATTGGATACTTTGATATTCTGACTATAGCTAATGTAGCCCTGCCTTTCAGTTCATGTAGTCATATAATTATCATATCGCTCTCATAATAACCAACAACTGGCTTGCTGTGGTTTATTCTAGGAGTCAATCAGTTCTAGTCACTAGCTGATTCATCCATGGGAGTCTAGAACAGGGTGAGAAAAATTAATTATCTTTTGTTAAAAGAAAATAATCACTCATACTGAAATTATTTGTTTTATGTCTTTCTTCTTCCCTGGACTGTAAGATTCTTGATAACTATATTATTTCCTTTTACAGCTTTATTTCCAGGGCATAGCCCAGAGAATGGCACATAATAGCTGCATATTAAATGCTATTTAACCAAGCCTAGCAACCACAAATTATAGAAAATTGTCTGAAAGTAGTGGAGAAGTTTAATATGAAGAAGGAAAACGAAGGATTTTCATGGTTTTTAGAAGTGTTTCAAATCCGTTTATCAAAATTATTACTATCGTTGTCATCATCAACCCTTTGGGGCTGATATAACTTTCTGTTTTATAGAAGAGGAAACAGGGGTTTAAAGAGGTTATGAAATTTTCCCAAGTTTATAAAAGCTAGCAAGCCAGTAGGTAGTGATGGGTCTGGAATATATACTGAGGTCTTAACTCCAAAGTGCGAACTCTTGACTCCACTGTACTGCTTCTACTGCTATGTAAATGAGTAACTAAAACAGAGTTGATCTTGGTCCAGAGGATAGAATGGGAACATGCTGTCGGTAGACGTAAACAATGCTCAGGTTCTTGTCCCGTCGCAGAAAGAATTCAGAGACAACGTGGAGGTTAAGAAAGTAAAGTGAGGATTTATTAAAGGATGGATAGTACCCTCTCAAGCAGAGAGTGGGCAGGCTCAGGTGAGCAGCTGCCCTGAGTTTCTCTGGCAAGCTGGTTACACAGAGTGTAAAAACAAATGGGCAGAATATTCACTGGGGAGGGAAGGGTTTGGGGTCCCATTCCCTGATTTTCATCTCAACTCCATCTTCCCGAAGGGAGGAGGGATTTTTGTCCTTATTTCCTCTGAATCAGAAGTGTCATGGCGTCGGTGCATGACAGGGACTTGTAATCTGCAAGGCTAATTTTACTGAAATGAGGGCATAATGAGCAAAAGGTTACATTCAGACACTGAAGATTCCTGCCTTTCTCTACCTTTCTTTGTTGGCCTCCAGGCCGCTCATCACCCAAAATGTGTGACTGCTTATCAGCCTAGAGGTTCCTGCTCTTCTTTCTCGGCCCAGGGACCCCTGGTGCTCACATGATGTATGGTTTCCTGCATTTGGCCTGTGCCCCTCCTTTCAGCCCATACCTGCCATTTGGCCTGCATCCCTCTTTCTCTGTTCATATCTAACTATCTGCCTGCTCTGACAAAACCAGAGTGCCTGTGTCTGTATTAACACTAAATCAACTCTTTTTTTAAACCCATATTTCTAGGCAGGGTTCTTTATTTCTTTGTTTACAATCTGTTTTCACTGACTAGAATATAAACTCCTCAAGAGTAAGAGGGGTGTCTTTTTAACCACTACAAGTTGTACGTAAATGTTAGTTAAATGTTATTAGTATTTATCTTAGTTCTTTCGGACACAGTTCCACAAACTGGGTGGCTTATAAAACGACAGAAATGTATTTCTCACCGTTTGAGAGGCTGGCAAGTCCAAAATCAGGGCATCAGTTTGGGTGGGGTCTGGCGTTGCAGACTATGCCCTTCTTACTGTGTCCTCGAGTGATGGAAAGGCTTGGGGGTGGTCTGTGGGGTCTCTTATATAAGGCCACTAATTCGAGTCACGAGAGCCGAGCTCTCATGGCCTTATCACCAGTACATACCAGTACCTTGGGGATAAGTTTCAACCCATGAATTTTGGAAAGACACAACATTCAAACCGTAGCCATATTTCACTGGAACTGTACCTAGAAAGAGCTGAGTAAATCTTTATTAAGTTAATACAGTAATTCAAGAAATGAGCATCAGTAATGATTACTCTAAGTTCATGGCTGAGTTGAGACAGAAATATTATTACAGTATTACTTCTCAGCTAGCTATTGGCCTAAGATGAAGTGTGATATTACAGTATAGTTAGCAGAGAGGACCAATACAAAATTCTTTTTCTATACTCTTAAGATCTTTAGTACGTGAAAGGCCAAACAAATGCTAGTGGCTCAGTTATGAGGCAGCTCTCTGTGGCATAACGAAGCCAAGGAGTAAAGAAGTCAAATAACCAGGTTGAGAGTAGAATTCGAGCATGCGTTAGTTGTGTGACTTCTGATAAATCACTTCATCCTCTGTGTAAATGGCAATAAGAATAGAATCTGACACCTAGATTTGTTGTGAGACTAGAATGTTATTAGAAAACAAAGCCTTAATGCAGTGCTTAGCACCTAATAATCATTTAAAAGAAGTGTTATTGTTTGAGAGTAAACTCTTGCTTTCAGCCATATTCAATTACTTTATAAAACCCTGTTTCAAAAATAAAACTTAATTTATATATGCAGTAATATGCTTTTCACTTCCTTTATAGCTAAAAGAAATTTTTGTTTAGTTATTTCTAAGAGAGTGATTTTCAGGTTTTGTTTAATTCTTCATATTAAGCAATGCTAAATAAATATAAACTGTTCTATTTATAACTTCAATTTTATTAGTAGTAATATGCATGAATAATTGCATCAAACTGCTAATTTAAATAATAGAAAGCAACATTATTGCAGCCAATTTTTAGACATGTTTTTTATCTTATTTTTTTTTAAGATTCTCCTTTAGACTTCTGCTTACTTGGGCAGAACACAGCTATGCTAAGTTACCTAGCATACCAAAAAACTTTGAAAGGAAAAAGCAAACAAAACTTTATTTCTTTAAACTATTTGTTTAATGTATTAACAAACTTCTCAAAGCTATCTGACCAAGATTAATTCTACCTAAAGCAGCCTAAGACATTAACATATGTGACTTGTTTCAAGGATCTGGAAATGAGTCAATTATATTAGTGGGTTAAGCATATTTGTTCACTGTATACTTTTATTAGATAATGAAGAAGAAGAAAAATCATTGATTTAATTTCTGAATCAATATTTATTTTCTAACTCCATCATAATAAATTTTCAGATTTCAGGAATTTTGTTAATTATTTGTACAAAGTTTTTCTTTACAGTTTTTTTTTAATTGAAGTGTAGTTGGTTTACACTGTAGTGTTAATTTCCAGTATACAACATAGTGATTCAGTTATACATATATATATATATTCCTTTTCATATTCTTTTCATTGTAGGGTTTTGCAATCTTATTTTTTCATATGTTCCTCTAACTAAATGTGTTCAAATTTACTATCTAACTAGAAAAGAATTAGACTGTACTAATTCTTCAGCACAGCCGCAGCTGGTCCTTTCCTGATATTTGTGTAGAACTTACCAATGGCCCAGTGAATGCTTTTAAAGGGTTCAACAGTTGTTAAAGTCTTAATAGGTACATGCCATTGGAAAGATTTTTCTCATTGAACACTTTTGATAATTTTGTTTTCTCTGTGGTCTCACTGTGGGTCCACGTGGAAGTACAGGTCTTAAACTTCCTTATCACATCCTTGTCAATAGGAGAAAAAAAGAAAGCTGCAGAACCCTTTGGTTCTGTGTATTCCTGCCAATCAAGGTAATCCAGGAGATAAATACAACAGTAAGAAAAGAACCTATTCCTTTGTTCACCATTAATTCATCACACTTTTCATGGCTGGGTCTCCACTGAAGCAACACAGATTTGACCTTTAAATCTTAGCGAGGCTGCATTTGAGCCTGTCTCCCACAGGTACAACTTCATTGAATTCAGTACTTCCATTGCCCTTTTTCCATAATTTGACTTTGATTTATCTTTTAACTATCAGCAGTCACATGAACACACTAAGCCATGGGTGTGAAAATCAAGTGGTATGCTTTATCAGGCCTGTAATCATATATATATCTATTCGATACCAGTTCTATTAACTTTGAGGCAAAAATACAATTTGATTTTATTGATTTAACAACAGAACAAATTTGCGCAATTAGTTATCTCTTGTTATAACTACTTTATGTGCCTTGGGATTTTGAGACAGCGGTACATTCACAGACAGAAAATATAAAGCCATTAATGAGGTCAAAATACAGCGATGGTTCAGGTACAGTATTCAGTTATTCTTATGATTTCACATAAAACATTTTTATTGATATATTGCTTTATTTTTTTTCCCCTTCATCAGACACTTTGTGAATTCTAAAACTGCACTGAAAGTTAATTCAAGGAGGTTTACTGAACAATAAAAACTTAAATCCTTAAGGACCGTTTTTTTCCTAGTAATTGTTTCTTTTAAACTGGTGTAAACTTACCTGACCCTCCAGTAATTTTTTACTTCTAACCAACTGAAAGTTAATGAACCACAAATTTCACTGGGGAAGAGAATGGGCTTTTTACAAGGAGCTGGAATGTGTTGAATGTGATGAGAGAACATTAACAAATCTGTCAATTAGCCTGGAAGGTATTTTGACTTTTATGTGTTCTGTTTGCTTGCTCAATATATCAAATGAATTCCCCTCATCTTGTTTAGTATACTTCTAATAACAACAATAACCAAACAGCCTTTTTCTCCATTTATAATTTATCTTTCGGGGCAGCCCTCTCAAAAACTGCAAAGACCTCAGCACAAACTTTTCAAACTCATGGTGTAATTTACACACAGTATAGGCGTCCTACTTCATGACTCTCAGTCCAGTCATCTTTGGGGAGGACGTAGTTGTTTATTCATAAATTTCCTATCAGTTTGTGCTCATAACTATTCTTAATTTGAACAGGGTTTTAACCAAACCATTTAACAAATCTCAGATGCAGATCAAGATACTACGCCATTTCCTCAAACTTTCAAAGGCATTTTACTGATAACTCTATGCTAGTACCCGATAAGACTATCCATTCATTAGTGACATGATAGATTATTAGTATTTGTAGCCATTCATAGTCTGGAAAACAGTTTTCACAAGTGAAAAGGCAAGCAAATCTATCTGCTAACACTACCCACTACTCCTTAAGCTGATGGTTTTCAAGCCTCGTTAACCCTGAGAGCCTAAGTTCAAAACAAACGTAAATAAAATACACTTAGAAAAAAATAAACAGACAGACAAGTAAAGATACGTTACTGAAATGGACAAGAACCCTCATTTTCATTTGTTTAACTTCTCCAGGGCTTGAGAATTAAAAACAAACAAAAATAATCACTATACAGGCTATTATGAACTAGCACATACAGATTTATTGTCTTATCTTTGGAGAAGTCATTCTAATTTAAAGTATCAATAGTCCTGTTTTTTACCATAGGTAAATATAATTTTAAAGAGAATTGTGATTATTAACTTTCATTAAAAGCACCTAAATAATTAATTAAAATGATTAATAATTAAATAATTAAGATCACCCAGGTGATTGTAAGAAAATGATCATTATTTGCTCTTAATTTTCTAAATATCCAATTCATAGTTTCCTATTATAACACCCAGAGAATGACACTTTTTCATAGTTTATGAATTCAGTTGGGGAAATTATGCAGTAAACAATTTACTGGCCAAATGGAGATTTATGATTACTGTTAAAGCACAGAGATATGTGTGCTAAATGTAGTAATAAAGATTTTAGAAAAGAAGGGTTTTTTGTTTTGTTTTACTATAAAGTATTCCACTAGTAAATAGAACAGAGAACAATAAAATAAAATACAGTTACCAAACACTTCTGTTCTGGAATTTATCCTTTAAATGCTTTGTGCTCTTCTACCAATAGTTTTGAGAATTCCATATTTTAGAATACAGTAATTAAAAATATATTCTATAAAAATGTACTCTTTAGGATTTTAAAAATAATTGCTTGAAAGAACAAGGTCACTGCAGAGTTTAAAACTTAGTAATTAATATTTTTTAATTTGAATTGATGTTACTTGGATTTGGTAGAATATTGTTTGCCTACAGTTTTAGCTATATAATTCATGGCATATGAAATTTAAATTACTTAATAATAAATTACTTTTAGAAAGGTGAGCAAATACTTTTTCTGCTTTTTCTACAAATAATGTCGGCAAATAAGCTGTTCTCAAAATAAGATGTTTATATGATAATAAGTCACACATTTTAAACTGAAGGAGCAGAAGTCAGGCTTCAAATGTTCAGAAATCCAAATCTCTGACTATATTTTTGAATTTTACATCCTAGAGATAGTGAACAGTAAATTTCCTCACATGAGGGGAAATACGGGTACACTGTCTCGTAATGAGATTGAAATTATAAACAGCAAATATGAAAAACCTTATATTCATCTTTGACCCCTCCCACTCTCTCATTCCAATATATCAGTTATCTGTTGATAAAATGATGCCGGAAAAGAAAAACATAAAATCTCAGAAGTCTATTATTTCTTAGAAGCCAGCAGTCTGAGTGGTTCTGCTGCTCTGGGCCAGGTTTGATTGATCTGAGGGCTCACACAGGTGGCTACAAGCAGGTGACAGTTCAGCTAAGAGCTGGCTGGGTTAAGCTGGCCTCCGTGGAACTGCTCAGCTCTGCTCTAGACATTTCTTATCCTCCGGTAGGCAGGTTGGGCCTGTTTCCACGGTGGTAGCTGTGTTCCAAGAAAGAAGGTGGAAATGAAAAACCATTTCTCAAGTCTGCACCTGTAGCAAGTTTGCTACTGTCACAGCAGGTGAAGAAAGTCATATGGCTAATCCTGGCGTTAGTTTGGGAAAATAGACCCCTCTGCTTGAGGAACGTAGCAGCAGTGCCACATTGTAAACAGCTTAGGTATTTGTGTAGAGAGAGGGCCACTCGAATTTTTGCCAACAATTACTTCCTACGTCTAGTTGGTTATCGGTTCTCTCTGAATACAAAACCATATGGTTCCTGTGGTTCCTTCCTGACCTGTTTCTAATACTACCAGCCTAATATAAAACCCTGTTAACACTTGCCTGAAACATGATACCGATCGTATAACTAGATTTCATCTTCTAAGTCCTGCCTTCTCCTCAGTATTTCCTACACACATTTCAGGTATTTCAAACTTTTGTTTGTTTGTTTTGCCTATCTTTTCTACCGTGTTTAATGACACTTCTTGGAGCATAAGCCTGTGATGATTCTTCCTTATGTCTTCCACAGTGTTTGACCACATTGGACACAAAGTACACTTACTTAATTTCAATTAGGAAAATAAATGGAATGAAAGGGAAAGAAATCACAAAATAATCAAATCTAAAATCGCAACCTCTGGTATTTCCACATATAATGATTTCCTTAAGATCCCTAGGAGTTCAGATCACCTTTCCAAACCCTTAGAAGTTTAGAAAAAGACTTTCCTATGCCTTATTGGCTGTAACTAGATGCCAATTTTGTGACATTCTAGAACTTTCTAAATACAATTATATTGATTCCATATTATTATGGTCTCTTACATCTATGAAACTCAATGGGGCATTTGTACTAGAGGCAGTGGTATGTTTCATGTTACGTTTGGGTTTGCAAATTGTATAGTCCTGAGAGAATTCTTACAGAGTGAAGTAACATTAAAACAAATACCCAGTTCCCTCTTCGATTGATTGTTACCATAATTATTGTTCCAGATCCTCTCACTATGTAAATCATCCTTGAGGAGTAAATTAATCCTTTGGGAAGTTTCATCAACTCCTTAAAGTGTATACTTCATGCAATTATTGTTTTAAGGAATCAGTTGATACCAATGTGGCTTAAAGATTTTTAATGTTTCCCAAAGGCTTAACTACATCAACTAATAATGTATTTATTAGTATTTTATGACTCACTGCAGGTTCTGAATGCATAGTTTGTGCCCGAGAATCTATGGAAGACAAGCCTTTCCTCCAAATACCTACATCGTGATGGTCAGACACCAATAGTGTTAAGGTAATCTAAGGAGGAGGCCGTTAGACTGAGGTGGCTCTTAGACTTTGGTGGCCTATGAATGCAAACTGGAACCTAAGCCAGAGTCAATTCTGGGAAATGCCTCAAGGGCAAGGGAACATCCAATCACAAACACCCAACTAAGCTTTCCCAGGTAATGCAACTGCTTAGTGTACAGGCAATCAAATAATTTTCTTGCTTTGTTTGCATGTTTTTTTCTACAAAAACCTTGCCCCTAGCTCCTTTCAGTAAAATATTCCTAGATCACTTCTGGTTTGACATTGCCCAAATGGAGTTGATTTTTGCTCAAACTCTCAAAATTTGTAATTTGCCTCAGTTTATCTTTTGACAATGGAGTTGCCATATAACTTCTCCAAACCAGGACCCTCTTGAGAGTAAAGGGAGTGCTACTAAGACCTATAATAGAAAATACAGGACTGTTCTTGACAAAATGAGACATATGGTCACCACAGATACCAGCAAGAGTTTATGATTCCCAGATCAAATGCAATGTGTGTATTTCTAATGTAAGTATTTGGATAAAGATCCTTAGATCTTGTGATACTAGAGAAAACCAGAGTCAGACATTACTTAAAGTAGTAAAGACAGATTCCATTCAAAAATTGTTGCAACAGGGGAAAAGAGACCCCAGTATAGAATTCAACTCAATTCTGAATATGCAAAGACATGTGTGATTTATAGCCAAGGGGCAGGATAAGGGGTTGGTAGAATTACTAAGGAG
The DNA here is from genome assembly GCF_009834535.1 of Camelus ferus. Lineage (NCBI taxonomy): Eukaryota > Metazoa > Chordata > Mammalia > Artiodactyla > Camelidae > Camelus > Camelus ferus. The sequence goes on along the minus strand of NC_045708.1, from coordinate 60,108,084 downwards.
ACACAACAAAGAAGGGTAGGGGAATTCTTGCTAAACTGGTCTGACAGGATTCCTGCCAAGGCAGGCCAGAGTGGCTAGATACCAAGGGTGGAAAATGAAGAGTTGATTAGATATTGAGAGGGGTCCAATACCAAGGGTGGGGGAATTCTCTCTAAACTGACTTGTGCAGGATTCTTGCTAAAACTGGGCTATGCAGGTTAGCAAGAATTAGGGATTGAGATCTAATTAAGTAAAGAGCTTGGAGGATCCTCACTAAAATGGTCAAGGAGAGAGTCTTTATTAGTGAGCACATGTTTGCCTCATAAAAGGTATTGGTGGATCTTGGAGAGGAGAATATGGATGTAGAACAAAGAAGAGGAGGAATGGGGTTTTTCATTGTTGCAGTGTAAGTGGCTGGTTGGTTAATGGCTACAGCTTCCTTCCAGTTTTCTTTCTTCACGCCTTCAATACTTCCCTCCTTCCTTCCTTCCTTCCTTTCTCTCTGCCGAAAATTATTTATTATGTAGGCTATGAGGGATATAATAATAGTATACAATTATTTACTGTCCTCAAGGGATTCACATTTTAGGTGGGTAGGCATTTGTTAAATAAAAATTACACAATTAAAATTTACTTACTCTTAAAACTACTTTTACAGAGAACTACAGAATGGTGGTAGACCTGAGAGGAACCTTCAGCTTGGGAGGGATTTAGTCTGGAAAGGAAGTGAAGTTTCACACTGTTATCTGTCAGATAATTAGAATTCAGATACCCAGAAGAAGAGGAGAAAGATTTTTAGCCAAATGTCTCAGCTACTGACATGAAAAAAATAAACAAAAAATAATAAACATAAACTGATCAGAATGACTAGGAATGAGAGATAAGAGGGTATCTAGAAATGAGGGAAGGATTCAGATCACTGAAAGCAATTGAAGTTATTTCAAGGATTTTAATTTGATACAAAGATCATGGTAAGTTAGAGTAAGTAAGATAAGATAAATCTCACTATTTTAATGACTTAATGCAATTAAACATTATTTTTTCTGGTATCAGAATTCTATACATGGTTGTAGGAGTTGGGCATTGTTTTGGGAGAGAGGAGGGGGCAGGAGTTCTGCTCCATGAAGTCATTCAAGGACCCAGTCTCCTTTCACTCCATAGCTCTGCCACATTGCACTCAGAGCTCCAAATGTTGCCATAAGCACCAATGTCCAGCAACCAAATGGGGGACCAGAGAGTGCATGGGGATTTATACAGAACATTTTATAGGCCAGTGTATATTTCTGCCTCATTCCATTGGCCAGAGGTCAATTACTCAGCCCTACCTAACTGAAGAAGAGGCTAAGAACTGCAGTTTAGCTTTGTTTACAGTATGTAGAAGAAAAATAAAGTGAGTTTGGGGTGCATATAGCATTCTTTGTGAAGACTGAAAGCATGTGTTTTTACATTTTCAGCCTGGACACTAGGAACAGAAATCACACTACATCCGCTAACATGAGTTTGAGATTCCATTATATATATTAGCATTTATTTACTTGTACAGGAGTTCCTATTTAGCAAATGGTTTTTTTTTTTTTTAAATTTTAGACACTTTCTAAAAGATCCATTAATTCTTCAATGAAAGGCATTGAGACAGTTGAGCCCTAAGATTCTTTGAGTCTCTCACCTCAAAATCCTCACTTTGCTCTTTCTAACAATACTGTACCGTTTTGTAGTAATCTTTACCAATTCACAATCAATTCCCTGCATGAAAAATTCACCTTAAGTCAAACTTTCATTCCGAAATTAGTTCTGACCTTACCTTTCCTCTTCTTGGTCATAGCTCTAGAGAGGTAGTGTTCTCTTCCTTACTGTAGTAAAACATAAAATCTGCCTTGTGTTATCAATAATTTGGTTGGTAATATTTGAAGTAGTAGCTTTCAATATTTGTTGAATTTAAAACATTCACCCGTCTATCTATCCATCTGTTTATTTATTTATGATATAGAAGGACGTGGTCTGATTTGTGTTTGCTTAAGAGTCTTTGTGGTACAGTGAATTTTTTTTTTAGAATTTTACTAGAACTTACACATAATTTTGTAGCCTGTAGTAACTATAAATAGAGAAATAAATGACCAGCCTCTAGGAGGTTAAAACTGAGTCCTGGGCAGTTGTATCCAGCGGGATGATTTACAGTGTCAAACAAGTGGTCTTGTAGAATCAAAACATTTGCAAGGGAGAGAGAAAGGCAGAGAGAAAATATTTCCAGATTAAGCTGTCTCTGGCACGTGCTCCCATTTCATAAAAATTCAACGTGGACAAGTAACGTCATTTTATAACTAAGTCAATTTTAGAACTGAGATAGAACTGAGAAACAAAACAAACCAAACTAAACAAGCAAAAAATCCATAGACACAGAATATATAGACAGAATCCATTCCCTGGGAAATTTTCCTAAGAAATTACCACTTGAAGGAGGAACTACGCAGGGCACCTACTGAAGAACAATAAGCTCTTTCACAGAGCTGCAGAGATCTCTGTAGTGGGTATGTAATCGGGATGTATGAAACTATAGAAACAGCATTGTTGAGGAATCTATGTTAAATTCTCGACTTTAAGCAAGGGTTGAGATTACTTTGCAGGTATTTTTTCAAAGAGTTGATCATTCTAGTACAAATCATTGGAAGCAGACACACTTAACCTTATTTAGATTCAACTATATGCTATCTACAACAGAGTCACTGTAGAACTAAGATCACACATAGGTTGAAAGTGGCATGATGTACAGATATTCCGTGTGAACGGTGACCAAAACAGAACAGGAGCGGCTATATTAATGTGAGTCAATATAGACTTCAAGGCAAAAACTGTTATAAGAGACAAAGACATTATGTAATGATAAAAAGGGTCAATAACCAAGAAAATATATTTATATGCACCAAAATCAGCGCTCCTAAAAATATAAAGCCAACATTGATAGGGAGAAATAAGCAGATCCACAATAATAGGAGATTTCAATACCCTACTTTAAATAATGGTTAGGGCAATTAGACAATCAATAAAGAAATAGAAGACTTAATACTGTAGATCAACTGAATGTACATATATAAAATGTTTCATCCAGTAACTGCAGAATACACATTCTGCTCAAGTGCACATGTAGCATTCTGCAGGATAGGCCACATATTAAGCCACAAAATAAATCTTAATAAATTTAATAAGATTAAAATCATACATAGTATTTTTTCTGATTGTAATGGGAACTAAAAATCAATAGCTAAAGGAAAACTGGGAAATCCACAAATATGTGGAAATTAAATAACATGCTCTTATATAAACCATGGATCAAAGAAATAACAAGGGAAATTGGAAAATGTCTTGAGACAAATGAAAATAAAAACATAATGTGCCAAAACTTAGGGAAAACTGAAAACAATGCCAAAGGGAAATTTGTAGCTGTAACCACTCACATATAAAAGAAGATCTCAAATCAACAACCTTATTGTACACCTTAAGGAACTAGGAAAAGAAGAACAAACTAAACCCAAAGCTAGCAGAGGGAGAAAATAATAAAGATTAGAGCAGAAATCAATGAGAATAGAAAAATGGAGACAATCAATGAAACCAAAAGCAGGTTCTTGAAAAAGATCAATAAAATGGACAAACTGAAGCTAAATCAACATTATACATACACCATTGTTTGAGATATAAGATTTGGAAGTATCACCCTTCTTCACAATCATCTGCAGTTGGTTCTATGAGTCTAATAGAATTGCTTATCATCTTTTCTCTTATAATCATCAACCTCTATAAATTTAAATGTTTACTTAGTGGCCATTAGTTTGCTGGAAGATGATTAGTCCAAGGAAATCAAAGTGAGGCACTGAAGAAAGTGAGATGGGAAATGGGTTAAAACAATTCCTCTGAAGGCAACTGGGACTCAATCCTGCTGGGACTTTCTAAGGAAATATATAGAGCATACTTCAGAATTTTACCACCAGTCTGTGAGAAGTTTGGAGTATTTATCCACCATTCTGGTGCTCCCCAGAGGGTTGCCCTGAGGAGCATTAACTCTCCACACATTTTTTTTGCCTTATCTTTTTATAATTAAGTGACCTACTGCTGCTCAGATGAAAGGAACAAAGATATGCAAATGTGTGCTGGATTGTTTGATAAAGGATATTGGCAGTGATGCCTTGGAATTGTCCACTGTAAGACTGCTGCCAGTGGGTGACAACCAGGATGTGGCATTGAGTGCAAAAAGTATCTGCTAAATTCCATCTTCTGTATCATTCAGATCTGCCCCTGCTATACATAATTCTACTCTATCACTGACTATTCAAAGTGGTGGATTGGGGGGAGGGTATAGCTCAGTGGTAGAGAGCTTGCTTAGCATGCATGAGGTCTTGAGTTCAACCCCCAGTACCTCTGTTAAGAATAAATACATAAACCTAATTACCTCCCTGCCCAAATAAAAATAAAATTAAAAAAAAAAAAAAAAAAGGTTGTAGCGCTACACTATTAACACACTCTAAAGCAGGAACTTATTTAATAAATCTGAACCCGTCGGCCAACTCCTCCAGGAGGGCGTTCTGAAAAACAAAAACAAAAAACCCCCCCAAACAAACAAACAAACAAAAAACCAAAAACAAACAAAAAAACCCCAAAGTGGTGGATGGTTATATTGTCAGAAAATTTACAGAAACATTTAATTGTTTTTAAAAAGAGAGCTCATAAATATACTTCAAGTAAAATCCATTTTTTATTGAAAATTCAAATTGATAGTAGTAAAATGTATAGATTTCCTCAAAAATATTCCTAAAGTCGAGTAAAAATCTCACCATTCTATTAACAGTATTATAGAAAGTGATATATTTATTTAATAAAAGCCCAGAAGGTGGTGACATAGCTCTGGCAACTCTTTAATTAAAGCTTTAAGATGACTTACAAAATTGGCAGATTAAAAAGAGATAATTAATTTATTTGTTAAATGTGTTTGTTGTGTGGGTAGAATAAATTATGATAACTTTAGTCAAAATATTTGCCTCACATCAAAAAAACATGGGTAAGCTAAACCTAATAGAAAATTCCAAACGTCTCACTTTCAAGGAACATAAATTTCATGGCACATAAAAACAGATTTTAAGACATTTTACAGTATGAATGAAATTATGTTATTATTCAACATTAACTTGAAATTTGTGGATTTCTTATTATACCTCACCTACGTCACAAACTGATTTGAAACTACTACTGAGAAAGATTCAAAAATATTCCTTTTTTCATTGATGTTTCAGTTTCCAGTGTTTGACACCAACTGAAATAGTGACATCTTAGCATCAGGCATTATGTAAAGAGTTTTTGTAAGGCAACTCCCTTTTTTCACTATGTATTGTAACTTTAAATATTTGCAAATAAAATTCAGAAAAAATGCTTAAGCAGAAATTTTTAAAAATGTAATAAAAGGAGTTGAGAGTAAAGTTTTTCTTTCTTTACTCCGTAAATTTGTATTTGTGCAGGAGGAAAGTAGATGAGGCCAATATTTTCTGCATTACAACCTCAAATGAACAACAAATGAGAAAACAGTAACAGTAATCAAAACAGCAAAAATAAAAACAAACCACTTGGGAAATAAAAACAACTCTTCTAGTTATTCTCCAGTCGTGAAAAATAGAAAATTATTATTATACTCAGATAATATAAATGTCAAAATAAATTGAATAAAACCAAAGGTATATTAAAGAGAAGTATTTATAGCATCAAATATTTAGGGAAAAATCTAAAGAAAATAAATGAATAATTAGACACATTTTGCTTTAAAAAACCTAAAAGATAATAAGTTTAAAATATGAAATAATGTTATAAAGAGCAAAAATTCCATTTTATCAAATGCAAAACTTACATACTTAGTATTTGACTAAACAAATACAAATGTAAAGTGATATCAAAACAGAAAATATAGAATATGACTAACGACCAAGATGAAAGCACAAAAGACTTATTAAACATGACAATTAAAACATCTATTTTAAGTAATAACTTTAAAATCTTTGGAATAATTATTTTATTGCTCAATGCTAATTGAACTAAGAGGTAAAATAATTTAATAATGTGTTCAAAATTTGACAAGTTTTTCAAAAAGCTAACCCCTGAATAGATTTTGATCTTAGGCATATTTATAAGCATGTTTGTCAAGGAACAGATTACAAGCCAAATAAATATCCTTCTTAATTTTGAAATACTAGACAATTAAAATAAATAGCTGAAGTAAATTAAGGATGCCCTCTAATACTAATTTTATTCCACATTTTTCACTGTATATGAAAAGAATGAAATATAAGATATAAAATAGGATTTCACTGGGAGGACCAAGAAAGTTATTTTTTTAAATGTTTGTAATTAATAATATTCAGCACAGCACCTAGTTAGAAAGAAAATGGACAGAAGAATATTTTAATGCATTGCTAATGAGATGGAAAATTTAACACTATTCTGTAAACTACTTTTAAAATATGTTATCAACAAGCTTAATTAGTACATTTTTTTTTGAACTCGCAGTTAGTCTTCTTAGAACTTATATTAATGAAATAATGAGACAAATGTGCTAAAATTTATGCACACATATGCATATTACAGCTTGGTGTATAATAGCAAAGTATGTCAAATAAATGTCTGACAATGATACATTAATAATATGGAACTTTATATAATGTTATACATAGTTATTTCAGTTCAGGTTCAACAGATAGCTGAGTCATGGAAATATATATATTTTGCATACTATGTGGTATACGCAGCACCAAAGAATTTGCAATATACTAATTACACTGTTTGGAAGTGTGTACACCAAAATCTTAACTGTGGTTATCTCTTGCGGGGTTATTTACTTTTTTTCTTCCATTTTTTTTTTTTTTTAGTGTATTTAAATAGCTAAAAGGAAAAAAAGAAAGAAATTACTTTTTATAATGGGGAAGAGGAAAACAAAAACTGATGTGGCTTTACCCCTCACAACTGATGCCGTACAGAAGGTGGTGGAATATTAGGATGATGATGCAAAGGCCAGTACTTCCTGAACATATATACCATCCACTGAATAAAAGCCGCATCAGCCAGCATTTTGCATGGCACAATAAAAGCAAACTGCTTATTTGAAAATACAGTCACATTTATATGTGACCTTTGAAAATTGCTAGATAAAAATATTAAATGTTCTCTGCAGTTAGTTCTAAGCAACTGTATACGCATATATATGAAGAAGATTTTATTATGATATAGAACAATCATGAGACACAGACAAGGTCTGTAAAAAGTCCTTAATAAGAATAGGAGAGAGACTTTTCCCATACTTTTACTTGTATAGTAGATGAGCAGGATTTGGAAATCAGTATTGCACTAATATGACAACAGCACTATAGCTTTTTTGTCTTTGTAGTTGTTCTTAACTATTTAGTTCTAGAGAATTTTTGTTATGTGTTAGGATTTCTACTCTCATTATTTTTGTTTCTCTTAACAACTATCAAAAATATTTCTTTGACTGCAGCCAATATTATTTTATCAAGTCCTAGATGGGGGCTGCTACATCTAGTTGGCTATTTGACATTTATTTGATAATAATTTTTTTCATTGAGGTATATCTGATTTACAGTGTTGTTTTAGTTCCTGGAGTACAGCATAGTGATTCGGTTATGCACACACATACATATTTATTCCTTTTCATAGTCTTTTTCGTTATAGGTTATTACAAGATACTGAATATAGTTCCCTATGCTATACAGTAGGACGTGTTGTTTATCTCTTTTATATATAGTAGTTAGTATCTGCAGATCCTGAACTTCCAAAAACCTGGAACACTTCACAAATTGGCCTGTCATCCCTGTGCAGGGGCCATGCACATCTTCTCTGTCTCATTCCAATTTTAGTGTATGTGCTGCAAAGTGAGCACTCATTTGATAATAACTTTTAATAAATAATTTTGAGCACTCAGTATGTGCCATTTATGTCCCAGTAGCACTCCACATGCTCCCAAAATAAACTAATGATCTTCCCGTACAAACTCAGTCCTCTTCCTGTTGGGACCTACACAACCTGTTGTGAAACTGAGAAACATTTTCAGGTACCTACTACCATTACCTCAAAACCATACGTAATTCATCACTAAGTCTTCTCCCTTTGCCACTGAAGTTGTTCTTGGACTCATGTACCTTTCTCCAATGCCAGAGTCACTGTTATTGTACCAGACCAAGACTCCGTTATTTCTCTTCTGGACTACTGCAGTATCTTCATACTTATTTTCCCTTCTTCCATTGTTGCATTTCTGTGAGATATTTCTTACATCTTCTTTATATTCAAAAGAAAGTTATGATCATGGTACTCCATCTTGCCTCCACTTAGAATTCTAGAATGTTTTTATTTACTTATCAGATAAATATGAGAATTTTAACAAGGCCCTTTATAGCCTTACATTCTCCAGATCATTTCACTTCACTCATTCCCTCCTCCTCTGTGCTCCAGGCCTGTTCCCTTGTTTCTTGAAACATGGCCCTTTCTGTCATCCCGGGGATCAGCTCCCATTGTACCTTGTACCTTTACTTTCTAACACTTACCAAAATTTACGTTGATACATTTTTAATATCATATCTCAAATGTCTATATTTTGCATTGGACAATACACTACTTTAGGGTAACAAAAAAAAAGTGTATTTTAACCCAGTGATATTCTCGGCATATACCCATTGGTGGTACCTATTAAATATGCTGTATTTGTTGTTACTTAATGAACACACACACATATAGCACTTATAACAGTAGTTCTTTTTATTTTAATTGGGCTATAATTCATACCTTGTAAATTTCACCTTAAAGTGTAGAATTCAATCAACGATTTTTACTATATTTACAAAGTTATGCCACTATGATCACTGTCTTATTTCAGGACATCAATACCATTCCTAAAAGAAAGACTGGCTAGCAATCATTTCTAATTTTACCTTCCCTTTAGCCCCTGCAAAATAATAATTTTCTTTCTATCTCTGTGGTTTTCTCTATTTTTGACACATCCATAGAACATGGTAATACAGTATATGGCTTTTCTGTTTGGCTACTTTCACATAGCATAATGTTTTCAATGTCCTACCATGTTTTATCATGTATCAATACTTCATTCCTGTTTATGGTTAAATAATATTTCATTGTAGAGATATATCACATTTTGTTTATTCTTTTGTCAACTGGTGAACAGTTTTTTTTTTTACTAGTTTTTGGCAGTTATGAGTAATCCTGTACAAACAAATGTATACTTTTGTATTTACTTTTTAAATTTATTTTGGGTACCTATCTAAAAGTAGAATTTCTGGGTCATATAATAACTCAATTTTTAATGTTTTGAAGAATTGCCAATCTGGTTTTCAAAGCAGCTGTACCATTTTATTCCTATCAGCGATGTATGAGGGCTCCAATTCTCCACATCCTTGAAACAGCCTTGTCTTTTTTACTATAGTTACCCTACCGGGTGTGAAGTCCTATCTCATTGTGATTTTGATCTGCAATTTCCTAAGGGCTAATATTGAGATCTTACCAGATACTTTTTAGTAACTTGTGTATCTTTGGAAAAAATGTCTATTCAAAGCCTTTTCTCATTTTTCACTTGAGCTACTTGTCTTTATATTTTGAGTTCTAAGCATTTGTCATATATTCTCAATAGTAACCTTTTATCAGACATATGATTTACAAATATTTTCTTCCATTCTATGAGTCATTTTCTCATTTTTCCTTAATAGTAGCATCTGAAGTACAAAAGGTTTTAATTTTGATCGAATAAAATTTATCTTTTTTTTTCCTTTTTATTGTGTGTATTTTCAGTGATATATTTAAGAAACCATTGTTTAATCTAAAGTCCCACAGATTTAATTCTATGCTATCTTCTAAGAGTTTTGTAGTTTTAGCTCTTACATTTAAGTAAGTTCTTTGATCTATTTTGAGTTAATATTTTTGAGTGAGGTAAGTTTTCCACTTCATTATTTTGCATGTAGCTATCAAGTTACCACAGCACCATTTGTTGAAAAGACTATTTTCCCCTCATTGTCTTGGCACCTATGTTGAAAATCTGTTGACCATAAGTAAGAGTGTATTTATAGACTCTCAATTCTATTCCATTGATACATATGTCAATATTTTTATTTATTCTTATGCCAATACCACAACACCGTGGTTACTATAGATTTGTAATAATTTTTGAAATCAGAAAGTGTGAATCTTTGAACTTTCTTTTTCTTTTTTTTTTTTTTTCCCTAGCCTGGGTCCTTTACATTTCTATATGAATGTTAGAATTAGTTTGCCAATTCCTGCAAGATAGCAGTTGAAATTTTGATGTGATTGCGTTGAATCTATAGATTAGTTTGAGGAGTATTGACATCTTAATTATAGTAAGTCTCAAAATCCGTAAACACAGGATGTCTTTCCATTCCTTAAATCTTCATTTCTTTCAATGATATTTTGTAGTTTCCAGTGTATAATATTTGTACTTCTTTTGTGAAATTTTCCTAATTATTTTATTCTGTTTAATGCAGCTGTAAGTGGAATTGTTTTGTTTTAATTTGGTTTGTGCTTTTTCATTACTAGTTTATCAGAAATAAAATTGATTTTTGTGCATATATATTGTACCCTATAGTTTTGCTGAATGAGCTTATCAGCTATCATAGCTTTTTGGTGGATTTCTGAGTATTTTAAATTCTCAAGATCATGTCAGACGCAAATAGAGACAACTGTACTTCTTCCTTTCCAATCTATTCCTTTTATTTACTTTTCTTGCCTGACTGCCTCTGTTAGAATCCCCAGCACATTGTTGAATACAAGTGGCAAGAGTATACATCCTTTCTTCGTTCCTTACCTTAAGGGGAAAGTTTCAGTCTTCACCATTAAGTATGATGTTAACTCTGGGTTTTTCATATTTGGCCTTAGGTTGAAGAAGTTCCTTTCTATTCCTACTTTGTTGAGTAGTTTTTACATATATCTGCATTGACTCTTCCTTCCTCTATGCTCTTATTTCCATAAATTACATCTTTGTATATTATATGCCTGTCAATCCATATTTATAATGGTTGTTTTATGTAGCTGTCTTTTAAATCATGTATTTAAAAATAGCTTAAAACAATAATACGTTTATACTGTCTTTTGTATTTACCCATTGTAGTTACATTTATTGGTGCTCTTTATTTCTTCAAGTGAATTAGAGTTACTGTCTATTAGTCTTTTATTTTATCCTGAAGGATTCTCTTCAGTAGTTCTTTTTAGGGTAGGTCTGCTAGGGACAAACACTCAGTTTCTATTTACCTAAAGATGTCTTAATTTCTCCTTCATTTTGATGGGTAAATTTGCTGAGCTTGGTAGTCTTGGTTGACAGTCGTTTTCCTTCAGCACTTTGACTATGCCATCCCACTGGCTTCTGGCTTTCTTTTTTTCTGATTAGAAATCAACTGTTAACTCATTTATGATCCCTTGTACGTGATGAGTTGCTTCTCTCTTGCTGCTTTCAAGATTCAACATTTGACTTTTGCTTTTGACAGTTTGATTATGATGTGGATCTCTGAGTTTATCCTAGTTTACTGAGCTTGGATCTGTAGATTAATTTTTTTAATCAAATTGAGGAATTTTTTTTCCAGTATTTCTTCAAAAAAATTTTTTTTTCCAATATTTCTTCCAGTATTCCTTTTCCAGTATTACTTCTGCTCCTTTCTCTTTTCTTTCTTTCTGGGACTCCCATTATGTGTACCTTGATATACTTCATGGTTGCTTTTCAGATCTCTGAGGCTCTGTTCATTTTTTCATTTTTTAAATTTCTGTTACAATGAATGAGTAATTGTAAATTGACCTATCTTCAAGTTTGATTCTTCTGCCAGCTCAAATATGCTGTTGTGCCCCTCTGATGAATTTTTTATTTCAATTATTGTACTTGTCAGTTTCAGAATTTTTACTTGATTATAATTGTTTTTTAAACCTAGCCTTTATCTGTATTCTCTTTGCAGTGAGACATTGTTTCATACTCTTCTTTGGTTCTTTACACATAGTTTCCTTTTGTTCTTTAGACTTACTTAAATAGCTTATTTAAAATTTCTGTTCATTATTACCAATGGATGGTTTCTGTCAACTGCTTTGTATTAGTTTTTTTTTTTTTTTCTGGTGTATGGGCCCTACTTATTTCTTTGTATGCTTTGTAATTATTTTTATTGAAAACTGGAGATTTTAAATAATATTGCATGGCAACTCTGAAAGTCAAATTCTTCCCTTTACCTAGGGCTGGCTGTTGTTGCTCTCATTTTTTCAGTGATTTTGCTGAAATAACTCTGTAAAGTTTATTCATTTTAATGTGTGACCAATAAAGCCTTTTGATTAGCTAGTGGTCAGCTAATTATTAGACAAGATTTACTTAAATGCTTGAAACCAGTAAGTCTCCTTCCCTTGTCAAGGGGCTCCGTGTGTGTTGGGAATGCCTTTAATACTCAGGCAGACAGTTTACAACTCTGCCCTGATCTTTATTATCTGCTTCCACAGAGCCTCACTGTCAGCCAGCGGTAAGAGCACAGGACATTTTCAGGTTTTTCCTGACATGTACAGATCCATATAAATGAATGTGGTCTTTAAGACTTTCAGGAATATGTCAACTTTTCAAAATCCCCTAGAGATATCTCATTCCCCAATTTTTCTTTTTAAGTTTTGGTCAGCTTCTTGCTGGTCTCACCTACAATCACTGCGTTAGGCATGCGTGGTGTTAAACAATCAATGCTGATTGTTTTTGACAATTGCCCCTGAGGAGAAGGCTGATCTGAGTCCAGTGAAATAAAAGCAAGCCTGTGAGATGGATTTTTCAGAGAATTTCCACAGTGGTCAAAAAATGACAGTTATCTGAGAATTACGTTAGTGAGGAGTTCGGTATCTGTTCTGTCTTCTCCAGTGGCAGTTAGGCTGCCCGTTTTCACCACAATTGTGAGCTGTTGATTTTCATGAGTACTCTGGAGCTAGAAAATGTGGGATGAAAATAGAGCAAGTTGAAGTGACACAAAATTCGCTATCTTAAACAAGATTAAGCTACGTTGTTTGAATAAATTCTCCTGGGTCTGTTGCATGTTTAAGGTTCATTTTCAGAGTTCTGAAAACCTGATTTTGACAGTTTTTGCCAGTGTCCTCATTGTTTTTATGGAGGAAAGGATTTTTGGAAATTTTTATTTCACAATTCCATTTACATCACTCATGACAGTGGTTCTTAACCTTTGTTGAATCACCAACATTTGGGAAACTCTAATAGATATTATACTCTTAATATGCCAAAAGTTACATTTCCTCTTGTGAGTCAATCATTGGCTAATTCTTAATACTGATGACGAAGATGATAGTAATAATAATAACTTATTATGTGTTTATTATGTGTTAGTCATTTTTCAGCACTTTACATGTATTAAGTCATTTAATTTCCTATCAGTCATTTTCAGGTTGACATAACGAGGTGCAAAGAGCTTAAGCAACTTAATGAAAGTCCTTAAGCCAGTGTATCTTCAATAAATACTTACTGAATGAATAAAATTCCAGAAAACTTACCAAGGATGTACAAGGCATTTGAGATCTCTTGAAGCCTGTTAAGGGGCCAAAGATTCAGCAGCACTTAAATATAAAATGTTATTTTATCAAAGCTTTCTATCACTTTTTGCTGATATGAAACACAGAGTTAGATGACAGATGCATAATTTAATGGATTAAAATTAATATTAATGTGTGCCAGAAAACAAGTTTTTAGTAAGGACCTAATATGTGTCACATGCTGAGCTATGTTCTAATCATCAAGAAGTGAATAAAACAGACATGCTGATGAAAAAACATACTGCGAGTTTTGGAACTTTTGAGGTCAGTCCAAGTAATGTAATTTGTTTGGGCATTTTTCTAATTTCATAGAAGAACTTACTTTAGGTTTTGATACATTTTTTTAAATAATATTTGTTCAAGGAACTTATGTTAGCTATTCCAGAGGATGAACTGGGTAAATGGGAGCTTTTTGCATATTGTGCAATTTCATTTAAATTCCATTAGAAATGTATTAATAAATATATTTACAATTCTCTTTCATGGAAATAAATAAATAATTTTCAGTTGCTTCACAGAATAGTAACAGTTATTTGTAGATGATATGAGATATACTTTGTGAGCAGTCCTTTTTTTGGATAAATATTAAAGCCCACATTTATGATAGTTAACAACTATTTTTGGATTACCATTGTAATGACTTGGGATGGGTATTAACAAGATAACAACTGCCTGTATTGAAAGAATTAACATTTGGTTTCATTTTAAGGAGTGCAGTATTGAGCTCAGAAGTATTTTCGTTTCATACCATCTTCTCAACACAGATCTAATTATGGCATGACAGAATAAATTTGATTGCACACTGTTTATCACCATCTGTGGTAGCGGAGAGGGTTTATTAGGAAAATGTCACCGTTTTCCTAGACTGTTACTGATTTAATAATCAAGTTAAACTGCTACATCACAATAATCACACAACACATGAAAAGCTGTGCCACTATAATAACTTTGATGTCTCAATGAATTAGTCTGCCATCCATATCTCATATAGCACCATTATATTTCAGTAATATTCTGGTTACATATTAGTAGAGGGTATTTTACTGTAAGTAAATGTGATCATAAAAACTTATTATGTTAGTGATTAAGACACGCAAGGTTTTTTCCATGGTTAGTCTTCTAATAGAGATTAATTGACTGACACTGTTGACTTCCTATAGGGTTAATGATGACCAATGACTATCACATTAATAAATCACAATTTAAATACTAAGAATAGCTTTTAAGTTTTCCTAGATATGATGCAGTAATATGGACAGTGTCTGTGACTTAATCCTTTATAATTTGAGAACTGACAAACTCAACACTTGCTGATGTAACCCTCTGTGCTTCAAGTGTTATTGGATTGGCAGGTGTTTGCCACCGCTGCTCTCTCCATTTGCACATAATTAATTAGTAATAAGTGTGGAAATTGTATTATGACCTAGTTAAATATCTCTGTGGACATCTGTGAATGTAGAGAAAATGATAGTTCTAGATAGAATACATGAAACTAATTTCAAATGTCATTCACATGGTGCTTTGCAGTTTATAAATGTATCTGTGGGTGAGCGGTATCTCCCTGGAACCTTTTAAAATTGTTGTCCCTGAACATGCTTTCAATATTATGGAATACACTGACGTTTTGAACTTGTAGCTCAGTGTCTTTAGATGTGAACTATCACCTATGATGAGATTATTACTGATCTAAACAGCATTTAGAACTCCTTGGATGTTTAGAAAAACATATTTTTTTGTTTACTTCTCCTACTTTAATATATATTAAGCCTATTAGAAATCTCTAAACTGCATACCTTGAGTAAAATTCTAGACTTAGGATATATGACCTTCCAGCTAGGCCTAACTGACTAAATTTGTGAGCACTGGTGGTAGCCTTCATTATTTGTGAAATGATTTTTAGTAAATTTGTCTAATGGATTCTCATATATAGACACATAAGAAATTGAAGCATTTGTCACTGAAATATTTTAAAAGTTGTATTTTGTGTGAAAGTCATTAGAGACTATATTTATGTGGATATTTTAAAATATATTATTCATAAATTAATAAAGTATGATTTAATTTAAAGATGATTTCAATGAACTTCTTCCTATGGAGAGGTAGCTGATATCAAAATCCTGTGGAGAAGGAGGGATTAAATAATGCAAGTAAACAAAAATTATTTCCACTTCTGTATCAGCCAATGCCTGGATTTTCAGACACAGAAAGTTCCACGCATTGTATTAACTATATTTATTTTATTAAATACCTATCTCTTATGACAGGAGCATGCTGTTTCCTTTCTTTATACTCATTGAAAAATATTTCAAAACTCATATCCTGTGTCTGCTGTGTAATTCCAACCCTATAGTATCTGTTGTTCAGCAAGAAATCCTGGTTTCCTGGGGTTGCCTAATAAAAAGTGTACTGAGAGAGATCTATTTATTTGCTCTTTTTTTCTTTTTGGAAAAGATAATTTTACTAAATTCAATATAGAGACATTCTTAGAAAAATCAAGAAAAACTATCCTTGTTGAAACTGTTGCTTAGCTGTAAATACTGACCAAAAGGTGATCAACAAAATTATTTTTAAAAGTACACTCAATTTCAGAACTCATCCATTGTCCATTTAATTAAGAGATATTTACACTTGGATATTTACAAGTGCTAGTTGCTCTGCTTATTGCTAAGGGTACAGAAGGAAGAGGTTCCTGCTTTCTCAGGATTCCCAGTCTGTCAGCACATTGAATGTTAAACCAATTCTAACCTTCCTCCTTAAAGATTTAATTACAATTGTGGTATGTGTTAGGAACCTCTCATAGAAGGTGCTATAAAAACATAGAGAAGGGACACTTGACAGGTCTGTGGAAAGGCTCCAGAAAAAAGTTCTCTCTGAAGAAGAGGGACCATTTAAACTTGAGATTTGATAAATAATGGTCATTCAGGCAAAAAGAATAAGGAGATTGGGTTGTCCAGGAACAAAGGCTTGTCAGAACCCTCTTCCTCCACATATTAGGAAGAAGCATAGCAAATTAAAACTATGCCAGCTACTACTTTATGAATTGGTTCAACCTGTACAAGATTTTATTATAGTTGTACATGCACATTGTAATGACATATAATCTATTTATCTTTGAAATAACTGGATTCAAAGGGTATCTTCAAAGAAACATATTTCCTATGCAAACACATATTCAGTTGTGGATGATAAATATGTATTACTGTTCAAAACTTAGAACTCCGTTGCAAGTTTTAAGCTGTAAAACTCATTCAAAAAATTTTAAAAAAAGAAAAAGAAAACACTCAACACTTAACTCCCTGCTTCATGGGTTCATGGTGTGTCATTTAAGGTAGAGTAAAAATGAACAGTTGACAGCAAGCTGGAATATGCAGTATTTAGTTGCAGTTTTACCGTGACCAGCCCGAGCTTCAGTTTCCTTGTGTATAATAGAAAACAATATTATCTTATAGCGGTATTGTGAGAGTAAAGTTTGATAATCTGTTATGCGTTTTGAAAACTGAGATAAACTACATAAATGCAATGTTTTATCATTACTATTTTTTCTGGGGCATATTTGAATTTTTCTTATCTTTGATCAGATCTGTTCCGTTTATTGTAATGTTTTCAGCATGTTCTTTTCTTTTTCTCCCCAAAGGCCAAATTCAAATTCCATCACTTCTTTGAGGCTTGTTCCTACTAGAGAAGTTATTTATTTCTCCCACCTCTAATCTCCTTTAGCACTTACGAGTTATTTGGTGACTGGCACTTACTGACTTGTATAGTTATTTTAATGTGCATTTCAAAGGCATAGCATTTTGATGTTGAAAGGGAAATTAAAGTTCATTTGATCCACCAGATTCCAGAGGTTGGGCTCTCCTCTGACTGATTTCAACCCACTTGTCAAATCAATTTTGCTTGAACAGCTCCACTGACAGATAGCTTGGTATCTTTTGATTAAGTGTATTTTACTTCTTGACATCTCCAAGAGAAAGTTATTCTGTAAATTTAGAATAAATATGTCAACTTGCTTTCATACCTAGCAACTATTTTCTGATACTCTCCACCAACTCCTTCTTTTTTCCCTGGCAAAACCAGCTTTCTTCAAGTACCTTAGTTGTATTGATCACTCTTTTCTGAGGATATTTTAGGTTATATATATATTTGTCTTCACATGTAGCATTCAGGGTTAAATGTATTATTCAATCATAATAAGGCAACTGTCTTTTATGTTTAATATTATAATTTGGGCATTTCAATCTAAAACCCCATTATACTTTTGATAGTCATATTAAGTTGAGCTTACTTTATATTCAGTCCCCAAGTCTTATTCACATGTGATTCTGCTTAATCATATATACTCATCATAGATTCCTGCAATATACTTTTTAAAATATAATTTCCAGTAAGCTAAAAGACGTCCTGTTAGTTCTGGTAGTAAACACTAGATAGTAAACCAGCAAACTAAAAGAGGAAAATAATGTATATTTTATCTTCTTAAACATGCTTTAACCAGCATATAATGAGAAGCCTGTTTGATTTCTCATCTAATTCCATTACGTAATAAAATTCATAGCAAATAGATGTTCGCTCAACTTCTAAGGAAGACACAGTGATGATGATTTGCTTCTGTGAACTTTTTGTTCATATATATGCATTTGTATACATGTGTGAATATTTACATTTTCATTGTCAAAATGAACAGAATGGCAGACTAAATAATAATGTACTCAAGAACATCTTATTTACATAGATGTGAAGACACATACAGTATACTTTCATAGTATGAGAAATAATAAGGTATGCCCCATTACTCTGTAAGAGTTGGATAAACCTGATATGCCTTGATTTTTCCTTCTGTAAACGTCAAGGGGCACATTCCTACTTGAGTTACTAATAGGAACTGAAAGACTCTAGTATTTTGTGAAACCCTTAAATTTTCACATTTCCAGCATAATAGTGTATCATAACCTGAGTGCAGTATAGTTAATTGAATATATTATATTTGCTACACTTCCTGCTTTCTAATCTTATGTTTTCTTTTTTCATCATAAATAGCACTGAAATCTGTGCTGTCATGTGTTCCTGTCAGCCCTAGTTTTTTAACCTTTCTTTCTTCCAAGTCAGCAAAAAACTGAGTTAAAAAATGTAACACCTCTCTGTATTATATAAAGTTGAACCATCTAATACATTTCTGCTCTATGAAACAACCACTGACTCCTATCTTGGTAATAGGCTAATTTATATAACATAAGTAAGTGTACAGTGATGTTTTCTGTGCTGGTGTATTTCCTAAGTTGTATGTCATGTGCAGAACATGAAGAGTTAGTCATATTTTGATAGATAAACAATGCATTCTTCTGCCCTTTAAGAAAAGAAAATCTAAAAATTATACCAACTATTTTAGTCGGCATTTGGTTACAGAGAATAAAACCTCCTCTACTGTAAAGTGAAGGGGATTTATTACAGGATATTGCTAACAAAGCCACACAGCAGAACTTGACCACCAAGGAAACTGCTGCCTGAGCAATGATGAGCAAAATGCACGATCAGAATACTAAGTACAGAATTTGGAAACTGCAGCTATGTCTGTTATTCCAGAATTACAACCTCTGTCACAATTTCCAGCAGCAAAATGGAAGCCTTGTCTCCTACCTTTTATCACGTGATGCTTCAAATTGAAATCTTACCCCCAGGACTCTACTTGTAAGGAACACTGAGCAATGTATTCTTTTTTAAGCTTTCTAGTTTCTCTAATACAAGTAAACATACTAGAAGGGAAGTGGGGTGGATGTTAAGCAGGCAGATTTATCATTGTACTTCAATTACATCAAACATTTATCTTCAAATTCCCATGCTGACTGATTTTGAAAATAATTTATTGAGGAAAATCTATAATAATTTAGGTCTAGATGATTAAAGTTTGGTGTTCACAACTCCCAAATTGATTTATTTCCAAACTACTATTCTTTTTTTTCTCCCCTTTAGTGGGAGAGAAAGTACATACTCTGGGGAGAGACCATAAGAGAGAGACAGAACGAATAGCAAAGGCACACAATTTATAGCTGAATTAAAGAAAAAAATATTAAATAGAACAAGTAAGTTAATAGCACTGGAGAAAAGTGAGCAAGTGGGAAATTTAAAGGAAGTAAAATCAGAAGAGTAATGAAGAACTAGATTAGGTAACCCCGTATTATTGGGAAACACTTGCCTTTTACTTGAAGATAGAAAGCCCTTAGGGTATTGAGCAAAGAAGGGACGTGATCTGCCTTATGTTTAACTAGATCACTTGACTTCCTTTTTGAGAACAGACAGCAAGAAATGAATCAAGAGCAGAATAAGGCAACTAGACTGTTGTAGTAATCCTGGAGAGAGATGATGGATGAATCAAATTGGTATCAATGGAGGTGGTAAAAAGTGATTGGATTCTTGATATATTGTTACGTTATAGGCAACAGGATTTGCTGATGAACTAGATGTGGAGTGTGAGAAAAAAAGGGATTTCAAAATTTTTGAGTAACCGGAAGAACAGTGTTGCTATTTAAATCGACAAGTGTCTCAGTCTATTTTGGCTGCTATGACAAAGTACCACAGAATATAAACAACTGAAATTTACTTCTCATAATACTGGAGGCTGAAAGTCTGATATCAGAGTGCCAGCATGTTTCTGGTGGGAATTCTCTTCTGGATTTTAGATTACCCACTTCTTGTTGTATCCCCAGGGGGCAAAGCCAATCTAGTTAGCTCTCTGGCCTCTTTCTATGAAAGCACCAATCCTACTTGTGAGGCCTCCCCCTTCATGATCCAGTTACCTCCCGAAGACCCCATTTTCCGATGGGGTTTCACCATGAATTTAGGGGACACAAACATTCCTCCCAACATCAAGGTTACAAAATAGCCATTTTTGATGATAGGGATGTCAAGAGTTCCTTAAACATCTAAGAAAGTCTAGAGAAGGAGGTGTTTCAATGTGGACAAGTCTGTCATACGATGGTGTACTTAGGCAAAATGACCTCAAGAATGCTAATTTCAGAGGGGCATTTGAGAGTGAAAACCTGATTGGTATAGATAGAATAAAGAAAGGGAAGAGAAGAATTTAGGATAAACATAGGTAACTATTTTAAGAAGTTTTACTGTAAAGTGAATAAAATTAGTATGGCAGTAGTTGGAGAAAAAAAATGACATATAAGATTTTGTTTTTTGTTTTTATTTTTGTTTAGACTAGGGGAAAACCAGCATTGTTGTTTGCCAGTGAGAATTATTTTGCAAGTCACTTCGATGAAATGCTGAGAGGAGTTTAAAAAAAGCTTTGTGATTCATAGAAGGGGGAAAAATAGAATGAATACACATATCCATAAATACAAGTAGCATTTAAGTTGTCTGCCATACAGAAACAGGAGGCTCCTATGGGATGTAAAATGATACTTGATCTACCAGTTACTGAAAGAATAAAACTAATTTAAAAAAAAAAAGAAAAAAAAAATCCTTACCTCATAAACCACATCTTACTTGTATTTGGCACTGTAAGAAATAAGATCAAAGAACACAGGATTACAAGTGTGTTAGAGGTCAAGAAACTAAGTTATTGTAAATCAGAAATGGTGTGAGATAGAAATTCTATTAGTAAAGAAGACAGGCATAGCCCAGAATAATCCTACTAAGTAAAGCATAACAGATTACATTTCCTCTAAAAAAAAAAAGAGGGATTTGAAGATCATATAACTTTGTGAGAATCTGTTCAATAACTGGAGGTAACAGAAAGTCAGTAGTACAAAGAAAGATCTTTAGAAAGAACCGATTAAAAACAGGCAACTAAAGCTTGCAAGGACAAGTCTGAAGATTTCTAAAATAATTATGGGTTAATCTTAGCGAGAGAAATTCAAAAAATAATCAAGATAAAATAGTTTTTCTAATGAATGTTTAAGGGCATACAATTTTTGATAACCTGAAATGATTAAGATAGTACATTTGTAAAAGGCCTTTTTTCTGAAAGAAAATTAAGAAGAGAGTATGGTATAATAAGGCACAATGAAGATCTTAGAAATAGCTATTGTATAAAAGGAAATATAAAGAATATAGAGTATATTTAGTAATTTAGATACATTAGGTAGTTCTTTTTAAAAGAAAATATCAGTAGCTTAACTTGGCTACTTAACACAATGTCAAGTAGATCACCTCCATCTCTAACTAGATGTTTGACTTAGGGCAATGAACTCAACTTGCCGTGCTGTTTTCCTGTCTATAAGGTGGAGATTAAAACAGCATTAACCTCTTGGACTTGTGATGTTTAAGTGAGTTTGTGTATATAAAGTGTTTAGTCACTGCCACTTAGGCAGGCTTTGGTAAATGTTAAATGTCATCATCCTTGTTATCACTATTCTAAGTTATTATTTTATAACTGAGTAGAATCTAACCTAACGGAGACTGATTATGCATCATACGTTACGTACAGTCAGATTTAGTTTAAGAACTATTCATTGTTTGAGACTCCATTGTTTGAGACTCTGTGCTAAATGCTGCGTTAACAACAGTAAACAGTATGGATACTGTCTTACTCTCTTCAGGACAGTCTCTCTGGGGATGTGTGTGTCAACTGAAATAAATGTGCAGCCTAAAAGTTGAGAGTTATGTTTTATTTGGCAGGAGGACTCTAGCCGGGATGGCAGCCTCTCAGATAGCTCTGAGGCACTGCACCAAAGAGGTAGGAGAGGGGCTAGGATATATAGGAGCTTTACAACAAAGATCAGGTAGTTGGAACAATAAAAGATTACTTGTTATCTAAAGAAAACCAGGCATCTCAAGTTAAGGAATTTAGTGCTTTTCAATCCTGGGAGGAAGCAAACATTTGGGTTTATTGAATTCATTCCTTTGACAAGCACCTTGCTATCTAGGGCCAGTATCCTGTCCTTTGTTATTCTGAGTCCCCTCAGAGGGCACCATTGTGAGTGGCTGCAGAGGCTGGGCTGCAGGCTTGTCTTCACCTGGGGGGTGGGGGTGGCAGCCGCTGATGACTTGATGGCTTCAGCATTCTTTGTTTACTGATACCATTTGCAGTATTTTTCGTTCACATATGCAATTAAGTGAATTAAAATGGGGAAAAAAAATGCCCCAAGAGAGTCAAGTGTGGGTAAAAGTACTGTAAGAAGTAGATCTTTTCGAGCAGTGATTTCAGAGATTTGGCATGGTATTTGTAAAGTTATGGAAACTTTCATTAAGAGGTAGAAGTCTCAATTACTGTCTGCTTCTTAATCAGAAAAAGAAAGAAAGAGAGGGAGAGAGAGAGATAAAGAGAGAAAGAGGAAGGAAGAAAGGAAGGAAGGAAGGAAGGGAGGGAGGGAGGGAAGGAGGAAGGAAGGAAGGAAGGAAGGAAGGAAGGAAGGAAGGAAGGAAGGAAGGAAGGAAGGAAGGATTATGATAGGAAAGAGAATATGCTATAAATGAACCTAATGGGAGCCAAGAAAATGTTCTGTGAAGAGACAGTCGGGTATGGGAGACCCCAGAAAAAGAACAGGAAAACTATATTCCTTTAATTAAAACTTTTGTAGACCTAGCATGAGAAAAACTGAAATACACTCCTTAAAACCAATGATATATTAAGGCAACAGAAAGAGTGATTAATAAGACTAGAGAAGTTAAGTAGATATACACTGGGATGGGATAACTGTTATTCAAGCTGTAGTTGATGAAAACAGGAAAAGAATTAAAGACAAAAAAAATTGGAATAATAAAAAAAAGTTAAGTTGGTATCAGAAATAGCACAATGATGTTTTATCCTATTTTTTCCCTAAAACTCCATCATTATTAGGATTACTATACGAAATTACTGTTAAACAGTTTTCTCTCTTCACTCCGCATTCTCACCACTTCATGAAAGAAAGTGCCACGTGTGGTCATAGGCTAAAGAAATGACAGGGAAAAGAAGAATCAACTCATGAAACTCAACAAATAGAGAGATCTTTACATTATTATGACAACAGAAAGTGATACAACATTGTAAACTGACTATATGTTAACTAAAATTTTTTTTAAAAACTAAAAAAATTAAAAATTAAGGGTTAAAATAATCTTTAATAACTGGTAAACTGAGTGAAAGGTAAAGGATAGTTTCAAGTACTACTTTCATGTTTACAACTTTTCTATAAATTTTAAATTTCAAAATAAAAAATATAGAAACAAAAAAAAGAAGTCTTAGACATCACCATGGTAGAAATTGGAAATATACACATATATCCTATTTTAAGAGAAGACTCTTGACCTTGTTTATTTTGGAGAACATTTTTTTTTCTCCCCATTCCTTCTCCGCCATACTTCATGAGGAGAATGGAGAATATTGTACTTGTAAACCTCAAAGTCCTCTGAAAGACAATTTCAAAGTACAAAAAAAAAATCAATGTATAAAAAAACTCTATAGCTGATCTGTAGTCTATTTAAAAATACTCTTAAAAACAAACAAACAAAACAAACCTGGACAAAAGCTAAATATATTATGTAAATATATCTCTATTTATCTTTATATCAAGTAAATATGCACTTAAGACATTATTGTTCAACTCCTTCCTGTTAACCTTTAACCTCCTGGTATTTCTATAACACTAAAGTATTAACTTCCTTTCCAGCAGGATTTGTCTATGAATTTTTTTTTTTTAGATATAACATTGTTAGTTTCAGAGGTATAATATAGTAATCTGATATTTGTATATACTACAAAGTGACCATTTCATTAAGTCTAGTTGCCATCTGCCACTAAATAATTGACCCCCTTCACATTTTTTGCCCAAGAATTTTTAACTGGAGCCAAACCTCCAGGTGTCTTCCTCCTCCAACTAAATTCTTACCATTCCTCTCCATCAAACAACTGCTCACCTTTTATATCCCATAATGAATTAGTTAACATCTAGGAGAGCCCAGTCTGCATAATTCTCCAGCTAAATGTGGTTTACTCTGAAAGTTCAATACTCTTTAGAAGTATAAAAATATTTTAAGCTCTGTACGTGATGTATTATCATAGGCTCATATTTACTTATTTTTGGCCTCCGTTCTAATAATTATGTTTCAAGGTTTTGCAGTAGAGTAAAATGGTCTCTTAACACTCATCTGTAATTCTCTTTCCTTTTGTATTCAAATCCCCTAAATAGGATCACAATGTACCTTCCATAATCTCTGAAAGCCAAGCTAAGGAAGAACTGAAATCAAAGACCAATGACTTGACTCCTGTGTGAATCATTCTGTCCTGAACAGTGACTGTTTATTATTAATTTCTCGGTATAGTGTTAGGATCTGCCTCTGAGGATTTTGTACAGTGTCTACACATTTTGTCACTTTTTATAATATTTGTGAGTATTGTCGTTCCCGTTAGTTTTCTGTGTCTGTGTGAAATGAGTTTTCAGTGTGATGGGAGGGCAGCTGTTTTAGCTGTAACTTATCTCTCTTGCAATCACGTAAATGGAACATTTTAAACACTTATGAACACGAATAAAGCTGTGTGTGTGTGTGTGTGTGTGTGTGTGTGTGGAGAGAGAGCAAGAGTGAGAGTTTAATCTAGGTGTTAACCCTAGGGTCTTGGAAAAGTTCCCATTTGAGTAATTGAATTTTTATTAACTCACTTCTTGCAAGTAGTCTCCATTTACTGCAGTACATCGTTCTGTGTCATTTCTAGCTGTTAAGGTGTCGCTACATTTCTCCCTACAATGACTACATTTCATCAATGAATCAAGCATTAATGGGATGAATGAAATCATTTAATTTTAATAAATGCACTTGGGAACCCTCCCTTACTTTGAAACAGGTACTAGAAAATAAAAGAAACTTGATAGGGAGAGGAAATGAAGATGTTTGCAGAATTCCTATTGTTTAAAAATAGTCTATATTTTATTTTTCATTTCAGTTTCATCCCTAATTCTGTAGATTTTTGTTCCAGGAAATAATGGAAGCAAATGGTTTTACTCCTTTTTTTCTTTTTTTAGGTGATCCGTTTATAAAGTCTGGGAAACAATAGAATGAGCTTAAAAAAATGTGGCAAGAGATAGATATGGCTGTTTGTTTTTTGTCCTCTGAATAATGGCTGGTGACAACACAGATGTTAAACACGAACTATTACAGGGATTAATTCATAGTGCTCTAGTTTGCATCCAAGGTCATGTGCAGTGCAAACAATAACTTACAGCCAGGCAGTCTGTAGTGGCAATTAAGGACCACCTAGGGTGGGGGTAAACCTGAAGGTGCCTCCAACCCTAGGAGGTCTGCAGTCACTTCAGTGTACCTCCTTGGAATGCCTTCTTGTTCCTATAAATTAAACAAAAGTGAATTTTCTCCCCTTTAGGGAACAAACAATCCGTGGCTCAGATCCTGCAGCCCTAAGCATTTCTTCCTTTAGAATTGCAGCTGAACCTCCACTAAACAGCAATTAGCATTTTAATAGTATTAATAACATTCGTGATTTTAACAATCTGAAGCTTTCTGCTTTTTATTGATGTCTTTTGTTGCAATCTTGTCTAATAGCGTGCCCAGGGTAGCAAAACATAACCAATTAGAACATTTGCCAAACAGCAAGGAATCTGGATAGTTTCAGTGCTATTTAACTAAACATAAAAATGGTTGTATGAAAATAGCATTTCCTGCCAGCAAGACTAGGGGATATTCCAGAAATGTTAAGTTGGGCCAGTCCCCTT
The DNA here is from genome assembly GCF_009834535.1 of Camelus ferus. Classification (NCBI taxonomy): domain Eukaryota; kingdom Metazoa; phylum Chordata; class Mammalia; order Artiodactyla; family Camelidae; genus Camelus; species Camelus ferus. Next base: position 60,081,856 of record NC_045708.1, on the reverse strand, counting down.
ACCTTCCTCTTCTGCATCAGAACTGAAATGACTTGATCCACATAGCATAACTAGTGTCAGATTAGAAAAATCAGCGCTGGCAGTCTCAGAGAGAGTCCCCAGGAGCCTAAACTGCGTGCTCTTTACGGAAGGTATAAATATACAGAAAACTGGGTAATTTTAGTTTAATACCAGGTAATACTGTTTGTCAGGGAAGACTTCTCTAAATCTAATCTTAATTAGATTTCCTTATTATATATTCTCTTAACACTTTGCATTTTTCTTTCAATTAACTTAGTATATCTATTTCTTTAATGATGATAAAGTAACTAAGATTCATTGAGAACTTACTATGTGTTAGGTATTAAGTGAAAAAAAAACTTTACATGATTCATCTCTTCTGATCTTTACAAGAACACATACTCAGGGAGTCTATTATTATTATTATTAATTAATTTTTTTTTTTTACCGGCACACAAACGTAGAGAGTTTTATTTGTCCAAGGTTAAAAGTTAGTAACTGGGGGAGTAGTCTAGCTCAGTGGTAGAGTGCGTGTTTAGCATGCTCAAGGTCCTGGTTTCAATCCCCAGTACTTCCATTAAAATAAATAAATAAAACCTAACTACACCCCCCTCCGCCAAAATAAAAATAAAATTAAAATGCTCTATTAAAAAAAAAAAAGTAAATAATAGAGCAAGGATTCAAACCCAGGTTTCCCTGCCTTCAGAGTCCACGCCTGGCGTTACATTGCCTCCCTTGTGTGACTGTTTGGAGACGTAGGAGGGTGTTGGTTTTATTTTTTGTAGAACATCTTCCTCCATGACTAAACTCTAAGATCTCTGAGGGTAAGAGTTGTTTCTATTTAATTCGCTCCTTTCTTTCTAAATTAGCCTGGTGTTTGGTACAAAGAAAGGGGCTGATTTATCTTTTGGATAAATGAATGAGCATCAGTAGATGTGTTTTGTCTAACCAGATTGTCAGAAGGCTTTTGTGTTCTTGCTTACTGTGATTTAGGCCCCCTGTGTTCCTGATTCCTAAAGGAAGCACACTGAAATTTGAGCACTTTTTGGCACTCATCTTCTTGCTAGTGTTCGTTTTCCTCTAGGTTTGTATATTCATACTTATAAATAATGTTATATCCTGTATTGGTTCCTAAAAGGAATTCAGCTGATGACATTCCTGGTAGTCTTTCTCTTTCATCCTGGTGCGTGCACATGTGTTTGCTGGAAAGGAAACAGGGGAGTGATTTAGTGTTGATTTTGTCCCATCATGGCAATACTCTGGTTTCCTTCTTCTTGGGTTGGTAGCCCGCAGCGCTGGTGAAGAGCATGGCTGCAGAAACAGAAAGGCTAGGATCACACCCACCTCTGTCTGCTCTTTTCTAGCGTTTTGGCTTTCAGAACTTAGCCTAATCTCTCTTTTCTTCAATAATAAGACAGGGAGAATAACAGTATCTATCTCAAGATACTGCTGTTAATACACATGAAGCAGGGAACAAATGGTTTTATTATAAGCCTAGCAAATGGCTATTTAATCTTTTTATTTAGTTTGCTATTCATGGTAGTTGGTCTTGCTAAACCATTGACTCAGCCAACCATGACCCCCTCCTTGATTTTCCAGGCTTTCTCTTATTTTTGCTTTTGTGAATTATATTGTTGGAAACTTCAGGCAAAAATGACATTTCAATCCCTGGCCAAGTATAAATTTTGTACATGAATTGTGGAAATTTGAATTTGGTCCCTCACTGGACCGTAACTCATAGTCCATAGATTCAAATTAAAACAAAAGCAAACAGAAGTAATGTCATTCTGTGTTGATTCAGTGTAGAGAAAACAGGGGGAACTGGTTTTTTCCTTGATGTAACAACATCACAGCATTTACTTATTGGCATTGATGCTGCTGATCAGTTGAATCCTTGACAGTGGAAAAAAATACTTACGATTTCTTTACCATTGCATCTTTAGTGCATTACAGAGATTTGAGTACGTGGTAGGTGCTCAATCTCTGTTTACTGAATCAAACCAAACTCCTTCCTTGAAAGTCAGTGTGTATTTTAATACTATTTTAACATGGGATTTGAGCACCCTGAAATTTCAAGTAAAACTTCATGAGAAGGGAATGATAAATACACTTTTAGTTTCAAATTTCCCACATCTTATTTGAAAACTCGAGTAGTGTATCGCTAGAAAATATTTATACTTTTAAATTGTTGAGCTATTTATGTTATCATGAATATGAAAATCAAAAATAATGTTGCTCATTCAGCTTTTGACTCAAGCTTTCCTTTTGCTTTTTTTGATCCACTAAGATCTCCTTAATGAGCTTTACACATACTTTTGTTGTTGTTGTTGTTGTCATGTGAAATACGAGGCATTCTAAGTTTTTCATACTTTACATCTAACTTTTGCTAGCTAGGGAGCTCATTAGCAGTTACTTCTTGCTGTGAGTAAACTGCCCCACGAGATATAGGAACTCCCCAATTCACAAGTTCACATTCTTCTAAGAGGTCACTCAGCCTTCCAAGTCAATTATAGCATATTAACATTTCTCTGCTTCTGAAGACTATTTTTCCAGGTATGGAATTGTAACCGTTTAAGTCGTGACCAGAAATGCAGGCTATATCAATCAGATCTGTCTGAAAAGGCAGGCTTAAAATAGTTTCAAATGAGATGAAAGGTATCAAGGGAAATACCTTACAGTTATTTTGACTACTCTGGCGTCAATATTCAAAATAATATCTGGAAATGATGGAAAAATAACAGTAATGAAATTATTCTTTTTTATTAAGTTAATGAAATGATTGAAGGAGTGTAAGGTTGACAGTCCAAGCATCTGACATATTCTTTTCAAAGAATAGATACCGTATTTATAGCAGATAGGTAAATTTTCTGTCTCTTCATATGGTACGTCTCAGTCCTTTTGAGTGAAGTGATGAGGAGGGTGTGCATCTTGGGATAGTGTTGTTGCATATTAATATGAGTACTCATAAAATGATGGATAGTAAATGTGAAAAACATCACAGAGATTCAGACCCAGGCATGGTCCAGACACATTAGTACCTGAATTCTGAATTAATCCTTGGCATTTCCAGAAGGTCACAAATGTGAGCCATTTCAACTGTGGACTTAAAAACAAGATAAAATAAGCCTCAAAACTTCAGTCTCTCTTAGACAGAAAAGAGATGGGAGGTGGAGGAGAACCTTGATTACATTTCTCCAGCATTGTGGGGAGATGAAAAATGTACGTATGAAGGTACCAATCTCCTGAGCCACCCAGGATAGCATATTTTGACGCTTCAAGTAATGTTGGAATTAACACAATTTGTTTTCCTCATGCATCAAAAAGTATGACTCATCTAATAAAACTGTATTTATAACAGAATTGAAATACTACTCTTTAAATAAAAAGCCAACAGATTTAGACATGTTTATTGTTCTTTTTGTTATCCTTAGAACACTGAATACTTCTTTAGAAAAAAACAATTTAAATCTTACAAAAGCACACCACACCTGGTACTATATTGTCGGCCACATGTTCTACCATTAGTTGGTGTTCTACCTGATATTTTATTAACTTTGAGAGTTGCTGTTTAATTATTTTTATGTTTTACACTTGTTTTTTTTTAATTTATTTATTCATGTTAAAGTATAGTTGACTTACAATATTATATTAGTTTCAGGTGTACAACATCGTGATTCAGTACTTTTGTAGATTATACTCCATGTAAAATTATAAAATATTAGCTACAGTTCCTGTGCTGTATGCTACATCCTTCAGGAGTGGGGGAGGGGGCAAGATAGGTGAAGGAGAATCCGAGGTACAAACTATTAGGCATTGAGTAAACAATTATTTGTTCTGAATTTATAACATTCACAAAATTGTGCTGAGTGCTTTGGAAGTTTTGTGACCTGACATCTCCATGCCAAATGCTGCCATTTTTTTTTTTTTTTTTTTTTACTTGAGACGGTAACTCTGTATTAGCTTTAGATTATGTTCAAACAAATGACGCCTTTAAGAAAAAGAAGACCACAATCTTGCTAATTTAAAAATACACCAGAGACAGGGACTCTACATATGGTAGTGCTGACCAGGTTAGAGCACCTGGCCCAAGCAGCAAATCCGCTACTTTGCAAGGGGAAGGTGGTGTTCTACATCGTGCTTGTGATGCTGTGAAAATGTATGCGCTGTACTAGAGGTTTTGCAGTTGTACGTGATTGTAATGTCAAGTACGTGATAAGGCAATCATTTGGAGTTACCTCTTTCTGGAAAAGAAATCATTCTCTGTTGTCACTTTCTGCAGTTTTCCTATAGAGACACTGTCTCTTAGACTTTTTATTGGACAGATGATCTGTTCTTCCTTTATATAATATGTATTTTTAACCTATAATTCCCAGTTTCTAGCATAAGGAGGGAAGGTTCAAAACCTGCAGAAGTATGATACTCTTCTGTTAAAGCCCAGTATGGTGAAGGTCTGACGTCTGCTCTAATTGGTTAGTGTCTGTGTTCAACCAGTTGTTAAATATTTTGAAAATCATTCTTGTGGTCTAACCATGGGCATTCCTAGGCAGAGCAGGGAGGCCACAGCATTGCTCTTTCTAAGGAGTGCGATATTAAAAAGAAAAAGAAAGTTAAAAATTATCCCTAAGGATAACTTGCACAGCTCTGAAATTGACATGAACCAGAGTGATGGTGCTTAGTGCTCCAGCAAACGCCTGGACACTGCCGCGCGTTAATCTGTATCATGCGTGTGAAAAATCTGTATCTCTCAAATACAAAATAACTGACAAGAAACCGAAAGATTAAGAACGTGGAAAATGGAAATGTCTTAATTTTCCTCTTGTTCGAGACTGTCGCATTGGTGATAATGACTTGGTTTGTTGACAGATCTATCACATAATTACATCATGAATGTAGCTGTTTTGCTATCAAAACTTAACCCAGAAGGACCAAGCATTAACTGGAAACTTCTTGAATTAATTGAAGAGTCATACATTTGGTATAAGCTTCACCAAAGATCAATATTTACATAAAATCATTACATAGTATGTTCATCCAAAAGCTCTTCTAGTTTGGTCTTTTAAAATTTTAAGAAATGAAGAAGTTATTGAAATACTTAGCTTTCTGTAAAACATTTGTATCCTTCTTTGCTCATTGAAATTGATGAGCTCAACAGTGCTCAAATCTTAATATATTAAACCAATATATTGTATAAATTTATGGATAAAGTAAACATCTTTCTTTCATGATTATAAAGATTATTTGAGATAATACTAATGTGTTTGTCATTGAAAAGGAATTATAATAAACCACTGTCAGAAGCATATCATACAAGTTTCTGCTAGCTCCAGATAAATATGACTTAAATGTCACCACTGAAGATAAAAACATTATTTTCTTGTCTGATTTTTTAAACAGTCAGTCTTGAAGGATAGTAACTATTGTTTTACTTGTTACATAAGTGATAAAAAGTGATTGGAATTCTAATCATCACTCTGCTACTCTTAGTTTTTTAATCTCTTAATGTTTTAGTTTCTTTGTTTAGATTCTTTTAAAATCTAGTGGGAATTTAAAAAAATACGATGCACATAGTGACAAGTAAATTATTTATTGTTTAGAAAGAGCTTTGAATTATTACAATCCTGTAGGTAATAGGACTTATTACTGAAATGACATTCACTAAGTAAATGCAAGAGATAAATATTGAGTCACAACTGGACTCAATATTAAACTTTTTTCAACATGAAAGAATATATTTCTCTATTATTTTGATCAAAGTATCACTTTTATAATGAACTTTTTATTTATCCTTGTCTCATTTGATCTCTGACATAAAGAAATCTATTTAAAGATTATTCAATTGTAATTATACTATTTTTCAAGTGAGAAAAAATAATGATAGTATTCACATATAGACAAAATGATTAACAGACGATCTTGGTACATATTTTGCCAATATTGGAGCTAAGAGCCTTCTTTCCTTAACTCTGAACAAGTCTTTCCAACCCGTGTTCTTTTATGGTGATTAAAGAGTAGAATTTTTAGAAGCAGATGCATCACAGAAAGAAATATCAAAAGTCAAGGCTGATGTCAAATCAGTGCTTAGGTTTGGTTGATTTTTGCTATATTTGGATTCAGCATTGATCTAATCCAGAAAGTGCTTAGCTCACTATGAGCTCCAAACAATGTGCTTTTCATGTAGCACTATGTTTGATAATAAAATAGAACACAGCCTATAAAAAAAACCTAGCAAAATGAAATACCATCAAAATAAATATAACTAAAAAGTATTTTTCTAGTATTTAAAAAGAAAGAAAAATCACTGTTTTTTTCTGTTACCTGTGTATTATGCTAATTATTGAGGAGTCTAGCAATATCTTCAAAAAAAAAAAAAAAAAAAACCATGTCTTTCTTGTCCTTCTTCTCAGTGCTCAGATCTATATTTTATACTATGTTTATCAAATTTTAGACACCTAGAATATTTTGTATCCTTTAGTAGATTAATCTTATAAAGGAGGAAACATGTTGATTTGTTCCAGGTTTCATTGTAAACTGTCCTTATGCTATGGAAAGTAGTTCAGCCAATCCGTGTCTCTCTTTCATGCACAAGTGTTGTATATTGATTGGATTTTAATCTTAGGTACTGACAATAATGAGATTTTTCAGTTAGCTCTTAGCTCATGAGAAAGTATAAGGAATTCACTATTTCATGGAGGGGACACTAAGAACACAGATAAATCACCTGTTTTAGTGGCTGTTTCTGTAGGAAAAAATCACCTAGTATGTCTTACACTTCCTAATTAAGTAAAGATTCTTTACACACCCATGTGTTTTAGTTTCTGAACATCTCTATTACCTGAAAGAAATTTATTCTCTTGGCAAGCAGAAAAAAAAATGAGAAAAAATATATATGCTCAGTATTAGAAATCAGAGTTTGTAGCTCTAGTAATAATGCTTGGGTAACCTCCACTCAGTAAATAACTTTTTTCTCCTTTCCCTATTGAAGAGAGAATTCAATAACGTTAAGGACTGATTTTGAATACGAAATTGAAATTGTTTTCATAAGTCACTAAGACTCATTGTAAGCTATAACAGATGTGATAATTCATATTTTGATACATTTTATACTTTCCTAAAAAGGTCATTTATATGACTGAATTTTGTATCCTGGGCAACTAAAGCTAAACCTTACCATAATTGGCCTTCATTTAATGATTTAGTGTGAATACTTTGAGTTAGCTCACAAAGAATGAAATAGACAGACAGCTGGATACAGACAGACATCTCTATATTGCTAGCTCATTTCTGTTTAATACAAACATTGATTTTGTTTACCTAAGTCAGAATATCCCAAATTCTAGAGCTGAGGCAGAAAATTCCTTTCCATTTTAAGGATAATTCCTTTTCCTCTACTAATTACTTGTATTCGTTCTAAAGCAAGACTGACTTGTGGGTAATAATTAGTATTAAATGAAGACCAGCCTCATTTCAGTGCAAAGTTTTTGTTACCCAAGCCTCTTGTCAGTTTAACTACCCAGGTGAAAACTTCTCAGGTATAGTCAGTACATCAAAAGTTCACAGAAAAGCAATCGACTATGAAGTAAAAGGCAATTGCAACATCTTCCAAAAGGTCATTGTAAAACCACATTTCTGTAACAAGGCATGGTTATGGCCCTCAGGGTGGTAATCTACAACCCCGAGGCTTGGGAACCCTGTGAGTCTAAGGGCGATTCTGGACGCCAGCTCGTACCCTGCCTATGACATTTCATAGTCCTCTCCAACAAGTGGTCCTTTCAAAGTTTAAAACTCAGTGCAATAATTAGGAAAAGAAAGAGAAAATTCTTAGAGAGAATGGTCTTGAATCAGCATCAAAGTATGTGATATATGAAGTAGATTATAGACATTAGATCATTGTTGACACAGGCAGATGCTAAGAGGAATTGAGAAAGGAAAATAGAGAGTCCTGTCCAAAGAATTTTTACATAATCTTCAAGCAGCATGGAATTTAGTAAAAAAAAGAAAAAAGAAAAAAGACAAAACTTAGAATTCAGTAAAAAATCAGAGATTTCATGACAAATTCATCTTTGATAATGAAACTAAAACATTGGATTTAATAAGCTGCCAGATTTAAAAATTTTCCATGCTATTGGTTATGTCTTTAAATGTGCCAAGGAGTGACAAGATAGTCTTTATTAATCAAATGTTTTAGAAGATGATAATGAATTGAAATGTGGAAAAATGAGTTGGTTGGCAATTGACAAGAAATTACTTTGTTGTTTTTTCCCTGAATGAATAAGACCCGCAATTTGTTGCTGAACCCTCTGTGGCGATACACATGTACGTACGTGTACAAACCAACTGGGTTCATGCATGAAAAATAAACAAGACAATGTCAACTACAGAGGTGATTAGAATTGTGGGTAATTTTTTATCGCCATGTCATAGGTTTGCCTCCAGTATGTGTGAAAAACTCAGGATTACCTATTCCCACTTGACCTCCAGTCTGCATTGCCTTTATTTCAGAGACGGTTATCAAGATAACCTGAAAATTGAAGGCCATGTTCTTCCCAAACACAACACTGATGTACTCTTCAGCCCATCACGGTGGCTGCCCCTTTATGGCTTACTATTGCCCTGAGCTACGTACTGCTGTCTTCCGGTGCTATATTTCTTGAGAATTTGACATAGAAATCTGTGACACAAACTGTCAGCTTGGTGTGGAAAAATGTTCTCTCATTAACATTAAACTTCTGGGGGAAACTGTGTTGCTGAAACAAGCATTTCTTTTAAGGATGAAGGAATTCATCTATTACTATTGACGTGATAATTGAAATCATATTCAGCAAAATGAATATTGAAGAAATTATACCCATGCGTTCTAAGAGAAGGGACAAAGATGGATCAGAAGGAGGAAAAGCACGTTATCACAAAACATGCAAGGACTCAGGCGTCCTTATGAAAGTGATGAAACCAAGCAAAGGAAAGTTATTGTGACCATCTATTATTGTTTTTAATGAGCATCAAAGGGATTGTGAGAAAGAAAAATCAGTGTCAGTCATTGCAACAGAATAGAGCTGAACAGCTACATCTTTTTATAACAACACAGACAAGTATAATTTGGATGTAAATCGTGTCTTTGTCCCACTTCATAATGGACTTTCATTATACTTCACACAAAATTTGGAAATGGAAAGAGATAGAAAGTAAGGTATTTCTTCTGTCTTCCCCTCTCAGGACTCCTTATGCAAAACTCCTAGTGACTTCAGAAGACACCAAAAATTGTGGACAGTCTAAGATCTGCTCTTGGGAGCTAAAGAGAAACGACACTCCCCTGTCTGACTTTTTTTTTTTTTTTTTTAAATGTGGTGTAAAAACTACAGGCAGTTTTTGTTTCTCTCTCTACCTCAACTCAAAGATATTCCTTTGAAGTCAAATATTGTTGTCTTTTTTTTTTTTTTTTAATGTACCAGGTTTTTTTTCTTCTTCTTTTTCCCTTTGGGTATATTCTGTTCATTTGAAGTAAGAGAAGTTTTACTTTGGAAAAAAAATAATTTGGGTGCAAAAGAAAATGAAACCTTAGTCTTGTTAGACACGGACTAAAGGAATAAAACTTTCCTGTGTTGTCATACCCATAAAATCGCTGCATAAAAATAAAATCATGTGAGTCCAGGCAAAATCATCTTCCAAAGCCAACCCTTTTACTATTAACTAACATTTAAACAGCACTTTAAGGTCAGCAAAACATATTAAAGTACATTGATTCCTATGATCGTCATAATGCAACGTGTTAAAAATGATATTTCTATACTAAAAATTAATACAGCGTTGCAAATCAATTATACTTCAATTTAAAAACGGATGATAGTCAACTGTCACTTTAAAGATAAGAAAGTTGAATTTCAGATACATTGTGTTAACTTGCTTAGGGTCATGCACCTAGTAGGAAGCAGAACCATGTGTCTTAACACACATTTCTAAATTGAATCATGGGTTCCTTCTGCTATATCATATAATCTCAACTGATTTTCTATATCATAGTACATTTTTTAAAATAACCAAGTTACACATGAATTAAAATTGTGGTGATTGCCAATACAATTTCTAGGGCCTAGAAACTGCCTTAAATGATGAGTATTCCTTTCAAAATCAATATATACGTATATACACATATTTTTTGGAGAGTGGAGGGAAACACAAATTCAGTATGTGAAGAATTAGCTGGGGTGCTTATTCAGAAAGTACAATCCTGGTTCTGACTCCCCAAGAATTTTTATTCAGTACATCTAAGTGAACCACTATCATCTACGTTTTAAATAAAAAACTGCATTTGAAAAACACCTGTTGTAGATCACTGATAACTCAGGGTAATAGATCCATACTCTCACTTTTTAATCCACAGCAAACAGATTTTCTTTCCTCTTCCCTTTCTTCTTTTCCTTTCTTCTCTCATTGTCTTCTCTTTTCCTCTCTTTTTGTTTTTGTATCCATCAAATTGATATTCTCCAATTGTGTTACCTTGCTTACCTGCTAAGAAAAGAATTTTGTTTGCTTACAGGTACGTAAACCTAGTGTAAATATGACTAAGATTCTTATAGAAGTTAATTATTTTATGAGTGGGGTTTTTTTCTATTTGGAAATGGGTACATATATCTTGGAACAAGGCAACAGTCTAGAGTCAGATAACCCACGTTCAAATATTCTGTTATTGCTACCTGGTTGAATTTTTAATCCTTGTATTCCTCAATTTACTCATCTGTAAAGTTGGAATAATAGCATTTATGTCATAGAGATTTTATGAGTATTAAATAAGGTCACTGTCAATCTTTACCCAATGCATAGCACTGTGCTGAGAATACAGAGAATGTTCAATTAAAGTAGCTATTTTGTTGTTGTTACAGTTTTTACTCAAGTTGTTGTTGTTGTTGTTGTTGTTGTTATTATTATTATTATTATTATTATTATTATTATTATTATTAAGCCAATATTATCATTAGGGAAAAAAAAATTGATGTTCCCACCGACCTTCTGTTTCTGATTTTTGGAACATCTCCCAGGAGCAATTAAATTAATTAATTTTCAGAAAAGAGTTACTTAATATGACTTTCAGTCTTTGGAGAATGATGGCCAAAGGCAAAGCTTTTCTTTTCATACAAACACAATTGACACTTTCCTTCTAGTCAGCTGCCATGATTCATCATACATTGAGCTATTACTGGGCCACCATATGTTTTTATGCTATTTGATAATTTTTTAATTTTTCTGGCTATTGATTTTGTTGTTTAGCAAGTTATATAAACTCTTTGTGTTATATATGTCTGTATAATTTCAAAATTTGAAGTGTGGTTACTACTTAATGATAAGGAAGGAAATTTATCTGAAATATTATATATGGAATTTTCAGATGTATTTTCTCAAAGTACAGTAGAACTTCACTTTCACACGGTAACCTCAGGCAGTGAATATGCAAGTATCCAGTGGTTGCATTAAAATGTCATTTGTTAATGTAAAAATGTTAACATTTACAGGTGTCCGATAGGCAGGCAGATGATAATTTTAAGAATTCCATGTCTTTACTGAGAATTTGTTTTCTTGATCTTTATAAAATTAAATTATTAAACTCTTGCTCCCAATTTTAACCTTAGAGTGCATACAATAAGAACTGTTACCTTCTCTGCACATTTGTTTGCTAGGTCAAAGTGTTACAGGAATTTAGGAATGTATTTACTTATTTAAGGGTTTTAAGAATTCTGAATTGAGTGTCAATACTATGAGAACCCATAAAGGAAAAAGCAAATGAAGCATTAGAAAAGAAATTAAATGGAAGACAGAGAACACTGAAGGAAGAAAGAAAAAGAAAAAACATTATAAATTAAAAGCAATGAAAATGCTGTGAAAAGAAAAGAGAAGTATATTGGGTTAAAGAAATCAACTATTTCATCCTCAGGGTATTTGCACGTGCCATTTCATTTGCTTAAATTGTTTTTCATCTGGATAATTCATGACTGACTTCTTTTTAATTACGTATCTCAGCTCAGATGTTGCTTATTAAAATGGACTTTCCCGGTCCACGTCACTAGTAACAGTACAAATTCCCAGCCAGTAGCTATCTCATTATTTTTCTCTTATATTCTGAAAATACCTTCCTCATTAAATGTATGTAACATGAGGACTAATTAGTTTACCACCAGTCAACATGGAAGAACACAGCACACACAGGCACCACCCCTGCCCCAACACACACTACTCGATCACGGCAATTCAGGGTATTGGGGCGAAGCATAAACCATTAAATATACTGTACATCGACACAATATAATGATGGAGCACTTTTACTTTATTCCTTCCCTGAAACACCCCTTCTATTGTGAGAACCGCTGTTCATAGGGAATATAGTAACATGAAAATATACACACACAGAGAATTAACTGGAAGTGAGACTAGGGAATTTTGTGTTTGATTCTTGGGTCATTAAATGTTTTTAAGAGGAACAATATTGTTTATTGTGGTTAAACACATATATATGTGTATGTGTATAGTATCTAATATTTAATAATAATATATTAACAATTGTGTACTAGTCTTAGTAGTTTATGGAGATGTTCCCATTTAATCCCTCAAACGTCCTATGACAGAAACAGCACAGAGTATTCTCTGTAATGGTCGACTCGGCTAGGCTGAATCCTAGGTCTCCCTTCCAGGTGTATTTCCTGTGGGAGACTGCAGAGAGATTCTTGGGCAAGATCTGGAGAATAGAAATGAAGAAGCAGCCATTTAGTAACTCAAACACTCTTGCTTATCTCACGAATCATCTCTATGGTGCAGGGCAGTAGAGCGTGTGCCACGGTCTCACCTGCCCTAGATGCTTTACGACTGGATTAAATGTGTTTAGCCGCACAAGGAAGGGTGCCAGCTTCTTCAGTGAGCATGAATACCATCAGGGTGAGAGGCAGCAAGAGCTGCCAGCTCACACTTGTGGATCCCAGTTTGTCCTTACTCGCTGTATCTTATCTTATATCCATCTTCCCTTCCTGACTCCCTGTTCTGCATCAGATATGAAGACATTCAACTTACATATACTTTTTAACTAGCCTTCATTATTGAAGTCAAACCCCTGTAACATATCTATTTATCCATCATCTGTCTATGTATGTATGTATGTATGTATGTATGTGTCTGTATCTGTCTCTGTATCATGTACCTTCTGGTTGTTCTGCTTTTTTGATTGAACACTGACCAGCTACAGTCACCCTCTAATAGAGAACAAAACTGTGGCAAACAGTAACAATCTGCCTCAAGGGCATATGGTGACCCAAGAGAGACTAGTAGTTAAGTAATAGGTTATAGATATCTCAAAAGATTTTAGTGATATGTTTATCTGCAGTTGTTTTTTTTAATCTTCTTTCTTTGCCCTATGATAGAATGGTAGGGGGGGTGGAGAGACAAGGGGTGATCAGCCTTTTATTTTTTGACAGATATTTTATGAAAAATGGCTTAAGTTCTCAATCATTTCTATTTTTACTACGTTTATTAAATCTTCTAGTAAATATATATATGAATCAGGCAATATACTTCAAAGACAATGATTTTAAAAGGCATGAGCTCCTGGGCAGGGTTATATAAATAAAGGCTTAAGGAAAAAAAAAAAAAAAACTATTTTACTAGCTTTTTCAGACTAAATGTTGGATTTTTGCTCTTCCACATTGTATGTTTAGTTTTTTCCCACAAATCACTCTAACCTAATTTCTAGTTTCATTATGTATATTATGTTTTTCTAATTCCAACTCTTTAATTTGATTTTTTAAATTATTTATTCACACTTATATAGTATATATCTTCTATACCAGGCACTATTTTCAGAATTTTGCAAATATTAATTTATAAGATACTCTTAACAACCTTACAAAATAGGCACTACTGTTTTGTTTCCTTTACATATAAAGAAGCTGAGACACAGAAAAGTTAAATACCTTGTGTGAGGTCATTCAACGGTAACTTGTCAAACTGGGATTTGAACTCACAGAGCCTGGCTTGGAAGTTCATGCCTTTCTTAATGTAATCATTTATAGCTATAGTTTTTCTTCAAAGAACTACTTTATATTAGGCAACAGGACATAGTGACATTCAAACAGAGACCTAAGGAAGTGAGGAAGAGGCTAATATGAAGATTTGGGAGAAGAATATTCTAGACAGAGAATCAGAGGTATAAATGTTCGAGGGGGCACTTTGCTTGACCTGCTTTGGAAGTTTGAGGGAGAGCAAACGAAACAGTTTGTATCAGAATGAGGGAGATAAGAATGGTGAAGGATAAATGGTCACAGAGCTAGAAGGGAACTTGATCATAGATTAGTTAACAAACAGGGTAACACATATTCCAGGAGTCCAGGACACTCCATTTTCATGCCTCTTAAATCCTGGCATAATTATTAATAGTTCTCCCTTCACTGAAACAACTGTCCAAGTTGGGAATATAAATCAGAGTCACCTTTCTTATAGGCCATTGAAAAGACTTTCTTATTAATTGAATGAGATGGAAATTCACTCCTGTTTTGTTGATAATAAAATGTAGGGGAATCGGGAAAAAACAAATACCAAATAAAGGCAGTATTGCAGGTGACAGAATTGATGGCAGCTTGGACCAATGTGGTTATGGTGAGTGTGTTAAGCAGTGGTGAGATTCTGTGTGTGTTTTGAAGGTCAAGACAGTGGACTTGCCGAGTAATTGGATGCTGGTATATGAGAAAGATAAATCAAGAACGATTGCAGTATTTAGTCTTGAGCAACGAAAGTCTGAAGTTGCTATTTAATAAAGAAGAAAAGACTGAGGGAGAAACTGAATCAAGGGGAGGATTATCAATTCAGCTTTGAATGTGTAAAATTTGAGACACTTAAGAGACACCCAGGTGTTGATACTGAGTTAGATACAGGACTCTGGATTTCCTGAGAGCAGTCTATGCTAGGGTTTATATTGGAAAGTTAGCAGATCAGAGATGATATTTAAAGGCACAAGGTAGAAAAACTTCAGCTAGAGAGTGTTCACTGTGTGAATTAACTCTCGATGCTTCTATTATATTTTCTAAGCAAGTGGGTAGTTGATGTCAGAGATACTCAGCCAGATAGTTTAGGTATTCCTAGTAACAGTGGGCTCTAAGAGATGAGAGATCTGGGAGTGGTGGGGATGGGGCAGTTCTGGCACAGAACGGCAGAGAAGTAGCATCAGAGCAGCTTGTCAAGCACTGCAGGGAAACTTTGCAGATGCCCACAGATTGTGTTGGATGACGCTTGGTTTTCTCACCCTGCCTCTTTCTATCAGTAAGTTTTTGCATCATAATTATTTGTCTCCTTGACTAGAATTTCAGCTCCTTAGTGTTAAGAACTGTGACGTACTTTCCTTCCTTGACCCATGAGGGCCATATAGTCATGCTCCTTTAAGAGAGCAAATATTCAATGGTATTCTAACCTATAAAACAACAATTTCATATACTCTGACCTAATAGATACCTAATCCCTAGCAGGTGAATGATAAAATGAATGAATTGGAGGGAAAGACAGAAACCCAGTTACTAAAGTAGGTCCCAAAGTATTCAGACCTGTTGCTATTATCAGTGGGCCCTGAGACAAAAGTGTCTACTTACTGGGCAGAATTTGCAGAATATCTGTTTTGATAACGGCCCAGTTGAAAACTACGTAAGAGTCTGGAAATTTCAAGTCTTGTTCAGAATTGGGTCCAGTGTCGGGATGGGGAGGAACTGACAGGTTTAAGGGAAGAAGTCTAGTAGCTAAGGCATGAAAGAGCAATAAAAGAAACAAACTGTTTCCCCTGTGCTCATCTAAACGTTAATAATTTAGAGTTAGATATGACAGAAATCTTTGGTAAATAACAGTTAAAAGCAAATTTATTATATTTGTACAATTATAAACAGTATATTCAGTACATTCAAAATATTTACTTGTGGTAGATTTTATAACTTAAATAGAGAACAGGATGAACATCCTTGTCTGCTACATGAAGAAAATCGTTTTTGTCTTCAACCAGCACTCATAGATTCATCACATCAACATATGGTCTAAATTGGAAAAGTTTAAAAAGTGCATAGGCATTTTATTAAAAATTTATATATATGGTCCCTATGGAAAATAATATCACATATCTATTTTATTAATATGTTATTGAAACTTTTTCTCATGTTTGATTATCTTTTTAACTTATTGCCTAGGATATTATTTTGGGAGGTCTGGTATGAATTGAACATATATGGCCCTTCTAAAATCCATATGTGAAATCCTAACCCCCAAGGGGAAGGGGATGGTTTTAGGAATAAGGGCCTTTGGGAGATGAATTAGGCCATGAAGGTAGAGCCCTCATGAATGGGACTAGTACGCTCATGAAGGAGACCCCAGAGAGTTCCCTCACCTCTTTCTACCAACCATGTCAGGTTACAGCAAAGACTGTCTCGGAAGCACGTTCTCACCAGACACTGAATCTGCTGGCATCTTGATTTTGAACTTTCCAGATTTCAGAACTGATAAATAAATTTCTGTTGTTATAAGCTACCCAGATCTGGTATTTTGTATAGCAGCCCAGACTGAGACAAGTGCCTGTCCTCAAAATCTCGAAATATTCTGTATAATGCATTGATTTTTCCAGATTATCAAGTAGTGACATAAAAAAATACATCCTTTGCACTCAGAACTAAATGAAGAGACAAAAATTTATGACAGTGTTTCTAGGAAAACATAATATATGTGTGCATAGGAATGCTGTTCAGCATGTGTGTTTTTTACACATAATATTTCAGAAATTATAATGACACACAAGTTATTTTAAATACACAATAACCTTGAAAAAGAAGCTTGGAAAGAAAATCACTTGACCTCATGTAGATCAACCTGACTAATCTACAGAGAAAAAGGTCCATCAAGTTGAGTAAATTAAAAGAGAAATAATAGACATAATTCATCTTGACTTTGACTTTTGCATAACTTAATTTGCTTAACACTAAACAGAGAAATAGAGGTTTTGATAATGTAAATATTAAGGAGTGATCACCTTAAATGGTTTTTCATGTCCATTATAGTTATTAACATATTACAGTTAACCTAAAGGGGCATGATTCATGCATTGATTCCTTTTACAAATATTTATTGAATACCTAGGTAAAGAAGCAGCTTTCCTTATTAAAAAGACAGTCCTCCAAGATTAGGGGGAAAATTGTTTCAGAAAGACGGTCTCCAGCTTGGATGGGATGGGGATTAATTGAACCCTGAGCCATACCCTGGCCTGGTGTCCTCTCATACTGATTTCAACAGCAACAGAGGGCAAACTTCTTCCTTCACAGTTAACTAGGAACAGGAAAAAGAAAAAAAAAAAAAATCAGTCTTGTTGTTTTTTTTTCCTTTCAACACATTCATAGACACAGGATGAGTGCAAAATTTAAACATAAAAATTTCTGCCCTCGGCGAGTGTATATTCTGGTTAACAGTATTCCACATACACGAGTAACTGATACACGAGAGGAGTTGGCAGACCCTCTGGACAAACACACACACCACCAAAGTGCAGAAGTGAACCGGGCTAGTTCTGTCTGTGGGCTGTAGAACGGTAAGAAGACAGATAAAGGAAATGGGTTTGGGATGAAGTGGTTTCTAAATGTGCTTAAAAATATGAGTGGAATTTTATAGGGTAGCTAAAAGATAGTGTTCATCCAGGCAGTGGAAATATCTTGACCAGATGCTTGGAGATGGGATTATGTGGGGCAGCTATGGAGGGCTACAGTAAGTTCAGTGCGTCACGGGCAGGGCACCTGATGGAGTAGAGCACAAGGTAAAGCTGATAAAAGTCACCTGTGAATTTTGAATATCACTATAAGTGACATGCATCTTATTTTATAAAAATAGGTGGGGTAAGCTTGGTATTTTTTCACATTAAGAAGGGTTACTGAAATTAAGTGTATCTTCAGAGGAAGAGAGAAAATATGTCAGGCTTTCTGTGTGGAAAGAAAAAAAGCACATTTATTTATTGAACACTTTACTCTGGATCCAGAATTTAATGTATCTTATCTCACTAATCCTCACATTTTATCAGGCAAGGGATACAACATCCATTTATACACGAAAATACTGACTCCAAAAAGTTATTATGGAGCTTGCCTTGTGTAGCAGTATCTGTCCTGGTATTTATGCCCAATTTCTAACCCTGGCTGCTCTTTAGAATCATCTAGAGAACTTCTTAATCAGTATTTAAAAATACTGATGCACAGACCCATTCTAAGAGATGATAATATAATTGACCAGTAGTCTAGACCATAGTTTCTCACAAAGGGAAGATTAAAACTCATTGATTTTCTTAATTGAAGGAGTGGTCGTGAATAAAATTAGAGTTATTCAAAAAAGTTGAGTAAATTGTACTAGAGCTTGGAATGAAAGAGAAAAAAATAAAACTCTGACAAAACACTTAGAAGATTGTTTAAGATTCCTCAAATATATTTCTGCATAGAAATTAAATAAATTTCTAACTAAAAATGTTTGTACTGGAAAATGTGTGCACACATATGTATACAGGTGATCCTAATTATTTACAGATTCTTTATTTGCAAATTTGCCTGCTTGCTAAATGTATTTCAAACCACAAAATCAATGCCTATGATGTTTTTGCAATCATTCACAGACAGGTGCAGAGTGGGGGACATTTAAGTTATCCTCCACACACATTTCCAGCTTAGACCCGATCCCACCTTCAGTCAAACAGGGTGACACTCTGTCTTCTTGTTTTCAGGTCTCAAACTGCAAACAAATGTCCTTTTTGCTGTTTGTTTACTGCCATGTTTTTTACGTTTTTGTGGTTTCGTTGGTGATTGTGCTGTTTAAAATTGCCCCCGAATGTAGTGCTGAAGTGTTGTGTCGTGTTTCCAGAGCACAAGGAAACCATGATGCACCTTACAGAGGAAATACGTGTGTTAATTAACCAAGTGTCGTTCAGGCCTGAGTCACAGAGCTGTTAATGAAGTTCAGTGTTAATGAATCAGTAATATATATTAAATAAGGTATTTTTAAACCAAGCACGTAAAACAAAGATATGTATTGACTGGTTGATAAAAATGTTGTGACCAGAGGCTCACAGGAACCCAGGGCTGCATTTTCCCCTGCAGGCAATGATTCAGTACTCTCGCTCACTCAGTGCTCCCGGTACAGAACAATACCGAGAATAACAGAAACCAGTTGAATATAGAATCGTAAATGACAGAAAGTTTTCGAAGGGATCCTAAAACTGATCGTTGTAATTGTATTTACTTATTAATTCAGTGAATATTTGTTAAATATTTACTATGTGCTGGTAGTGCACTTGGCCAGAGTCGGTGTTAGGTGAGGCAGAATCTGTTTCTGCGCTTACAGTTTATTAATTGATTCAACTCCTAGGAGTGGCTGCGTCAACCAACTCAACTGGTTATCCATGGGCTCCAATAGAGAGTAAGGAAAACATGCTGCCCACTTAGGGTCACACCTACCTGGTTTACGCACCTCTCTAGAATCAATCTGCCTTACCACCCAACCTCTTGCTAAGAGGAGTGTCAGGCCATGCTGCTCTCAATTTACCTAACACTGTGGCCTTTCTCAAGGGGAGAGCTGAAGTCTCTGCACCTGCTGTGGTGGTGCAAGTCTCTCCTGGCCCTCAGAAGCTCTGTCCCCGCCTTTACCAATTTCGGACTTGGAATGTGTCAGTTTGGAAAAGGTCTGGCTGCTGCCACCTAGAGGGCACAAGAGGCAAAGTCCAGGGAATCAAAGGGAACTCTGTCCAATGAGAGCTAGGGGGCAGGAAGAGGAGAATGAATTCAGTCCTCCCCTTCCTCTCTGATGCCGTTAAGACCTCATCCCAGAGACAGCACTTGTGTGAGGTCTCTTTTGGGAGAGCCTCCACATGCTTGAGAGCCAGGCGTTTGCTCGTGAAATTGCAGCCAGTTCAGTGATTCCCCTTCCTTCCCTGCTCATGTCTTGCCCCCCTCACTCTTGTGGGTTGCTGGCACTGCCTTTCCTAGTAAAACCACAGTGTGTAAGCTCTGTCTTAGGCTCTGTTTTCCAGAGAGCCGGGACCAAGACCTGGTTATTTCAAATTATAGCTTGACCCAGTTCACCCTGTATATAGTGGATTCCCTTCTCCTTTCCTTATTGACTATATTTCTTCCTTCCACTTATTGACTAGATATTTACAGAAAATATTTGGCATAATACAAGGGGAGAAAGAAAGTTGGCTGTGCCCCCAGGAAGTTATTTCCTGTGGCTCTGTTTCTTCACACTTTAAATGAGGATTTCAAAACTAATCTCTCAACCACTGTTGTGAGGACTAAATGTGCTAGTGCACGTACGGTGCTTGGCAGAGCGGCACATGACCGCTTAGTAGACGGACAGTATTTATTCTTGTCGTTGTCGTTTTGGTGGTGGTGTCATCATGATTATCATTACTAAAATTTTACCGAGTATGTTGTTTGAGTGATGGATTGGCCAGGAAGCGGCTAGGATCGTTTGTTTTGTCATTCAAAGCTGAGATCAAGACTGCAAAAGTATCTCTAATAGTAATAATGAAAGAAATGTAGAATCACTTATAGAAAAGGATGGGAGCTATTTTTAAAACTATTTTCTAATTATTATATTGAGGCGAGTGGTTATTTAGAGGCTAGTCGTTTCTGGTGCCACAGAACTTATATGTAATGCAGGCAAAGAGACTGAAACAAGAACATTGGTGGTTCACTCTAGAGAAAAGACAAAAAATATTAAATCTTCAACAAATTATAATTGAGGCTTTAGTATTCACCTTAGGATGTCTTTTAAAAATAATTGATCACTCTTGGTTGAGAATATTTTGAATGAGTATACCACCTGAAGATAAGATAATGGAATACTTCCCAGTAGGTCATACTCAAACATTTGACTTTAGAAATGCTGAAATTTGTATTTAAGTATCGTGTATTTGCCATCTATGGACATCATGTAAAAGATGAGGCAACTGAGTAATTACAGGATAGTCCAATTATATTGTTCCCTGTGTACCTGAGAACCAGATTCTCAATACAGAAGAAAGAAAACACGTGTAATACAAAGTAGACTAAATAAAATAATACAGCCCAGAATTGTAATTGGATATCAGTGTGAATTTATGAGGTATTTCCTCCTAATACCTATAATTTATCTGCTGAAAAAGCCTGGAAAAAATGACTGACCTAGTAACAATAACTATACTTCATACCCTGATTGTGGTGTTGAAATACTAATTTTCTGTCAAAAGAATGAAATCAGAATGTCTTAGAGAATAACTGAGTCCAGGTCTGGGACAAGAAATGTGCAACATAAGCCTGGAACCAATCTTGTCCTCATGATGAGCAAGAATATTGAAGACTAACAGAATCATGTACAAAGATTCCTATTTTTCCCAAATAGGGGAAAGTAAAGCATTTTAACAGATAGAAGCCATTAACCAGTTTAAATCCTTGAGTTCAGATTGAGTTATATTTTTTTTTAACTGATACTCATATAAAGTCCCCCCAAATTTAACCACTTAAACCAACAACACTTTTTATCTCACAGTTTCAAGGCTTACTGGGACAGGATGCACTCTCAAGTCCACTTCTATGACTGTTGACAGGACTTGGGTCCTTGCTGGCTGTTGGCTGAAGACATTGGGTCTTTGCCACAATGTCTCTCCATAGGCAGCTGACAACATGGTAGCTGGCTTCTGCCACAGCTGGTGAGGGAGACAGCAAGACAGTATGAGAAAGAGACAGTCTTTTTGTAACCTATTCACAGAGATGGCATCTATATTTGACTACATTGTGTTTATTAAAGGTAAATCAGTAGGTCCAGCCCACACCCAATAGGAGAGAATAAAACAAGGGAATCACTGGGGGCCGTCTTAGAAACTGCCTCCCATGAACAGAACCAGTTCATCACCTTTAACCTGGGACAGAAATCAAGCCTTTTGTAGAAAGAATCCAGTCTTCCTTATATGAAATACATTACTGAGTAACTAGTAGATGAGACAAAGTATCTTCTTACAAGATTATTCCAGCTAATAAATGAAAATGAGGTAACATATTTAAAATAGTAACATTTTCCAATCCATATTGAATTATTGGAAGTAGTTATTGAATATCAATTTATCTTAATTTTTTTTTAAATTATGTAATCAGCAAAGAACTCAATTTTTTCAACAGAGTAAGGAAAAAAAAAGATAAAAAGAGTCTGCAGATTAAAAAGACTTAACCAGCTAATCAAGTAAAAAAAAAAAATAGACAATATTAAACCATAGTGTCTAGGGATGTATACTGGAGATAAAAGCATAAGGAAATGATAACATTATTACCAGAAAGGCAGGGAAGTAGTCAGTTGTAGGGAGGGAGGGGGCTGTGATAGGATGCGGTGCATGAAAAGGCATCATGGGAGGTGTTTTTAAGATGGCTCACTTTGTAATAAGTCATTAGGGTATTCATTTGTTTTAAAATGTTTCTGTATCAATATTATCATATAAAGTTTTGAAAACTTAAAAATAAATTCCTAAGACCTTCAGTATTTTATAGGGAAGGGCATATTAACACCCTTTCCTAAATCAGGAAGATATAATATCTCTCAAGAGAGATGAATTGGCAACCTTGTAATATTGCTGGCCTCTCAATACCCACAGTGGGTGTTTTCCTTTGTTCACTGGCATATGCCTTACATGCAATATTTAAAATTTTCTGGATCATTTTTTGAGAATTAAGGCAGATTGTATTGTCCCCAAAACTGTCCTCAGTGATAACTTCCATGCCGTAAGAACTTCTGTGGTGAGATCTTTTCCCCTCATCAAGCGATGGAATCTAATCCCCTTCGCCTGAATCTGAGTGACTCAGTGACTTGCTTGACCAATCGAATGTGGCCCAAGTGACAACATGAAAATTGCAAACCCCAATTCCATTTCTTAAGGGAACGGCAGCTTCTGACTAGGTCTCTTGGAATTCTCGCTGTTGGGATACTTGTTGGAACCCAACAGTCATTGAGTAAGAGGCCCAGGCCACACTGAGAGGCCACATGTAGGCACTTGGAAGAGTCCCAGCTGGTTTGCAGACAAGAGCCAGCATCAACTGCCGGTGGTGTGAGTGAGCCATCTTGACAGTCTAGAATGATTGAGCCCCCATGTGACTGCAGCCTGATGACATGAAATCGAAGAATTATCAAATTACGCCCAGTCAATATAAGAACATTAAGAGCTAATAAACAGGTGTTATAAACCACTAAGTCTGGGGATGGTTTGTTACGCAGCAGTAGGTACTGAGCACTGCAGTCATTGCGGGGATCTTATTAGTCAAGCTCCCCTTTAGCCCACATAGCAGAGTTGAAGTCAAGTGAATCTGATACTGCCTTGACTTTTTTGAAGGCAGACTTCATCATTAACAGTATTATTTTTTTAGTGTTATTTATCATATTTGTGTTACAAATACCTTTAAAGAGGTCTTGTAATCTTGTTTTGATACAATGAGAAATCTATATGCTTCTTTCTGTGGGTGGTTGAATTCATGATATACACAGAGATCACTCTTCTCTTCTTTATTTCTCAAATTAAAAAAAAAAAAAACAACTTTTTAACCACTGCCTAAACATTTGTAATATTAATTTTTTTTTTTTCTGATTTGGAGTAGTGCTGGATAACTAGGTAGACAGAAATACATCATTACATCTTTTTCCCTGAAACAGCCCCTCTTTTTTTGGTTTCTGCATTTCATGGATAATTGCCTCCTGCTACATGGCTTCAATGATGGTTAAACTCTCTTTTGTCCCCCCACGAAATGTGGAATTTGTACCAAAATTTAACTAGCTATCAATTCAAATTATACTGAGGACTTTGTTTTGATCAGCAGTTGCCAAGATAATAGCAAGTCGATGAACTGAAACACTTTCAAACACTGTAAAATGTAAAGAATTGATGAATTTGCAGCTAAAAGTTCACATAAAAGAACTTTTGTGTGTTTACTTTGTGTCACTTCTACCTCAAACTTTATACTTAAATATATAGCGAGTCAGGAAAATACCAGTATCTAAATTGAATTTGTTTATGATCACTATAAACAAATGTGTAGCCAAGTGAGGCATCTGGGGAAGTCTTCAAATGTTAACCTCAACATTTTAACAAAACGCATTCTGATATTTTTTATTGTTGTTGCAATCTTTGCTGTACTGATGGACTGAGGTTATGCCCTTTCCTTTCCTAATAATCTTTGACTCAACAAGGAGGAAGGATAATTAATGCTTGGTATAGTCTGGGAAATGCTATCAGCTTTTAGCAGACTTATTAAAGTATGTTTGGTTTTTAAAAACATACTGTGTGTTTTAACTGGCTGTCTATTGAAACTCTCGTGAGTTCATGAAGTCATATAAACATAAGAGGATGTAAATACTCTGAGAATCAAAGTGAAGAAAATGAAGAAGATCAAAGTGATCTAGTTTACAGCTTTCATGGAATGCAAGGCCAGATTTTGAATTCTTTCCCTGGTGATACTAGCCATATAGTTTGTAGACCAATGCATGTTTGGTGGTACATCGTTGAAAATGCTATTTAGCTTATTGAAGTACAGGCCTACTCCATTTTTCCTAAACTGAAATAAAAAAATAAGTCTTAAAACTGGAACAAATTAGGAGTGTTGGAATCAATTAGAAACTTCAAATAGATTCCAAAAGTCTTTAGGGGAGGAATGTTAAGGAAAAAACAGAGTAAATTCTTTCAACATCTTTGCAGTTGGGCACAGATACAGTTTTTCCAGAAAAGTAATAGATTGTAATTATTAAATCAGTATTAATTATGGTACTGTTAGGGGACATGATATTTGAATGGTTATAAATTTCTTGTGAGAATTAGAAATAGTTCTGAAAGAAATCCAGACACTCCCAAAATCAAGATGTTGTGTGTTTTTAAAAATAATTTAGTCTAATAAACAGGAACTGTGCCCATGTCCACAGTGAACACAGTGGACAGAAGAACACACAGGGGACACAGTGAATGTGAAGACATGGGATTGGCTGAAATGCCCTCCCATCATCTTTGCTCTGCTTCCCCTTCTCAGGCTCTCCCTTGTTTTCCGAGGACTTCAGGTTTTAGGAGTATCTCTTCCCATTTTAAATTCCTACTCGTGAGCTCGGCTAGCATGCTGGATGTATTGCTTTCTTACTGTGTATTCTCAGAGGTGAGAAAAAAAAGTAAAAAGTACTCTGTAGTGAAAGGGATCATTTCAAGAGAAAGAATGCAATTTGTTTCAATAATTTGATGGAGTCACTTTAATGACCCTCCAATACTTCTTGTCCTCTAAAACCTGTTCCCTCCTTCTTCTATCATAATCATTTTCATTTTTTTTTTTTCTTTTCTGAAGTCTTTGGTAGTTTGTGGCTGGATACGTTCAAGTAACTAAGTTCTTATGAGGGTGTGTTTTAAGTGAGGGTGTTTCGGGGCAGCTTCCTTAAATGTCAGCTGGCCAATGCACTTTGCCTGCCCCCACCTTTTTTTTTTTTTTTTTCATTTTATCTCTCTTTCCACGTGAAGCCTGCATAAATACCAGCTTGGACCATGGAGAGGAAGGACATACCCTGGAGATGATGAAGGCAAGAGTGGGAGGGAACCCTAAGCTTTCGAAGACTTTTTTGAATAGAGCCACTATGCTAGTTCAAGACTGCCAAGCCCACAGCCTGAGAGAAATACATTTCTATCTCATTTAAGCCAATGCCTTTTTTTTGCAGGGGGAGGGGTAGGGGGTAGAGGCATTTGTTTCTCCAACTGAACATAAATTCCAACTAACAGCATCACAATCAGGTATTTCTACCAATCCTTGGATTCATGACTATTTAGCCTTCAGTTTGGGGTTTCCATTCTAGACCAAATGCCATTTAAAATATATCAAGAAATTATTGAACATATCAGATGTGAAACAATTTGGTGCATAGGGTATCTTTATGAAGATAAAAATGACTCCGTAAGCAGTCATCTGCGTTCTGCATGCCGAGAATGCCGCCCAAGGAAAGTGACTTTGGAAGTTTATTAAAACAATACATTTAAATTGAAATCTTTGACTCCTCATCCCTTCTCTATTCTTCTTATCAACTCAAAAGACATGAAAACCATGTTAACCTTGCTGATAAGTGTGGCATTTACCAGAACGCTTTCTCCCTCCATTTCTACCTACACTAACCTTGTCTAAAGAGGATGACGAATATTAAAATCAGCATTCAGAGCGTCTCACCTGGCACCAACTTTGCTGGCCTTGGGCAGAGCTGCTTTTGGCAAAAGTGTGGAGTGTTTATTATTCTGTAAGGTGTACACATCCTTCCAAGCAGTATCCTTTAGAATCGAATGACCCAGACTGAGTCTCTTGTGTCACTTGATGGCCTGCCTACGCTGAATTCCAAAGACCATGCGACAGATTTTTAAAAAGCAAAGACAGAAGTGCAGCCTAAAGATCAAATACCAAATATGAACCAGCTTCAGCCCGTTATCTTTCATGGGTTCAATTTAGGTCTCATTTTCTCAGAAAGCAGGTTCCATAGGAAAACTTTTCTGCCTTCAAGGTGGCAGCCAGGTAGGACATTTTACACGAGAGCTGGCGTCAGCTTCTCTGCAGAGCTTGGTTTCTGAGCCAGAGCAGAGCAGTCCCCACTAGGCTCACAGACACCCCACCGTTTCCCCTTCGGCGGATCTGGCTGACAGGCAGCTGCCGCTGACACTGTGCGCTGGGGTCTGGAGCCGACCGATCCTGGGATGAAACAGGCAGGTGAGATGGATGTGAAAGAGCAGCCGTCAGGCGGAAGCACAGGGCGAGGTTGTCTTTTTTGTGCTTTTATAGGAGGCGTTTCTGTGAACTAAGGGGAAAGAAAACATAGACTGAGGACGGTTTTACAGCAGGGAGTATCGATGATGTTAGAGTTGAGTTTCCCTTTCATCTTTTATGTTAAATTTGACAGTGTCTGCTTATGTATTTGTAAAATGACTCTCTCTGAACAAACCTGAGTAGATTCCCTGAAAGATTAAAGGATATGGGTGAAATAATTTCCCAGTTTTTATTAGGATGTTTAATTTTCTACAGGGAAATGGACCTGTCATTAAAATACATCTTTTCTCTGCTGTTTCCTTTTCGGAGGAAAAAGTGTCATTTATGGCAAGTTTTAATGGCTGTATTTTAAGTGGTCTGCTTCTCAAAAAGATTATGGCTCTGGTAAAGGTAAAGGGTCCCACTTCTCTTTTTCTAATGTATACTGCACTTTCCTGAGGATTTTTTTTTTAAGATCTGAGCTACAATTTGATTCATTTTCATAACAGATTGAGAGCCTGCTTCTTGCCAGGCAATGTGTCCTGTGCTATCTGAGAAAGCCTGTGAGAGACTGCAAGCTAGTTTTCAATTTACTCCCAATTTGATGACCATATTTCTCAGGAGGAAAATTATTTTGAGGGAAAATTAATGGAGAATCTGAAGGGAAATTGAGGAAGAATAGGTAAAGATTGAGAATGAGATGAGTAGACTATAAAATAACAGGATTTTGATTTTTCTCGAAAGAAGAAAATTTGCCTTAGTTACCTTTTCCTTCCCTAACTTTGCCAGTTCTCCTCCATTTTTCCTTCAAATCCCTTACCTTTCAGTTCTGAACACACACGCACACACACACACACGCACACACACACACACGCGCGCACACACACACACACACGCACACACACACACGCACACACACGCACTCCTTCAGGCCAGTGCTCAATTCCCTTACCTGTTTTGACAAGAAATGCGTACTGCAGTCACTCGCCAGAGGCCATGGTTGTACAAAAGTCACAGGTCAATAAAGATCGCTTCCATTTCTTATGAGCCTTTTCATCTTCCTTTCCTCCTGTGTGGGCAAGGCCAGCAGAAGGGGAAAGCCGGAAATGTCAAGGGACCGGACTGTCAAATTCTTAAGGAAACCCCACTCCCACCAAATAATTCAATGGCCCTTAAACTTCTGTTACCTTGCCTTAGGAAAAACGGCCTTTTCTCTTCTAGTCCTCATCACAAGGTGTTCTCTCTTTGAAAATGAAGTTAAAGCCTTGACCCTCTTCCTTGATGATAGATACAGTAAAGTAGGAAAAGATTAGCAGGTTTTCTTTAAAATTGTCCTTTAAAAGGGACGCGGGAACTGATCTACATCGTACTTGAGTTTAACATATTTGACATATGTTCTGTGAGTTCATACGTGTTTCTTGAAGGTCCAAAGATAGGCTTTGCAAATTAAATTGACCTTACATTGGGAAATTTTAAGTACCTTTTTTTGATATATTTATGTATGACTAAGATTTGCATGGCCATTTTCTTCCATAAGTGACCATAGGCATGATTAGAGATGATGACTGGAAGCAAAAATGTCCTTATCAAATTCTTGCACTGCAAGTGACAGTGAAGATAAAGGAGACAGTCAACCATCCAACCATTCCTTTCCTCTTTATTTTGAAAATTTGGAAATACTATAAAAATATTGAAATTTTCTATCTCAGTTTTCTGCTGGGGCAATGCACAAAATGAACACATTCTTTAAAAAAATAATAACATATGTTCTAAAGGTGGTTCAAGGACCTTAGTGGTTCTCGGGGAATGTCCTCAAGTTGGCCCAGGAATCATCTAACGTAGTTCCATTACCGTGAAAGAGCAATAGCGTGTTGTAAGGTCAAAATTATTGTTAGAAATAGAACTCAGATTCTGATTCCCAGTTAATATTTAAAGTCATATCATGCTTTTGTATATGTGCTTGTATATATGTCACTATTTGTGTTTTTGCCTTTAAATTGTACATGAGAGAGAGAGAGAACTGGTTTTCAAGGGTTGGTCAGCAATGGAGTCTTTAGAATAACTTATAAATTGTAATAAAAGTGATTGAAAGATTTGGCTACACATCTTCTCTTTTTTCGGTGAATGGAGCCAGAAAAATTTTCCCCAGTTAGGTAGAAGGTGAAGGTAACTATGTAATTACAGAGGCAAAGAGAAACAGATTGTCCAAGAAGATATTCCGTTCAAAGACAATTAGGACATATTGAGTGAAGTAAAATGTAATCATCCTTAATAAACTATTAAAACAGTTTAAAAGATGCAGGTTTGATTTTTTTTCATTTGTGAGATAGATGTGTATGTGTATAATAGTAAATATGTATGAAATCAGTGATAAGCTAGGGCTCTGACCTGCGGACCTGCAAGTGAAGCTTGTCTTACCAAATTTGATGAATGAAAAATTAAGAAAGGTTAGGATCCCTGCCCTTGGTCCCATAATTACAGGCTTATAAGCACTAGGATATGAATTAGTATTTTGTTTTCCTGATAACCTACACTTATTAGTTGAGTTCCAATTGAAGAGCTATGGTGTGTTTAGGTTGCCTATTTATATAAAAATCCAATATATAGAACCTGAATAAAATTACGATAGAATAAAACAGTGATTTGGGTAAGTTATGGGCTTTTTGCACTCATGGAGAGACTTTTGGGGAACTTTGATCATAACTTGTGACATTTGCTTAATTTTGTAAGGATTATACTTCAGTAATTCATGTTGCTTCCACGGTATTCTCCCTCATCCCACAAAGGGCATTTGTTATCATACAAGTTACTTATTTGTATTAATTATCTTGGCTTGTCACCTAATAAAATGCATGGCATCAATTCAGAAAGAGAGAAAGATCTGAGTTGGGAAAAGCTTTGGTTTTATTAAAGGTGCATTTTTTCACATCATATTTTAGTGGTTTTACCACAAAATGTTTACATTCGCTATGTAACAATTCTTCAAGAATAGATTTAGTCCTGATTTAGTATGTCAGAAAAGATGATTCTTCCTCGTAGAAGAGTGTTTCAAAATAGTGTAATAATTTGTTTCCAGAACCTAAAACCACTGACCCTTTAGTGAAAGGGAAAATAAGTAGTTTTATGATTTTGCATGTTCTTGGAAATAATGCACATTCACTTAACTTAGGAATATGGCTCAGAAAATAAATTAGCAAGCTGTTTCAAACTTCCTATCACTTGATTCATCTTTAGACTTTTGCAATAGCTGTGTTTTAAAAACAATGGCAGAAAAGCTTATTTATTCATGCCTTTGTTCAAGGTGTTTTTACAATGCTGAAACCTTTATTTTAAATTGATTTTTTAAACTATATTCATAATTGTCCTCACTTGGCCATACTTAGCATTGACTGCTTCCCTTCTGAATCAAGAGAGATAAAAATTAGACACATTTTGTTTAAGAGTACAAAGGGTCATGCTTAATTTCAAACCACAAGCTGTCAAAACCCTGGTATTCTCCTAGCCCAGTCATTTTAGACTTGATAAGTAAACCCACTTGAGGAATGTTTATACGCCCCAATGCTTTTGGACAAGTTCACTGACAGAACACGTTCTTTGAAGAAATGTATCACAACTGTTTATCTCCCTGAGTGTCACCCTAAACCCTGTCAATGCTAATGATATCAGGACATGGATTAAATAAATCCTTTTGAGAGTGACTCTGGGTATTTCTGCATTCAAATCACAGATATAGGAATTTTGGCTGTGCAAGTGGGCAACAGACATTTCAACGTGCGCAGCATTCTACCCATATGAAAAGCTTTAATAGAGAAGCGCTCCAGAGACGCACCGCTGTCACTCTTAAGTTTAACATACAACTGCTGCCTTCTATAAGCAGGACAGAAAAGGTGGGAAAAAAAAAAAAAAAAAGGAATGCTTCTGCACAGATTGCATATGTGTCAATCACAGTTCCACCACAGTAAAGTAGAAAACTTAGTAGTTACCTTGTAAAGTGATGACTATAGAGGTGCGATGCTGGTTCTCTAAGTGATAGTAGTGAGTGCAAATTGTGTGTCCCTCGCATCTTCTGTCTTCTAATGCTGTGACTTCTGAAATTAAATCTGTTATCGTTAATTTCCACACAGTGATGTCCTTTACCTTTCTTTCAGTGAAAATTATTTTTCAAAGAATTGCCATTTTGCAACATTATTTTTCTGCATGTTAAGTCATCATTTATTTTAAAACAATCCCAAGTAAATATTTTGCAACAAAATATAAGGTCCTAAAAATAATTTACATGCATTTTGTATCAAAAGTCTTTTGTGATAGTGATTCTTATGTTAAGACATTTCCATTTAGTTTTACTTAGTTTTTATTCGGTGTATTTAATTAATTAGCAGAATTGACTATTGTATGTTGATAGGTGGCAAAATGTCTTATTATGCATCAAGCACTTACTATGTTTAATGTGTAGATTAAATCTGAGAAGTAATTGAACGTGTTTTATTCCTAAACAACAAGTACACTTGCTTTAATTTCTAGCAGATTTTAATATAAAGGTCTCTTTTTCTTCTTTTTTTTTCCCAGTTAAATATGACACATAAAACAAATTCTTACAGCTGCTATTTATACTCTGGAATAAGTTGATTTATAGTGCCAGAAACCCTTCTTTAAATCCATAGAAAATATGTGTTTACCTATTTTCCAGGTCAGCATATATTTGTGTGTTAATTCAAATCAAGAGTTCTTATTTTTCCTAACTACAAAGTCAGGTATTCTATTGTTTATTAATAATTGACATTGGATGAATGTTTTTAAAAATTATTTTTGTATTGCCTATTTGTAGTATTATGAAAAAATACATTTCTTAAAGTCCAGAAAAATATGTGACATCCTGTTATATTAAGAATTAATCTTACAAGTCAGTGACATTGGGAAACTTGAAATTATTCAGCTGCTGACAGCAGTTTTGTTAGTAGTATGTGAAGATCTAATGTGAAAACAACTGAATGAAGAAATTCAAAATCAAATAGTAGAAAGAATGATGCTTCTCTTTAAACTTCTCTTTTATGTCTGGTCTCCTTAAAAATAATCTGAACAAAGCCCTTCCTCATGTACTGTTTCATAATTGCCACGAAGTGAAAGAACTAGATACTTTTAGAATCGATTGACCCTTTATATCTAACATACTGAATAATCTTTGAGAATGAGATAATCCTGCAGAAAAGTTGAAGAGTGGTTGCATCCATAGATGACTGTCAAATCAAAATACATGTAAAATATTTGGAAAAATATATTTTAGATGCGTAAGTAAAACAGGTATATGCAATTATAATTGCAACTGTAATGTACTGTTTTCAGTCTCTTCCTAACGGTTTCTATCAGTATTTATAAATGGACCAGAAAACCCCACTATAGACGGCTGCATAACAGCGTGTTAAACCAGGGCTGCTCCGTCGCTGTTCACTGACTTTGAAGCTGGTGAAGCCCAGACTGTGGCTGGCATCAGTGAAAAAAGGAATTTCAAAAACAAGCAGCATTTTTTATTTATTTATTTTTTATTTTTTGGTATTCATGCTATTCAGAACTAAGTTCTGAACAGAAGAAAAGAAACTTTAACAGGAAGCAGATTTCTTTTTGATTGCCAGCTTCAGCCTAAACCATGTCAGTTTCAAAGAGACAGAGGGTTTGATAAGCTACAGTTTAAAGGTTGGTGTGGGGTACTTACTGAAGGCTGTGTTTTTTAATCCTATAGACTATCCAAACCCCACTAGAGTTTAAATGTTTCATTTTAGAATAAGTAAATACTCTGTGTTGTTAAATTGAAAGTAAATGAATGAAAGTCTGGAAGGGAAAAAAAGCAGCTAAAGTGTGTCAGTATCCATTCCCTTTATTAGAAATTAACATCTTTGTGTTCACTTATTTTTTATCTTAATAGACACCTGTGTTATGCCTTTTATTCTAATATTCAGTATACTTGTTTTTCTGTATTATTTGTATTTATGATATATATAAATGACCACTACATGCATATATAAAGTAATAAACAGTATTTTGTGTATAGACACACACTTAGTTATCAATATGTATCATATAACTCTGGTTTGGTTCTAACTTAAATTCCTAGGTATTACCACAATTTTCTCATACCCTTTTTCTCTTCTACTTAGTGTATTTGGTACCATTCTTAGGGAGAATCTTTAAAGGCTATTTTAAGTACTAGTTTCTATCTTAAATAATTCATTTCATTGAGTTATAGCATAGTGAAAGCAAACTTTTAAGAGTAATCCTTTGACTAATTTTTTTAAAAGAATTAAGTTCCTATATATTGTCCAGAGTTTAGTTTAATATATTATTTAATATGTTAAAGTCCATGGTATCATTAATATTTTTTTTGCTCACTGAAATTAAAAAAATACATTTTATTGAATCCAAATTCAAATGAAATACAAAATCAAAAAATGATTTTGTATTTGTACCCTTGTATTGTTTGTGTAGGTGATATTATTTTTATTGAAGACCTTTTTAACACTCATTCTGTATTTTCAGTTTTGTATTATGATAGGATAGCCACTAACACTGATTTTCATACATGATTTGTTTAAAAAATCCTAAATAAATGTGGTAGAATTAGTATATTTACCATGAAATCAGATAAGAAATAAAAGCTAGTTGGCTAAAGTAGCAAGTCTAAATGATTCCTGATACACCTTTTAAAATGACGCTAAATAGCAAGTTTAAAATATCCTGATATGCTTCCAAAAATCATAACAGAAGCCAAAATTTCAGATTAACTTTCTCTCAGAGTTTTATTTACAACAAACCGAACCAAGCAAACAAACTCTCACTGCTTTCATTGCATCTTTGATATTTTCAATGTATCTTGGCTTTGGGTGTTCTAATATTTGTTATTTTGGTTTAACCCAGGATAAATCTGTGAGATGGAAGAACTTGATTCATAAATATGATGATTTAATGTGCAGATGTTGACACGGATTTCTGAATAGATGACGTTTATTGTGTCTAGAACACAAATGTTCTAAATTAGAATATTATAATCATAAATAATTTCCTGCTGTCTTTTTAAAAAAGTGAGCATTGGTTATAGATATATCAGTGAAGATTTCTAATCACAGAAAAGCTGGCTAAGACCAGTTTTCTTCCACTTCTGATATGTTATTGTAGCTTCAAGATGGTTAATACATGTATAATACTATGGAGATGATTAACCACAAATATTTTATGCTACCAATTCAGTTTACTTTTGGTGATTCAGACGTTGTTTTCCATGTAGCATCTGCTTGTTAGTGGACCAACATTTCTTGAGTAGGCTTCTGTGCAATTTGGCAGGTTTTTAACTGCCCAAATACAAACATTCCAGATCCAATGTGACCAAACTTCTTCCCCTTAAGTGAATTGATATCCTTGTCACACAATAGAATTAAGATTTCCCTTTCTTAATTTAAAGTTCTGTCCTTTTGCTATCTTTGCAATTTCTAACCATTGTTTTCCATGTCAATATTAGTATATGATGAACTATTCTGAAAGTAATTATGCATCCATAAGTTATCTTCTCAGAATGTGTTGTACATATTATATGAGGCAAATTCAAGATTATAGATGTTTTTAAAGTTCCCATGTCTTGAATTTTTCAAGGCTTTGCCTTAGATTCTTACTTAAAAATTGCCATAGGTTACAGGTAACATTAGACCCTGAGATGGGTATATATGCAAAAAAGTCTTGGCATAACAGCACATTTCTGCATTTACTTTCATGATTACTCATGGAAATCATATGAGAATATTTAAATAAATGCAGCCAGTGCATTTGAATTCCATAGCATCCATTCTAATGAATATGCATTGATTCAGAGGTTTGAACAATCACATCTTTCCCTCATTTTTCATGTGAAAAGCAAGGACATTCTATTTGAAAGTAACATTAACACAATGTCATGATTGAGTATTCACATGAACAAAAGTCAGGAAAATCATTTTCTCATTTGCCTAGAACTGTAGCTTGGCAACATAGTATGTATTTTGAAGAATAAAATTGCTAAAAAAGCATGAGATATTCCTGAGGAAAACAACCATTCATTTTATTTTCCTTGCTAAACATTTTTAAAGAGAAAAAAAGTTAATCTCACATTGGCAAGCTGATATTAACAATGCAGCAAACCAAATGAAAAATCCTTAAATTCTTCTAGACACTTCAGTAAAGCTTTGCCCAAGGCATGTGAAAATGTGGATGCTTGTAGACTAAAATAAGTAAGTCACATGAGCGAGGGGAAAATAATTGTAATCTGATGACCCACCTGGTCACTCAAAGTGAATTATTTGTATTCAATACTTAGCAAAGATTACTTGGAATTTTCCCATTGGCATTCAGTATTTCTAAACTGAGCACATACTTACTCAAAATTAATGCAATGAACAAAGTGGAAACATTCTTCAAGTTATTCTACTTAGCTAATGATCCCCCTGACTTACCTGAATCTTCTGCAACATAATTCAGAGTGACACCAAACAGTTCAAGTTCTCCATAACTAGACATTTCTCTTTGTAACCAGGATTTCTTCAGAAAAGGAAAATAAAAAAGGAGAAATTCTAATTTTCATGACCTTACGTGAACATTTTATCTCGAAGTGTATCTGATTACTTTTTCTTCCTAGGAGAATTTAATGCCCAGGAAACCACTGGATGAGGAAAATTGAAATCAGAATATTGAATCACTTTGATTCTAGTAAAGTTGTGTCCATGATACACTGTGAAAAGTGGCAGTATAAATAAACCCTGGCAACTCAGAAAGACTGTCTTGAACTTAACCCAACACAGTTTTGCTGTACTCTTACAGATAAGTTTTGCATACAGATAGCCAAGCCAGGAGCGTATGACAAAAGTAATAGAGATAGAAACATTTGATCATGGTATTTTGAGAAAATAGAAAAGGGGTTATTGGGGATTTAGGATAAGAAAATATAGGTGAAATAGATGCAGTAATATAAGGTCAGTACATATTCTGTGAACATGTGAGTTCCATGATCAAAAAATCTCTGCAATAAACGGTATCTCATTTCTCGTAGAGAACAGCAATGTGCCACATATTTTAGGTCTCGGGCAGTTTTACAGTAGTGTCAGCGTTTAACTTTATTGGGTTCCACATTGTATACCATCTTGAAAACTTTTATTTATAACTAACGTTCTATTAGGGTTTGGGGTTTTTTTTGTCTAGAAAATAATTTGGAAAAAATAGTTATAAAATTAAAAGCACAATTACTATTATTGGCAAACTATGTAAGTCAGGTTGGCTGAATTGTAGCATGATTAGACCAAGAATTGTGGGAGAAGAGCCTAGATCAGTTAGTACAATAAAGGATCTTGAATATAATTGCTAAGGCATTTATGCATTATCCATAAGTTATGAACCATAAGAAGCTGTTGAGGGATTTTTAACAGGCATCTGATATGATCAGATTTACATTTTAGAAATATCTCTCTGAGATTAGTATTTAAAATATAATTGGGGGAATACGAATTGGGACTGATAATGCTGAAGCCAGAGAGAGACCAGTTAAAAAAGAAAAGAAAAAGAAAAGTCTTAAGTATTGCTGTGGAGATAAGGCTAAAATGAGGGAAATAGAATTAGGAGATATTAAAGGAATAGAATTACTAGGATTAGGTGGCCAAATTGAATGTAGGAGATGAGATGAAATTTAGGAATCTGGGATAAATCTCAAATCATCATGGAAAGACCAGGTGGAATTGTTACCCCAACAGGGAAAGAAAAAAGACCCCAGTTCTGGTCATACCCAAAAGAAAAGAAGTCAGACGTGAGATGATGCATTGTGTAGCAAAAGATTTTAAAGGGTTTATTTAGCAGAGGAAAAGTACACCTCCACGAATGGGAGGTGGGCTGACCTAACGGAGGGACAGGCAGTGGTCTTTATTTGCCACTTCTCTTACACCCTCACTTAGAGGTGGTCTTTTGTGATGGTGCTTGCCCCTGGAATGCCCAGTCATGTGTGTCCTCTTTGTGCATGTCCTTACCCATGATGCATAGAGAAAAAACCATGGTGGGAGTGGGGGTGGTGCCTAAAATGCAATGCTAATTATATTGCAATGAACATTGAGTCATGTCCAGTTAGGTCCTTCTGGCTGCTGTGCCATTGTGGACTGTTGGGTTTTACCTGTTTTTTGTTTTTTCATTTTTTTAGTTTTTTTTGGACTCTCATTTAGAGGAAGTAAAGCCCCTTTATTCTGAAGACAGGCATAACGCCATCTTCTGGACCATCCTCCCTCTCCTGCACCCATCTGTGCGGTACCCCCTTTTATCTAACTGTCCAACAAAATGGGAGCTTAGAGAACCAGGGAAGAGTGATGGTGAATTTTTTCAATTGTTTTTGTGATGACTTTATAACCTAAATCTTCTTGACCAAAACTTCCTGATTAAAGACATTGGAAAACTTGATGGACCAGTTAAGGTCTCTAGTGCATCTTTAAATAATGATTATAATAGAGAAGCATATTCCACCCCTGTTGTGACTTAGTGGGAGAATTCAGACTCTTTCCATTGATGAATGAGAGTTTCTTTTATGATACGGCCATGTGTCCACCCATCTCCTTGTAGTTGGTAGGGTTGAGCTCCTAGACGGCTTATTCATGTGAGAAAGTGCTGAGTCATGCAGCTAGAGGAACTCTCTGGGTAAGGATAAATATTATTACACTTTGAGAAGTTAACGTGTAGCCTTGGGTTGAAATATCGTTTAACCTTCCTTGATTTGTGCAGTGGTCTCTCAACACTGTTTATGTGGCTGATGCATACAGTCCCACCTCAGCCTGTTTTTGTCAGTTCACATGGTCTGTATCCTCACCTTTTCCACTAAAGGTCTATTCTTGTTCTCTTTCATCTACTTGCTCTCTTTTCCCAAGAAAAGAGAACACTTTTATGCTCTTCTGTGTTGCTCTTGGAAACTCAGTGGAAGAGTGTTAGATCTTCTCTGTGTCTAAATCACGGGACCGCCAACTCCAACCATAGGCCACATCTGACTCATGTTATGTTTTTGTATGGTTTGCTGAGAATTTTTGTATTTTTAAACGATTATAAAATATCAAGAGAATAATATTCTTTTGTGAAATGTGAAAATTACATGAAATACAAATTTCAGTTCCCATAAAGAAAATTTTCTTCACTTCCTCGTTTATTGTCCACGGTTGTTTCCTCACACCAAAGGTAGAACTGAAAAGTTGCGATGGAGATTATATGGCCTGTAAGCCTGAAATATTTACTCTCTGGCCTTTAACAGAAAAGGTTTGTCAACCTCTGGTCTAGACCATTCCTTCCCCCATCAATACCTTGCTATAGCAGCAGCATTCAGGATGTGAAGCCTCTCTGTGGGGCTTCCACCCCAATAAGTGAGACAACCGTAGCCTTTATTTTGATAATTTCCTCAACCTGCATGAAGTTTCTGTCACCCTTAGGACTCATCCTGAGAGAAAGATCAGAGCAGCAACTAAGCCAACAGCCATGGTTTAGCTCCCTTATCGTCTTCTCTCTCTTTCTTCAAGCCCCTTTTAGCCACAGAGGAAGAGTTTTCTTAAATCTCTTCTCTATAGTACTGTTCTGAGCCTTTTGAAGGGAAAAAAAAGTATCTTACTTAGCCCCTAAGAAGTCTGGTTCTTATGGTACAAACCCTGTATATCAAGGCTATTACCTCTGCTATGAATTTTAAAATTGGGCTTCAAAGCTCAAATTTGCTTCTAATGTAAACATTATCCCGCGGATAATGTTTGTAGAAAGCAGTTGTTTATGTGTGAAACATGAGTGAAGAAAAGCAGGTGCACAGAAGCCAGGGAGGGGAATTACTGAATTTCCTCTTACTGCCATTTATTGA
This sequence comes from Camelus ferus, assembly GCF_009834535.1. Taxonomy (NCBI): domain Eukaryota; kingdom Metazoa; phylum Chordata; class Mammalia; order Artiodactyla; family Camelidae; genus Camelus; species Camelus ferus. Next base: position 60,043,201 of record NC_045708.1, on the reverse strand, counting down.
ATCCTAATTGTTTGTTTTTCAGGCACTGTGATAAATGGGTTACCTGTATTTTTATTTTATTTAATTGTAACAGCAATCCTATAAGTTAGATTCTATTATTATATCACTTCATAAATTAAGGGACAGAGATATTAAATAAATTCCCTGTACTTCCTTAATAAGTGATGGAGTTAGTATGACTCCAAGACTGTGTGTGTGTGTGTGTGTGTGTGTGTGTGTGTGAGAGAGAGAGAGAGAGAGAGAGAGAGAGAGAGAGAGAGAGAGAGAGGGAGAGGAGAGAGAGAGAGAGAGAGAGAGAGAGAGACAGAGAAGCAGAGACACTCAAGAAAACTTGTTTAAGATCAAAGATGACAGATTTTCCTACAAATCCTGAATGGGAATTTTGCTCACACTGTTATTCCAAGATATATTGGGTGTACAAAATACATAGGTATCTATCAAAAACACATAAGTATCTATCCAGCTCTGTAAAGCATAGTTGTCAGTGCTTCCATAGTCATTATTATAGTTAAACACTTGAGGATAGTTTGTTAAAAGCCAGTATTTTGAAGTGATGACTGCTATGTGTAATAGTGAATTGAAAGGCTGAACACTTTAATTGGGTATGGTGCATAAAGCACTCTTAGGATGATGTGTTGATGGCAGCGGTGTGGACAGAAATGGCAGAAGGGAGATGTGGTGAAATGTATGATCAGGGGGTTTCTGATGTCTTCTGTTTACTCAGAATGCATTTACGTTTTTTTTTTTGTTGTTGTTGTTAATCTATTTGAGGCTCTTTCCCTTTATGTTGATGGCTATTTGAAATGTTTTTCTTTCAAACATGAAGCTGTGTTTTAAGTAATATTTTAGCATTCTTGTGGTTTTGGTGAGGGAGCATTTTAGAATTTTTTTCCTATTGAGTAATATCAACAGCTTCCTAGTCTGAATCCAGCATAAAATAAAGTATTTCCACAGCATGATTTTCGTGAATTTATAGTTCGCAGTACTTATGGTTTCAGAGAAAATGTGAGCAAAACATTTCTAAACTTTAAACTAAAGAAATATAAATATTTGTGTGTATAGATATATATATCCATTTCTATAAATCTGGATGAAAACATGATCTGCCAGTAAGAGGTGATACAAATGACTCTTTTATACATATACAGCCTAATGATACGTATGCATAAGAGTAACATCAAATAAAAATAAACACAATAATTAAAAGAGGAAATAAAACTGTCCACCTTCTCCATGAACGTGGACAGTGATCCACGTTGCTAAGAACAGTTTCCTGGATTACCCTTGAGAAATAACAAGATTTTCATGTTACAGACAGAAAATAACAGAGTTCAAAACTGAATTACTTATTGTGGTTTTGTTTCTTTACATTAGCAAAACAGATTTGAGATATGTTGCATTCAGGACAATACCACTGTATTAGTTTCATGGGGCTGCCATACCAAAGTACCGTTAACTTGGTGGCTTAAAAGAAGAAAATTAAATTGTTTTTATGATCCTGGAGGCTAGGAGTACAAAATCAAATTACTGACAGGGACATGATCTCTCTGAAGGCTCTAGGGGAGGGTCATTCCTTGTCTCTTCCTGGCTTCTTGGAGTTCCATGGATTTTACACACATTGCTCCATCTCTGCCCCCGTGGTTACGTAACATGATTCCTGTGTGTGTCTGCCTGTGTCACTGTGTCCAAAGTTCCCTCTTCTTAGAAAGACACCAATAACTAGGTTAGAGCCCACATTAATCTAACATGACCTCATTTAAGCTTAATTACATCTGTAAAAAACCTATTTCCAAATAAGGTCACATTTACAGATAGCGAGGTTAAGACTATAGCATATTTTGGGGGAGGACATAGCACAATTTGATACACCACAAACATAGTACTTTAAGAATTTTTCAATCTAGTAATTATTAGAGATGGTGCACACAGGCAGTTAGGTTGAATATGCTATCTGAATAGCAGATTGGTTCAAATGCATTTATATCCAGTTGTTTGGAAATTCAAGTGTCTTATTTTTTAATTGCACTTCTCATTAAAATAGTTTAATATTTTAAAATCATTTTAAAATATTAAGTTTATTTAAAAAATAATGCAGAGAGATCTCGGATTCAGATTTCCCTAGTTTTATTTGTATTCATGTATGTGTCTACTTAATTCACTACAATTATATGAGTCATTTGAGTATCTATCACCGTAGGTCATTGTGTTTTAGTTTTACATTCGTACTTAGGAATTTTCATGATGGGTTTGAGTGAGGACAATGTGAAATTGCAGACAGTGAACCATGGAAATGGAGGAGCAGAATTTTGGATATTGTTCATTCAGTTCGCTTCTCCTTCCCTCTTCCATTTTTACTAATGAGTTATTAAGAGTATAGTGTTAAATCTTCTCCCTACTTTAAAAAATGAGAAAAGGGATGTGTGTTTACATAAAATATGTTTATATTATTTTTTGTGTATGAGAACAATGTCTACTAGTTAATATTATATTAAAAATGATCTCATTATGAGAACTTTAAAATGGTAATCATCTTAATCAGGTTTTTTATGAATGCAAAAAAAAGAGTTTCTGTAATTAAAATTGGGGGAAATAACCAAGATGCTTTGTCAGAAATGCTTCTACAATGCAATGCTTGCTATATTTTGTTCTTTTCTCTCCACATTATTTTTGGCATCCAACCTGACCTTTAAGGGAAGATAAAAGAGGAAATTATAATTTCTTGAGTTAATTCTGTGTCAGAAACTACCTACATTGTTATATCTGTTAGTCTTCACAAAATCTTTATAACAAAATAATTCTGTGTTTATTTTTACAGATGTTAAAATGCAAGTCTAGAACAGGTATAGAACATAAATATGATTCAGAACACAGATTTTGAGATTACACATATCTGGATTCAAACTTAGTCCTGCTATGCCAATTACATCAACCCTCTTAAATTCCCATTTTCTCATATGTATCCTAGGCCTAACCATATCCATCTATCAAATTTTCTGTAGGTAGGTTAATCAATGTATATAAAGGACAGTCAAGATATTGCCTAGTGTGAGCTCAGGTCCTGGAAAATAAAATAATTGTTTAAAACCATTAATTTTTTATTTTTTTCATTTTTCAGTTTTATTAAATAGAATTATTCGTTTGACTGCACATATATATTATACTGCATGTAAATACATATATACAATACACTGTACTCTTTTTTAGTGTTTTTTTTATGTCGTTTCTAAGAACAGATTAGAACTTTAGCTTTTTAAACTTAAGTAGTTATCAAAGGAATAAAGCCAACCACAAAATAAGAATCAACACAATGTGGTAATCCAATCATAAAGGACAGTCAAATGTGCTTACACATATGTAAGAAATCAATCATCTAAGTTATAAATAATAAGTAGTTCATTTGTGTCCTTATTATTTTTTGGATTCCACGTGTAAGTAATATCATATGGCATTTTTCTTTCTCTTTCTGGCGCACTTCACTTAGAATGACGATCTTCAGGTCCATCCATGTTGCTGCAAATGGCATTTTTTTTATAGCTCAGTAGTGTACCATTGTATAAATGTACCACATCTTCTCTATTCAGTTATCTGTTGATGGACATTTAGGTTGTTTCGATGTCTTGGCTATTGTAAATAGTGCTGCTATGAACATTGGGGTGTGTGTGTCTTTTTGAGTTTTATTTTTCTCTGGATATATGCCCAGAGTGGGGTTGCTGGATCATATGGTGAGACTATTTTTTAGTTTTTTAAGGAACCTACATACTTGTCCTCCACTGTCTGCACCAATGTACATTCCCACCAACACTGTAGGAGGGCTCCCTTTTCTCCACACCTTCTCCAGCATCTATCATTTGTAGACTTTTCAATGATGGCCATTCTGGCCAATGTGAGGTGATTATCTTGTTGTAATTTTGATCTACATTTCTCAGACAATTAGCGATGCTGAGCATTTTTTCATGTGCCTATTGGCCGTTTGTATGTCTTCATTGCTTGTTTAGGTCTTTTGCCCATTTTTGGATTGTTCGTTTCTTTGATATTAAGCTAGATGAGCTGTTTGTATATTTTGGAAATTAGTCCCTTGTCAGTCGCATCATATGCAAATATTTTCTTCCATTCTGTAGGTTGTCTTTTCATTTTGTCGATGGTGTCCTTAGCTGTGCAAAAGCTTTTAAGTTTAATTAGATTCCATTTTAAAACATTAATATTTCAACTGAAATTAAAATTGATTAATCATATTTAAAAGATAATAGCTGGGAAATTATAGAAAACTTCAAGTGTAGGTCGAGATGTGTATCAGTTAGGCCGCTAGGTTTTGTTGCTGTAGCAAGTCATTCTAAATCATAGCAGGAAATAACAAAGGGTCATTTCCTACTTTGGTTGCATGTCTATCTTGGGTCAGCAGTTGGTTTCTGCTCATTTAAGTCAGTGAGGAACATAGTTTAATGGTGCCCACAACATTTTTAATGTTGCCAGGTACTATGCCAGAGAAAAGCACTATCATGAAGTATCCATTGTCTCCTAAGACTGCCTTCAAATGACTCCTCACTGTTACTCATATTTCATTGGTAAAAGCAAAGTGCATGAAGTCAAAGGACAGAGAAGTGCTATCTTGTCACGTACCCAGAATGTGAAAGAACACTGGTAGTTCTAATAACAATCTAATAGCCTTTTCCTTTATACTGTAATAATTCCAAATTCTTTGTATTTCTCTCTTTTTCAGTCTACTAACAAAAGAAAGATGTGGAAACTTACTAATTCCCATATGGAGCATTTTGTGGAGAGTAAAGATGACTAGGAAAGATGATTTATTAAAAAAGAGGAATGAAATGTCATTTTCCTTCCTTACCTCCACATACATACCCATATATTCAATCTTAAAACCAACACCAAGCCCCTGAATGTGTTGACCATTCACTAGAACCCTCATCATTCTCATTCCGTAAAGCAGTGCAGATAGTATTCATTGTACCACCCACGTAGGAAAAGAAAAAAAAAGACAAAATCTGCAGTCCAGTTCTCAGTGAAAGAACTGGCAGAAAAGAAAACAAAAACCCAAAACATAAAAACAAAAAATGGTTACACTTAGCCAAGCCAAATCATGTGAAATGAAAAAAAAAAAAAAAAAAAAGAAAGAAAGAAAAACTATGACACACTATCATCTAACCTGTTCAGCATTTGAAAATGACATATCCTTGTCAGGCTACCTGACAATAAAGCCGAGTTTGTAAGTGGAATCTTACTGAAAAGTCTGCAGCTGAGAGCTAATTAGTGTGTTGGCAAATCTGTCAGCTAAGACTTTTCTTTTCTATGAGGGGAAAATAAATGCGGGTCGATTTTAGAGATATATGCATACAATGTGGTGTCACACATACTCATATAAATACCCTTTATCTCACACCTTTGAGAAACTAATAAAATTTGTTGCTTTAATTTGCCACTTGTAGTTGCTAAATGGAGGTAAAATGTGCCCTTATAAAATAATTCATTCTTTTATTAAATACTGTAATATACACCTGGTCACAGCAACTAGTATAAAAGAGGACACCAATGAACTCATCTATAAAACAGAAACAGACTCACAGACACAGTAAACAATTTTATGGTTACCCAGGGAAAGGGGGTGGGAAGGGATACATTTGGGAGTTTCAGATTTGCAAAGATAGCCACTATATATAAAAATAGATAAAAAACAAATTTCTTCTGTGTAGCACAGGTAACTGTATTAAGTATCTTATAATAACCTTTAATGAAAAAGAATATGAAAATGAATATATGTATATATATATATGCATGACTGGGACATTGTGCTGTACACCAGAAATTGACACATTGTAACTGTACTTTAATAAAAAAAATTTTTTTTAATGTACATAAAATAGGAAATTTATTCAGAGCACACAGGCTGTGCTTGATTAATCTGCTTCAGAGGACAAATAGGAGATTTAAGTTTCTTGATCGGAAAAGGTGTTGGACATGAGGAAGAGAAGACGGAGCAGGAGAGGCTGGGACTGACGGCAGGGACTTTCTCTTGCCGGCTGCGTGTTTTAGGTTCAAGCCCACAGTCACTAACAAATGCGAAAAGGGCCTGAGGAGGCAACTAAGACCACTCTCAACTGACCTTGCAACCACGAGAAATTATTCAGTGATTACCGCTAGCCTTTCACTTTAGATATATATTAATCATCCCCAAAACGCTATGAAATATTAATATCCCAGGTGTAAGGAAAAAGAACCTGACTCAGAGAAGTTAAGCAACTTACTCAAGATGTGAAGTGAGTAGTAATTTGACTTTAAGTTCTCACATGTGGTTTAGTTGTGCTGGACTTTATTTAGTGTCAGGGACGCTACCAATGCTTTGATCCCTCAGGGCTCAGAAACCTTATACATGTAGTAAGTACCCTCTTTCACTCTGACCTGGCAAATTCCTATTTTTTCCCCCAATTTCCAGCTGAGCTGTAGCCCTAATTGTGCCCGTGGATCTCTTGCTGGCAGTCAGGAAACCTCAATGTGCTAGCAGGGTGATGGCCCTCCAAAGACATCCCCATCCTGTTACTCAGAAACTGCGGCTGTTACCTTACACGGCAAAAAGGATTTTGCAGACGTGATTAGGCTGAGGGTCTTGATCTGGAAGATGGTTAGCCTGGTAGGCGCAGCGTAGGACACAAGCGTCCTTGTAAAAGGAGAGGTGGGAAGGCCAGAGAGAAGGGGGTGTGACGGCAGAAGCAGGGGTGGGAACGATGAGCTGAGAGGCAGAGCTGCTCTGCTGGCTCTGCGTGGTGTTCCTCTGTGGACTAGGAAGTTTTCCACTTGGGCTGTTATAAACAGACATTTCCAACACTGAGAATTCAGAAGATTGTTCCCTCTAAACCTTTCAGTTGTTTCTTTATTCTGAGTTTGGAGTATTTTTCCTTTCACAATTTTTTTTTTTTAAATGAGATCCGTTTATGGATAATAGTATGGGACAGACTAAGAAGGTGACAGGGCCTGTGGTGACAAGCTTCCCAGGAACAGACCAGCAGCCAGGAGTGACCCAGACAGATGTGCAGAGGGTCAGGGAAACAAGGCCAGATGGGTGCGAGGCCCATGCCCTGTCTCCAAAGCTGTGTCTGGGCTCCAGATCCAGCTCTGCCCTGCAGACCTGGGGGATGCACAGGGCTGGCAGCTCCTGTAGGGCCCTCTCTCCTCACTCCTTCCTGTCCCTCACCAGTGGCTGGGACCTTTAGCAGTTGATACTGATGGACCAGAGAATGGTTGGTCTGGGGTGGGGTCAGAGGAGGGTCAAGGCTCTTGGAGGCTTCCTGTGGAGGGGGGGTCCTGGGGGTCCTGGGGTTAGCCACAGCGCAGTGGGGAATCTGGTCAGGCAATGGGCGCCTGGGCGGGGCACCACTCATCAGTCTGCAAAGCTGACCAGTGGACAGAGATTAAGACGTGAGGGGTTTCCTCCATAGTCTCTGGAGTTCTTCCTTCTCTGTAGAGTTCTCTCCTCTCTGGTACTCTGGTCTGAAAATGCTGGCTGCTTGTCCTGCCTGAATAACAGCTTTCTTCGTCTTAGAGAACGTACTGGATTCCTGTGGTTCCCTGCCCTGAGCCACAGGCCAGAAACGCTCTCCAGCCAGAAAGCGGGGCGCTCATAAGGGCTACCTCCTCTATTTTCCATCTCTCATCAATTACTGTCCATGTTGCCTGATAGCCTACATGTTCAGTGCTGGTTTTTTTCTCCCCCTCCTCCTCCTATCTTCTGGAGAACAGGGAAAAAGAAGGGTCAAAGTGTCATCAAGGCTCTAGACATTGCTAACCAGCAGCTGAATGTTCAGACCCCGAGATCTTAGAGAATTTAACCAGGTGATAAACTCCTTTCTACATTAATTTCATAAATATGAAAAGAAACAAATCAGCAAATATATATTGAGTACCACTATGTGAAGAACATACTAAAAACGTATGGTTAAGGAAGTATGAATTAAACAAAACAATCTATGAACAAATGCAGTAAATATGATGAAGATTCCTTGAGACATAATGAGATAGCCCTGAATTTTACTTTTGGGAAATGTGTTCAGGGTAAGCTACTTGAACGAAGTCAGTAAAATAGAAGTTATCTCCCTTTCAAGTAGGGTCTGGTCTATTCAGGCCTGCAAAGCAAGTGTTACTAAACACTGTCATTTAGTGGCCCAGGCTAATGCTAGATTTCTGTATAATCCCCTAGGGTATTAATTTTGTCTACATGGTTAAGTCTAGATTACTGCAGTTTCCTTATGCTGATTTATGGGAAGAAGGGAAAAATAAATCCCAGGCAATTAATTTACTTTTAAACAAGTCATACAGAAGGTGAACATGTTACTCCTGTTCATATATCATGAGTGAGAATTTAGTGACATGGCCACACAAGCTACAGGGAGGCTGGAGAATGTACTCCCAGGTGGTCAGTTATACGCGCAGCTAAAATTCTTCCATTGTTCAACTGTGGGAACATTGAGCTCCATGAGAGTAAAGAAACCCGGTTCTGACTGGTTACCTAAGAGCATGGACCTCTACTCTGGCACATGTGCAGTGTTGCACAGTGAAAACAATGTTATATAAGAATGTAGAATGCCCACTGAGGGTAAATCATGGTCACATGTATGTATTTAACATGGCAAACGTTTAGTACTAAATGTGGATTTGCTAGTTGTGTAATCTCCACTTGAAATGCTTAAGCAGGTATAATTTATTGTGTGGAAAGTAACCATAAGGGGAACCCCAGAACTGGAGGAAATTCTGATCCTATTCAGTCTCCTGGCATTGTCATTCTTCATTATGCTACAGATATAGAGACCTTTGGGGAAAAAAAGGGGGAATGAGTTTTGCAGAACAATTTGCAAATTTTACTTCTGCCTCCATTATTTCATAGTTGCTTTACTTTAAGTGAACTTCTTAGTCTCGCTGATCTCACTTTTTCTCTATGTAAAAATGTAAGTAGAGAACATAAGATTAAGTGAGAAAATACGTCTGGAACTACCTAGCATATGGCTAGCATTCTTTATTTGTTACGTGGATGAATAAATCAAGATAAATTATGATCTCTAGTTGGGTTTTATGTTGTGTACTGTTATAACCATGAGTATATTTTGTGTTAAAAAAAAGACTCCAATAAGGAGTTTTTGAAAGAGATCAGATTTTCTGTCTTGCAGGCCATGATAAGGATTTTGTACTTTTGGGCTTTAGCTTTGGAGCAATGAGAAGCCATTGAAGAATTTAAAGGAAGACAGTCATAGGATTAAAGTTTCATATTTTACAAAGGTTACTTTAGCTGGTATGTGTAGAGAAATAAAAAATATTTTGAATTAAATTAAAATGAAAATACAACTTATCAAAATTTGTGGGATGTGGCAAAAACAGTGCCTAAAGGGAAGTTTATAGCACTAAATGTATGTATTAGAAAAGAAGAAAGATCCAAAGTAAATAATATAAATCTCTACCACATGAAACTAGAAAGAGGAGAGCATATTAAATTCAAAATAAGCAGAAGAATAGAAATAATAAATAGAAAACAAATCAGTGAAATTGAAAACAGGAAATCAATAGGAAAAAATCAGTGAAACCAAAAGCTGGTTCTTTGCAAACATCAATAGAATTTATAATCTTTTAGGTTAACTAAGAAGAAAAGGTAGAGGATACAAATTACTAGTACATTACTAGTATCAGGAAGGAGGGAGTGAGGGGTGTATCTCAGTGGTAGAGCATGTGCTTGGCATGCGCAAGGTCCTGGGTTCAATCCCCAGTGTCTCTGTCAAGTAAAAAATAAACAAACACAAGACATCTCTGGCTGGGACTTTCCCACTAGTGAAGGTGGAGAGAGATGGTTACACACAGAATGTATCTTGAAGATAGACTTGCTGATGGATTAATATGGGGATTTCATAAATAAATATTAAGATAACACAGAGATTAAAAACAAAAGGACTGAGGGAAAATCACTACAGATTCTGTGGAAATTAAAAGTATGATAAAAACATTCTAAGAACAACTCTGTGCCCACAATTTTGATAACCTAGGTGAAATGGACCAATTACTAAAAGACACAATCTGCCAAAACTCACACCAGAGGAAACAGATGATGTGAATAGGCCTGTATCTGTTCAAGGAATGGAATTAGTAATTGATAACCTTCCAAAATAGAAGAGACCAGGCCCACATGGGTTCACTGGTAAACCCATGTTCTACAAGACATTCAAAGAAGAAATTATATCAATTCTTTGTAATCTCTTGTAGAGAAAGAAGGAAACATTTCCTATCCTTACAGGATAGCAAGCAGAGGAAATGTTTTCTGACTCATTCTACGAGGCCAGTAGGATCCTAATATGAAAACCAGGCAAAGACAGTATAAGAAAAGAAACTATAGATCAGTATCTCTCGTGAAATGAATATTGATTCAAAAATCCTCAACAAAATGTTAGCAAATCGAGTCCAACAGTGTATAAAGAGAATTTTACATGATGACTGAGTGGGATTTGTCCCAGGTAAGCAAGACTCATTTCACATTTGAAAATCAATTAATGCTATCCATCATCATCAATAGGCTATAAAGAAAAACTACATTATTATAGCAATAGGTGGAGAAAAAGCACTTGGTAACATCCCTCACCCACTCATAATCAAAACTCTCAGTAAACTTGGAACAGAGGGAAATTTCCTCAACTTGAAAGAGTATCTACCAAAAACACCTACAGCTGACATCATATTTAATGGTGAGAATCTTGATGCTTTCCCATTAAGATCAGGAACGAGGCAGATATGCCCCCTCTCATCACTCCTTTTCAACACTGTGTTGGAAGTTCTGGCTAATGTAATAAGAGAGGGAAAGGAAATAAAAGGTATAGAGATTAGGAAAGAAGAAATAAAACTATATTTTTATATAGATGAAATAATCATCTATATTCAGAAAATCTGAAATAATTGCCAAAAAAATCTCCTGGGACTAAGTGTAGCAAGGTTGCAGGATACAAAGGTAACATACAAAAGTCAACTGCTTTCCTGTATACAAGCAATAAATAAGTAGAATTTGGCATTTAAAATAACATTTACAACTATCAACCCCCAAAACTGAAATACTTAGGTATAAATCTAATAAAACATGTACAGTATCTACATGAGGAAAGCTGCAAAACTGATGAATGAAATTGAAGAACTAAATAAGTGGAGGTATAGTCCATGTCCATGGATAGAAAGACTGAATATCGCCAAAATGTCATTTCTTCCCAAATTGACTTATTGATTCAGTGAGATCTTCTTCATAATCCCAGCACGTTATTTTGTGGATATTGACAAACTGATTCTAAAATTTGTGTGGAGAGGCAGAAGACTCAGAATAGCCAATACAACATGGAACAAAATTGAAGAACAAATGCTCCTCAACTTTAAGACTTACTATAAAGCGATAGTAATCAAGACAGTGTGATACTGATGAAAAATAAGTTAATGTAACTGAAAACAGAGCTCAGAAATAGATCTACATAAATTCAGTCAATGGATCTTTAACAAAGGAGCAAAGTCAATACAATGGAATGAAGATGTGATTCCCAACAAATTGTTCTGGAGCAACTGGATATCTATATGCAAGAAAAAATTAATCCAGACACAGACCTTACACCCTTCACCAAAATTAGCTCAAAATATAGCATAGGTCTAAATATAAAATGCAAAACTTTAAAACTTCTAGAAAATAATACAGAAGAAAATCTAGATAATCTTGACTGTGGCAATGACTTTTTAGATGTAACACTAAAGGCACAATCCATGAAGGAAAAAAAGTTGATAAGCTGAACTTCATTAAAATTAAAAACTTTGCTCTACAAAAACAACATCAAGAGAATGAGGAGACCAGTTACAGACTAGAAAACATTGCAAAATACATACCTGATAAAGGACTGCTATCCCAAAAATACAAAAAAAAATTAATACTGAGAAAGTCCAATTAACAAATGAGCCAAATACCTTAACACACACCTCACCAAAGAAGATATACAGATGGCAAGTAAGTGTATGAAAAGATGTTCCGCATCATATGTCGTCAGGGCAATGCAAATTGAAATAACATTGAGTGCATACCTATTAGAGTGGCAAAAGCCTGAAACACTGACAATATCAAATGCTGGTGAAGATGTGGAGCAACAGGAACTCTCATACATTGCTGGTGGAAATGCAAAACCGTACAACCACTTTGGAAGGCAGTCTGGCAGATATCTTACAAAACTGAACATAATCTTACCCTACGATCTAGCAACCACACTCCTTGGTATTTACCCAAAGAAGATGAAAACTTACGTCAACACAAAAACCTGCAAGTGAATATTTATAGCAGTTTTGTTTATAATTGTCTGTACTTGGAAGCAATGATGACGTCCTTCAGTAGGTGAATGGAAAATAAACTGCATTACATACAGACAATGGAAAATTATTCAGCACTCAAAAGAAATAAGCCATGGAAAACATGGGGAAAATGTGAATGTAAATTGTTAAGTAAAAAAGCCAATTTGAAAAGGCTACACACTACATGATTTCAATTACATGATATTCTGGAAAAGGCAAAACTGAGGAAGACAGTAAAACATCAGTAGTTGCCAGGGGTTGGGTGAGGGGATGGCAGAGCACAACAGATTTTTAGGGCAGTGAAAATACTCCTCAGGCTATTATAATGGTAGATGCATGTCATTATTTGTCCATACCCAGAGAATCCACAGCATCAAGAGTAAGCTGTAAACTGTAGGCTCCAGGTGGCGACGATGTGTCAATATAGGTCTATCAGTTGTAACAAATGTCCCACTCTGGTGGGGGATGTTGAGTGGAGAAGGCTATTCATGTGTAAGTTCAGGGAGTAGATGGGAAATCTCTGTAGCTTCCTTTCAATTTTGCTTTGAATCTAAATTCAAAAAAATTTTGTCTTAAAACACACATACATGCACAGACGCCATACAATTGTATTTATATAAGGTTAAAAACTATTTGATGGCATTACAAAATGATACTGGTTACCTTTTGTGAAGAGAACTGACAGAGTGGCTGGGAAGGGCCACCAGGGGCCTTCTCAAGCGCAAGTTGCTTTGTATTCCTTGACCTGGCTGATAGACTCCTGAGTTTGCTCATTTTGTGATGATTCATGGGGCTTTACTTCTGTGATATTTATACTTCAGTTAAAAAGAAAAGGAGTCTGTAACCCAGAGCCCCTGTCCTATTTTACTCCCTCCAAGTAGAAACAACTCCTATTCTTGATTATAACCGAAGAATTTATGCTTTAAATTTCAAGCATGGCTAAGCGGAGTAGCAAGCTAGGAGTGAGAGATCATGCTGAAATTAAAGTCACAGGATATGAAAGAGTATAAGTGAACTAAATGATTGTTACCCTGGGCCAAAACTCAATGTGTACATAGGAAAATGTACTTATTTTAATTTTGGGGGATTCTGGAAAATGTGGCATCACAGGCAATTTAAGGTATACAGGATATTACTGACCACAGTCACATTCCCACTACAAGCATTTTTATTGGAGAACATGAGTTTATATAATTTCTTTTGGAAAGTGAGTTTAATTGTAACGAGAGAAAATAATGTTAGTATTCATCTGAATGTGTGAACATTTAATATTGACTGTACAGAATTTTCAGTGGGGATTTAAAATGTATATGAGGGAATTTTAAGTGCAATAAATTTCAGAAAATGAAGGCTTGCCGTTTTACTGGGAAGAGCTAAGTTTTCCTCATCAACTCAACATACTTAGCAGTGCTAATGTTCTTTACTTATGGCTACAAATAATCTTCAGAAAAACTTGGTAAAATGCCTCATCATGTTCATTAATGCTTTCACTTATGTCGTTAAGTAGGGTTATGTGCCTTCTAATGTGACTCATTTCATGGGGAAAAAAAATCATTCTCTTAAACTTCTGGAGAGAGCACAAAATCTCTTCTGTTGTAGGGAGAAAGAAATCTATGCAGGACCTATTAAAGGAGGGGAATAAAAGGACCTTAGACAATTTTCACCTCGGAAGAAGATGTCTGTTTATTGTTGGCCATTTTCTCGACAGTCGGTTATTGAGATACAGTGTGGAAACTTGGCAAAAGAGGCGTAGATTTTTCTTCCTAAATTGTTTTTGATTGAGCTTCACACTTTGTGCCGAACAGCTGGAGGTTAGAGGAAGGATATGCAGCCTTAAGGAAGACTGGCTCTGATGTGATTTTGACTTTGCTCTATCAAACAGCAAAATAATGAATTATTATGGGTAATAGAGGAGAATACTGGTTATGAAAAGAAGGAAGATTTCTTTTATTTGGTCTGCAAGAGCCTTAATTCTGAAAAGCATTTGCCGTGTGTCGAGAGTATTATGGAGACTCGAATCACAGAACCTGATCACATTTGTTAAAATGTAGTTCTGAGACATGTCTAAAGGGTCAAGCATAAATGGGGATTCTAAATATTTATTTAAGAACCTCTCATTTTCCCAGTTTCCCCTTGTTTATATGTCTAGGATGTCCTTAAAGCTCTCAGTAGGGGCTCCTAGCAGTCAGGCACCATGATCAACTGTGGACCACGGGAGTATATGGCCTCTGAACAAAAGCATTTGTTCTCACTTAAGTGTCCTTCCCAACCTTTGCCATCACTGTAATTGTCTAACTTCATTTACTTTAAATATCCTAATCTAATGCAAAACAATTTTGCAGTTATCTTTTTAAATAATAGGCAGAATTTAGGTAAGATGGATTTTAACATGTAGGTAAGGAAACTGAAGACGGTGTGTCACATATTTAGATTATTAAATGATGCACTTGGAGAAAACATGACTTGAGACAAGGTTTGTCTGTTTCCAGAACCATTGTCTATCCAGTATCTCACTCCTTGACTCCCATGCCATTCTCCTTTAGGAAATTTTTTTTTTAATTAAAAAAAAAAAAAAAAAACCAAAAGCAAACTCTTGCTGACTCCTGATAGTATACATCAAGGACATTCCTTTTGTGACCAGTGGCATCCGTATGTGACATGATTAATCTTACGAGTACCATCCAAACTTGAGGAGTGGGTTAAACCAGGTGCTTTTGGTGGTCACCAGCTCATTGTGAAGTTCATACATTAAAAATAAACGAATAGGCTGGTCTCCCTCCCCCTCTGCCCTACAGCTAGGGTGGTTTGTTAAATATTAAAAGTTCTAGGTCACAACTTGTGGGATGACTGCTGGGTGTGTGGAAGCATCTTACCTCTGGTTTCTCTCTCTCTCTCCATTTTTTAAGTCTTAAAGTATGCCCGCGTTCCCAACTGTTGTCTTTTCCCTACTCTCCTCCACAACCCTTGGCAGAAACGTATATTGTCCCCCCCATGTGCCCCCTGAAATTGGTTTTTGGTGAGGAATTCAGGACTCTCCCTGTACCTTCTCTCCCTCACGTTTATTTGGGGGGGGGGGTGCTTCTTTTTCCTCCCTCCTCAAGTTCCTTTTGAACTGTCACCACCCAGCACTTTCTATGACACTTCCTAGCTTTGACCAGAGGCCATCAGGTAAGCTGGAAAGAGTCTCTCACCTCCCTCATTTAGTTTTGGAACCACATTTAATTGCTTTCCATCAGCCCAGGAAATGAATATTAGGTCCTTAGCCCTGCTTTGCTCTGCTGTCATCTTTAGCTGATAGTTTTTTGTTTTTTTAAAACTCAGGTTTTGATACAGTGAGAAAAAGCAGCCACCAGGGTAAGTCAAATGTGCCAGATCTTAAAGTCTTTGTTGGTTTAAATTGAAGAAAGATCACATGAAGATACGTGTAAGCACAGAAAAATCCCTCTGAGTAAATTTTATTTTCCTGTAATTGCTTTTGCTTTTGAAAATTGAAGAAATTTGAAGTTTTTCAGTTTTAAGTTCTTAAACTAAGGAGTTGTGAACAACAGGGCTCTCATTTGGTCATCCTTGCAATTCATTTGGATCTAGTCTGGGATCTGACAGCTGGAGTAGGAGGAACCTTGAGTTCAGTGCATGCTTTGGTTTGGTGCTCCTATCTGTCATGATTCTCAGCAGGGGGTTAAGAAAGAACTCAGTGTCCATGGCAGCTTCCTGAAATTGAAGGGCTTGACTTCCTGGCAAATTACTGTCTTTTTCTACTTTTCTGATCAAGACCACTAAATGCTGAAAATGTGGATACACGCTGAGATAAAAGCAATTCATTGTGTTCTCAGACAGACAGACAGACCACAGTATAATAAGAAAAATGTGTGGTATTTGTCCTCAGTTACTGGCACATAGCTCCTAAAACCCTTGTAATTCCCTGAGCTAAGGGTGATAGGATGACTCTTGTCATGAAGAAGTGACCCTTGACGGGCTCCTAGTTATCTTCAGGATGCAGGATGGTCAGCAGAAGCCAAGCCTCGATTAGAAGCTTGGAACTTTCAGTCCTACTCACCAGCCACCTGGAAAGGAATGGGAATGGAGACTGAACTAAATCAGAGGATTGAATCCATCCTCTGGATGTAAAGAAACCTCTATAGAAATCCCCAAATGATGGATCCTTTCAGGGAGCTTCCAGATTGGCTAACGTATCCATGTCCCAGGGGGATGGCACTTCTGGGCTCCATGGGAACAGAGGCTTCTGATCTGGGGACCCCTCTGGACCTTGCCCTGTGTAAGTCTTCATCTGACAGTTCATCTGTATCCTTTGTTATAAACTGATAAACATTAATAAGGTGTCTTCCTGAGTTCTGTGAGCTCTTCTAGTGAATTACCAAAGGGAGTTGTGGGAACTTTGACTTACAGCTGGTCAGTCAGAAGTACAGATGACCTGGTACTTAAAATTGGCATTTGAAGTGACAGCAGTCTTGTGGGACTGAGCCCTAAGCCTGTGAGGTCTGACGCTAACTCTGGGGAGTTATTGTTAGAATTGAGTTGAATTGTAAAACATTTAGATTGTGTTCTATAATTGTAGAGTTGGAGAAGTATTGGAAAAGATACCATGTGTTGGGTATAGCAGGGATATTAAAAAAAAAAACAACAACTGATAAATAAGAAAGTAATCATTCCAGGCACATGAAAAACATGTTTATTCAAAAATCTCAATCTCTATGTGTTTATTTACTGAACGGTACTTTATTTACTGAACGGTACTTTCCACCTTTAAGCCTTGGTTTTTACTACATCATGCTAAGTCTGAAATGATATTCAACATTTATTTAACAATGAAAAAAATAAATTCATATTAAGATGCTCTAACACTTAACAATTTAGTAGGTCTGTGATTATTTGCATGGATTTACAGAAAACCGACGGTCCTGCCCTTGCAGTGATTACAGCTCATTGGGCAGGTTAAATTCCATCAGCAGTTCACTTCTGATACTTCTGGAATCGGGTATGTGGAGAGTTTCCCCACCACAACCAATTCCACCACGTGGGCTGGGTGCCCTGCAGTTTAACTCAGTTCTGACACTAACTAGAGTTACCAGTAGGCCCCATAGGTTAAGGGCTCAATTTCACCAGACGGCAGCCCCCTCCAACTTCAAGGTAAATCACAAGTTGAGGTTCTTACCTGTGCTCCTGATCAGCTGGCTGTAAACAGGAAGTTCCTATGACCACCTCCTCAAGTTCGACTGTTTTGCTAGTGCAGCTCGCAGGACTCAGGAAAAGTTACTTATTAAATTACTGGCTCATTATAAAAGGAAATAACTCAGGAATAGCCAGGTGGAAGAAATGCCAGGGACAAGGTATGTGCCGTCTAGGGTGTGCCATTCTATTGGCCCCTCCATGGGTTCCCTGACCCAGAAGCTCTCTGAACCCTGTAATGTTGGTTTTTATGGAGCCTTCATTAAACTGGCATGTTTGATTTAATCATTGGTTTGTGATAGTCTCCAGCTAACTTTCTGTGCTGGAAAGCAGGGTGGGGTGGAGTTTGAGCTGAAAGCTCCGACCCTTTAATCACATGGTTCCTCTGGCCACCAGCCCCGTCCTTAGAGACTTTCCAAAAGTCACCTCATTAATATAAACTCAGGTGTGGTTGAAAGGGTCTTGTTGTGAGTAACAAAAGACACCTTTATTGCTTTTATCACTTAGGAAATTCCAAAGGTTTCAGAAGCTCTGAGCCAGGAACTGAGATGAAGATGAAATATAGACTTCTTATTATGAATCACAATATCATAACTGCACAAGCTTTATGCCAGGGTTACAGTTTCTATTAATCATTATGATCAAACTCTTAGAAATCCTCTACTTCGTGTATTTTTTACAAATTCTTGAACACATTTTTTTTTTTTATACAGGTGACTTTTGAACTTCTAGAAAACATACATTAATTAAATGATTTGGAATGCAGGAATAATTTCCTCTTCTTTTTGTATTTGGCATTCTAAATACACTAAAATAAAATAATACATTAATTTTACACCAAGTGGTATTCTCAAATGGCAAAAACAATACAATTTAATAATGACGACTTTATTCAAGTTAAAACAATCCGTGCATTGGGGGAGTACAGTGCCTCACAAGAGTGGATTACTGTTCCTGAGGGATTTGGGGCAAGAGCCAGTTTTATAAAGCTTGGAAGAGGCAGCTTGGAAACAGAGCATGATTGGCTAGGAGGCTGGGGATTTCAGCCTGTATGTCTTATTTTCCAGGGTCAAGGGAGCTAGATAAATCTGACTTGGAGGATCGTAATCGGTTGTGTGTAGTTTCCTTGGCAGTGAGGCATCTCAGTAAGTGTAAGCCGACTTAGGTTTAGAGCTGGGACACGGGCTGGGCCCCTGGGCCAGCCTACCCGTCGTGGGTCCTGATACACAAATTACCTTCACTGCTACTACAGTGTTCCTTACAGGCCTCGCAGAGCCTCCAACACACCAAGGCATATTGAAAGTGCTCAGAAATGTGGTGGTACCACACTGCCAGTCCTGCCACAGGGGGTGTTCACAATGCCTGATGCGACTGGCATGTCTGACTTTTCCAAGAGAGAATATGAGAGAAACAGAAGGATTCTGGGGTTCATTCTTGAAATGTTTTCTACCATCTTTCCATTGAGTCCCTGAGTAACTGTATAACCAAAGAAGTTCTCTGTTCATTTCGCTTGCAGAGAGAAAGGCAGATTTATCAGTGGTTTAATTGTATTAATGTCAGATAGTTCAGAATTTTTATTTCAGGTCTGTTGCAGAAAGGGAGTAAACTAAGGCATAAATATGATCAAGAATATTTTGAGAGTCCACAGGGATGAAATAGTCTGTGTTATGTACTGAATGTAGGGAAAATGAAGTGGAAAGAAATATTAAGGGGTCCCCTTTGGTAACTGACAGACATCATAGAAATAAATTATGCAAAATATACTTTTGACCAAGTCATAGATAAATAACTGCAACAAGGAAAAATCAAAACATTATTAATATTAATTTACATTTGCATACGCTTTACATATTAACACTAAAACACTGTATTTGGTAGTGAGACTTTTAATCATCTTAATAAGAAATAGGAACATAGCAGAAGCAATCCAGGTTATAGAAATAATCAATTACAGTATCTTCAAATGTCTCAACAAAGATTCAACTGATCGTCCAAACCTAATACTTGATATTTCTAGAATTTCTATGGAAATTCTTGATACTTCAAACAAAAACTAAATTTGTTTTAAGTCTTGAGCACAACTGAGATGCAAGAAAATCGTACATTTTGTGGTAGCATTTCAAAAGGTTCCTGAAGTTCTGGAAAACAGAAACAAAACGAGTTGTAGGAATAAGCCCCAACCAGCCATAAACAAGTAATTGTATTTTTCACATTTTGATCTACAAAAGTTTTGTCGTCCTTCTTCTCAGCCAGAGCACATTTTATGGCTTATTGTATTTTATACTGACTTTGAGTAGTGTGTTGTGGTGAATTTACACTTAAAAAAATACATATGCTTTACTACTGGTTTTTCCAGACCAATTAATCAGCAAAATTCAAGTCAGAGAGAGGCTATTGGTCATCTAAATAAGGAGATAAATTTTAAAACTTTGGGAAAAAAAAAATTGCATGCCTGGAGGAATTCTTCAGAACATCTATCATTTCACTAATCCGTTCAGATAGGAGACGTTTAAAGACACTGATGTTCAGTCCTTCACGGAGCCAACTACAGGGCTTTACTTCATTGTCAGAACCAATCAACGGACTTCAGAGCAAAAACTCCGCAGTAGTGAAACTGAGACAAAGGAAAAGGGTCATTTTGTGGTCCAGGATGCATTTCAGTAAGCTTAAACTCTAAGTGACAGTTGAGGAATTTAAGCTGCTCGGTATAATTCTACAAATGAGGTGTGTGAGAGAGGTTTCCATTAAAATGAGTCTCACTTCACACAGGCTATGAGTCTTCCCGAAGGTGTCCTCTGACTTCTCGTCAAAGGACTTGCAAAGTGTGAAACTTCTCCAACGTACTTTTTCACATTCACTCTCTCTATGTTTATGTACATGTGATACATGAATTTCACCAGGAAAACATCTTGAAAGTGTATTTGAACTGAAAAGTATATTCACACTATGAATTAAACAAGAGTTCTGTCTGATCTTTCCTTGAGAGAAATGCATTTACATTTTCAAATGTGATCATTTATTAAAATGCCATAGTTTGTGTTAGACATCGCAGAAAAGAGCACGCTTGCTTGCCAGGGTGCAGACTGTGGCTGCAAGTGCATAGATTCACAAATGAGTCTTAGGGTACATTTTTATTATTCCATGAATCTTTTAATTCTTTGTGAATGTTATAATTATTAGAAACATGCTTTTGATGAATATCTCTAGGGCTTATAATAAAACACGTGGAAATCAGTATTTAGAAAGTCGAGATTAATACCATCATCATGTTGCCTGAATTATTTTCAACAGAATATCCATAATCAGATACCTCATTGTGGCTTTTTAAAATTCTTACTATTTTCAACACATTTGTATTACTCTTTGTCAATAAGCACACGTGTGTACAAGCTATTTTTACAACAGGAAAATACATTTAATGTCTGGGTATTTAAATTTCATGAAGGATAAGAAGACTTATTAAGAGAAAACCTAAACCTAAAAGACTTAATAGTATTATTAGAAAATTGTTTTTATTGTGAAAATTAATACAGTTTATTGTTTCACATTTGTATAATGAAATAATTACTCTTGTATAGCTATTTCTATGTAAATGAACTCTACATGCCTCTTTAAAAATTCAATTTATATAATAGAAAATGAAATGACACTGAAATTGCCATGACTTACCTTGGTGACTTTTACAAGCTGAAAGTTTTAGTCTTATGATTTATGTTTAATAATTTAACACATTAATAATATTTTAGATGTGGATTGTTGAACATAAGCATGCAGATTATTTAAATGAATATTTAATTTTTATTCACCTTGCCAGAAGACAGAACGTGCATTTAATTGCCTGATATGAAAAGTGGGAAAAAAGATCAGTAAAATAGTAATGTAAAAAAAGTTTAAAACAAAATATGTATGTATTTTACCTCTTGGGCCACAAAATAAGAATTGGCTTGGCATTTGATCTTATAGACCAAAAATTAAAGTACAATTTCACATTAATTTTCAGCTGGGAAAGACTGAGTTTATGTGAGATATGTAGTCAACGTATACATTTAAATTTGGATCTCTCTTTTATTCTGAATAACTTAAATAATATTATAAATATTTTACATAATGAGTCTAGCTTGTGCATAAGGACATCTGATGAATAATACTTCTTTTGTACTTTTCTTCTGTGTTGATGGCCAGAAAAACACTCTAGAGAAAACTGCTGTTAAGGCAGATTGGGACACTGACCCACCAGTAGGCTGTTGCTGTGCAAGCAACACTCTGAATATTGCAGAAAAGAATATTTAACATTAATATGGAAAGAAGAGTGAAATTTATGGTGGCACCAGTTTAAAACACATAAGCCAAATTTCTCTTTCCTTCTTTGGAGTAAATCAGCAATTTAAGGAATAATGCTACACACACACACACACACACACACACAGCTGAGCTGTAACTGTATTCTAGAGACGCATACAGGGTGAGTTATAATGATTGACTTTTGCAAACTAAAATTCTCTGATTGTGGTTCACATGCTGAATTCTGCTCTGCAAGCAAATACCGTTTAAGGATCCTCCGATGTATTTAGGGTACTTACTGCAGCAGGCAGTGATGGGTGAGAGTTGATCTCGGAACAGCTACTCCTGAGAATTTGCAAATCAAGCTGGAGCATTTTCCTTAATGTCTATTTTCAGTGTCCATTTTCACTCACTTTCTCCTTTTTTTCCTTCCTTTATGCTCTGTTTTCACTCTCATCTTTATAGCTTTACGCACCCAAATCACGAGTGAGGACATAATGGAGACTAAAGAGTTTGGCTGCCATTCTGGCTTCTTCCTTTCCCCGCCTGCCCCACACCTCACCTCACCACACCAACCTCGTGCTGCCCCACTTCCAGCATCCATCCTTTTGAACATACAACTTGATTTAAATTGTCCCAATTTTGAAGATGCACTACAAATAAAGAAGGGGACGTCTGTCCTTCTGCAGCAGGCTGTCATTTACAGGAGGAGAACAACACTCAATATAAAACCTTTCTGTGTGTGTGGAAGTTGGGATAAATTCCTTCAAATCATTGGGCTAAAATGACCCCTGTAACTTCATCTGCAATTTTCTCTGATTGAGGAGAACTATCTCTGCCTTGTTCAGCTCAGCTATAGGCAAGCAGGCAAATTT
This sequence comes from Camelus ferus, assembly GCF_009834535.1. Classification (NCBI taxonomy): domain Eukaryota; kingdom Metazoa; phylum Chordata; class Mammalia; order Artiodactyla; family Camelidae; genus Camelus; species Camelus ferus. Next base: position 60,020,513 of record NC_045708.1, on the reverse strand, counting down.
AGTTTCAGGAACTGAAGTTTGAAAACATTGGAACGTTTCAGGTACGAACCTCGACATTTTACTGTCTTATGAATCAATAGTATATTTAATTAAAAGGAATAGAACTGGTGAGACATTTAAAAAATAAAAGGGAATAAATGGCTCTCTTTATATAGTTTAATTAACTCGTATGAGGTATCCAGGTTTTGTTTTCCCCTAAAAACACACAATTTATTACCCTTTCATTTAAGAGTAAAAGCCCCGATGTCTTTCTGTCTCTCTGTCTTTTAATAGCATACACATTTTTATGGAAGAAACATAAAGAAAAACGCCACATAAAAAAGTCTATAGCCAGATGGACTGTTACAGAGGTTTTCCCAAGTCCAATCCGAGTCTCAGGCTCCCCTGAAGCTTTCACGACAATACGTCATGTAACATTCCAGTTAGCTCTTTGAGGTACTTACTGCCTGGAAACGTTTCTGCTTAGGATTTACCCACAACTACACCAGACTAGTTCTCATTTGTAGGAACTTCTTGAAAAATAAGAAATAGAAGGGTTGGTTTTTTTTTGGTTACTGTTTTTTTAATTTGTTTGTTTTTAATTAAAGAGAGACGTCAGATGTCATGAGAGGTGCTATTGAGCTTTACAAGTCAGATCGCTCGGTGATATTTTTAAACAAATATGCAAACTCTGAAGTCAGTGAGCCAGGAGCTTCTGAGTTCTGATCCCAGAGCTGTCACTAGTTTCCTCTGCGATAATGGATATGTCATCGGAGCCCTGTTTGCTTCCATCTTCTTCTTAGTAAAACCAGAATAAGAGTGTAGTACTTATTGGGGAGGGTGTAGCTCAGCAGTAGAGCGCATGCTTAGCATGTATGAGGTTGTGGGTTCAATCTCCAATACCGTCTGTTACACATAAATAAATAAACACCGAATTACCCCTCAAATTTTGTTTTGAAAAAATTTAATAAAAAAAAGATGGAAGACGGTAGTACTTACTGACCTCAGAGGGGTAAAATAACAAGTATTTTAGTGTAAGGAGTATATATTTTAAATGTCTGGGGAAATTCCCTAGCCTTTTAAATGTATTTACTGGAGAAATATATTGGGTATATTCATCTTTTTTTTTTTTTAAAAAGGTCTATTGTACTTACTGCAAAAAAAAAAAAAGTATGCATTTTGTGAGCTAAAAAAGAACTGGAACGTTTCCTTTCTTTGAGTTTCTTGGCTTTCAACACAAAGACTTTGGAATGCAACCTGACTCCCACACTGTTAGGTGATTTCTGATATTTGTGAGGTTTTTGCAACATAAAATAAATGGCTGCTGTCATTCTCAAATGATTCCCTAAATTAGTAAGACTTTGTGCCTGAATTGAAGTGTGGATGTGACAGTGTTAAAAAAAAAAAAATCTATTTAAATACAAAGCAAGTAAATAATTTTAACAAAGTTAATATGACCAATAAGAAAGACACTAGTAGACAGCACTTCAAACTGTTAATTGCATGAGAGGCCTCAAACTTCATTAGGCTATTCCACTTCTCTCTTGTTAAATCCTATTGGCCCTTCAGAAATGTATCTTATCCAATATCTGCTACAATAACTCCTCTTAGGGATTATGAGAATTCAAGCCTTCTCTCCTGTGACATTCACTCCTTTATAGCTTACAGCCAAAGTGAATTAATTCTTCCCACACAAAGAAAATATCAAATTTCAAGGAACACAAGTTTAATGTTTATATATAGTCGTATAAAACACTCTGAGTTAAAGGTATTTGCTGTGTTTAAATATTCTCTTGCTCAAATCAAACACTTAACCCTTAAAGGGACATGCCTGAAACCTTAGGTTTATACTGGGTAATGTAATGTTGTAATACTTTTTTTTCCCCTCAGTATAACTCATGGAACTGTGGATGAATCAAATGTCTTTGCAATTGGAATTTGGTCTCTTAACTGCAGTGAGCTAAGACTTGGAAGCTCCTTTATATATGAAGGAGAATACACATAGCATATTGATCGAGTTAGATAAGGTTTTAAAGATTATCTGAATTTTCTGGGGTTGTATAAATTCATTATTTTTGTGAGATGATATTAAATAGATAAGCAAAATGTGCATATTTCATTAGTATTTATACATTTTAACACAAAGTGTAAATTAAGGACAGAAATTGTTTAAAGGTAGGGAGCTTGGCTTATTGATTCTTTTTAGTCTTAGCACCAGATATTTTATAGCATTATTAATTATCTATAATACTTCTGTTGAATGAATGAATTATTCATTTAGATTATGTGTATCAGTTAATATTGGAAGGTTTAAACTACATATGAATATAATATGTGTTCCATAAAACAGAGGAAGAGTCACATTGATAATTCAAAAGCCTAAAACATATTAAAAAATTCATACTCAGAAATCATTTCACCCTCCGCAAAAATTAAACTTCTTCCAGAGTGGAAGGGAGTTGCTTTTGAATAGAACAAAGCAAAGTCCAAAACACACAGAGTCAGAAACCTTTCAGCCTTGGTCTCTACTAACTTCCACTTACTGTGTGGCTTCAGGCAAGGCACAAAATCTCTCATTTTATTCAGTTTTAAGATAGTAATACTTACTTACTTTATGTGGCTTACTGTTTATATTAAGTAAACAATGATTGCAAAACTCTCAGAAGACTAAAATATATTGTAAATACTGAGCCTAATTCTTTCATTCAGTATCTTCCATTGGATTATAGACACAGAGAATTCCATACATATTGAAAAAATATGTGAGGAGTAACTGATAATGTGACTTTGGGAGACTTTTTGGTGGGCAGACTGTTATTATTCAATTAAGGTTTTTTTTGGCCTATTTTTCAGAGGTAATTGTTTCTCAGTTGCTAAGGCATGCCATAGGACTTCTAAAAATCAACAAATGGTTACAAAATCCAGTTTAAATATAGTGTTTTATAGTAAAGAACTGATCCATGTCAAATAAATTTAAAATATATTCAACAATTATATCCATCAAATGCCTGATCAATTAGGATTAGATTCAGTTGTGAGTTGCAGATGAACTCAAATTAGAGTATCTTAAGTAAAATAAATTACCCAGGGATCCCCTGCAGGTCACTGGCCCAGAGCTGGTGTGGGCCACCGCAGTGTCAGATAGAGTTCTTCTAGTTTATTGTTTGGTCATCCTCAACCTGTGTCTTCCATCTCATAGCCTAATGCAGTTTGTCCAATTCCAGTCACCATCTTCCCTTTCCAGACGGGAAGAAAAAGAAAAGGATAGAGAGGAACAGACACAAAGGACGTATACCAGCAGAACCTTTAAGAAATCTTACAGAAGCTACCATATGACTCCCGCTGAACATTACGGAGTCACGTGATTGTACCGAGCTACCAAGGAAGCTGGAAACATATTCTAAGTGCCGTATGCCAAACTTCAATTCTGTTGTTCTGAGAGGAGAAAATAGATATCGTGGTACAACTAACAATCCTGTGGCGTAGCCTTTAATAACGGACAATTTCAGATTGTTAAAGTACACAGCCATACGTCAGGCTGTAAAGCCACAGAATATCTGTGAAAGGAAAGAAATTACATATAGAGATTTTTTAGCATAGAGTTAAATGCAGCTCACGTATTAAGTCATATATATATATATAGTAAAATTAAATAATAAAACTGGTTTGTTTAGTCTTACTGAATCACTTGACCAAAAGAGGGCTGTGTATGGTTATAGGAAAGTGAAAATAGAAGTCTAGGTCATGAAATTACTAAAAGAGAAATAATTTTAAATCCCTGGAATGATTATAATTGGATAGTTTAGTTGAATAAGATATGGATGTTCTTGAGGATAAGACAGATGTATAATGCTTGTATCACGGAACTAGCTGAGATGGGCTGCATGGATTTGGATGGCTCTCTAGACTTTAGCATCTTGTCTTAGAAATAATGTGGTTTATTGTATTAAAGAGATTAACTGATTAGAGACAGTTGATGGGACAATGAAAAATTTACCGCCTCCACTGGGAAAAGAGCTCAAAAACTTACTGCAGTTGAGTAAATGCAGGACAAGAGAAAAAGTCTAGTGCGTGTTGTGCAGCTACCATGTGCCATGTGGGCTGGGCGCCTCGTCCATGTGTTATTCATGACAACACACTTATGGATCACAACACTTTCATTTCTCAGCCAAATATTTGGAAGTACAGAAAGTTTAAATCATTTGATAAAAATCTGACGGCATATCAAATCACAAACCCATAACTGAAAGCCAGGTATACTGAACTCAAGTAAGTGTTCCATCTGTTTATTACCATGAGCCCAAAGAGCTCCAATAATGTCATTTCTATATTCGAAGAACCTCATAGCTGTCAATAAATAGCATACATATTTTACAAATTAAAATTTTAAAATGTTACACTTTCATTGTTATGATTATCAATTTATTATTAGTTAACATAGTGGTTCAAGAATAATCCACTGCTTTTACCCGAAGTACCTAATTATTTGATTAGGGCCTAGTAGAGTCGTTCACTAAAGGTGAAATAAAGGAGTAGGACGCATCAGTGGAAGTATTCAGCCTCTGTCGTGTGTTGATCAGTGATATATACATTTTTATTTTTAAAACTATAAAATATTTATTTGAAAAATTATTTCTACTCGGGTTTGGGGAAAGTGCCTCCAAGTAGGCACTATTATGCCATTAGCGGGGGGGGGGGGCAAATTGATATTATGTTTGAGCGGAGAACATGAGCAGTGTAGCTGGAGTGTTACAAATTCCCCCACCCTTTGAATTCTCTTCTAGGAATCTACTCTAACCAATAATTGGAGATTAGGGCAGGGCACAGATTTCTGTGCAAGAAGGTTCACTGCAGAAGTATTCCAATTAGCAAACTGGATCAAAGTTAAATATCCCCCAAAGGCAAATACTGTTTAAACCATAGCATAGCTGTATTTTAGAATATTCTGTTGGTGAAATTATGCTTTAATACTATTGGATAACACGGTGAAATGTGGCACAGTGAGCTGGAGAGCAGCACGAGATCTTCCGAATAACCTGGGGGCTCTTTTTACAAAGCCAGCAGTTCACGAGGATCGTACACCAAGTGGGACTTCCAGCGCACATCGCTGTGCTTTAGCCAAAGGAAGAAGAATTAAGAAACACATCTCTTTTTTCCCCTTTGGAGAATCTGGACGTATCAGATTAGAAGGCTCTTCAAAATAATCTAGTGATTTTTTTTTTCACCTGAAAATAGTTTGGCTACTCTGATATTTATTGTGTGTACCTAATACGATACTAAGGACTGTGTCAAGAGTTTGGAATTTAGAAAATTGTAGCTTCTACATTTTGCAGTTAATATCTTTTTAGAAGAATGTGACCCAATAAATGCATCTTTCCCTGTGCCTCGGTTTCCACATTACAAGACAAAGACATGAGTGATAAACTGCCTCCCAGGGATGTTTTTGAGCCTTAGTTAATGTTTGTAAAGCCCCCACAGAGAGCAGGAGATGAATAATGAAATAGACTCTCAAAGTAGTGTTAACGCTCTCGTCTGTCTTTCTCATTAGTCTCTAAGAGGCTTCATGCCAACTGTTAGCATTTCAGCTGCCAGGATGAGGGGTTTCTATTTTAATTTTGCCTAGAAGAGTGAGCGTTCCTTGAACATCTGGGGTTCACCTCGGCTTAATTCCAATAATGCGTCTATGGAATCAGGTATGTGAAGTCTGATGGCCAGTACCACAAAGGGATTCATATCTAATTTTAGACCTGCTGTTTCAATTTCTAATTTAGCTCACATTTTAAACCTATTAGGAAAAGCAGTATCTAACTAACACATTCGAGGTTTATTTGAAGTTTTGACATGAGAAAATTTTGCCTTAAATTAATTACATTAAAACCATGCCTCTGGGGAGTGGGCAAACAGAATGGGATAGGATTTTGGCTAGCTCCTTTCACCTTTTTTTATTTTTTCCATGGCCAAGACAAGAAAAATAAATACAGGTTAAAATAAATAATATATGCATTCATTTATTTAAAAATATATCTTGGAGTTGTTTGTTGTATGTCAAATGATGCTAGAAAGACACCAGAGTTCAAAGCCAATGAAAAGCCTGCCCCCCATGGAGGGTACATTGTAGTAGCACCTGTAAGATCCAGGATGACTTGAGTACATTTTTAATCTGTTCCCTATGCCTGTCATACTGCCTGTCAGCAGTCATCATTTGGTGTAAGTCTGAGTGAATGGATGACTCAGGCACTCCAAGGCTGTGTAGACACAGCCAAGAAGTTCATTTGCATTAACTGATTTCTAGGGACTTATTGGAACTCGACCATATGGGCTAATCACCATTAAATAAAAATTTAATCAATTTTACAAGGTAGCTGTTGTTGTTTTGAGGATGAAGGCATCTCTACCGATGGAGTGCATGTGAGACACATAAATGCAGATTGATGAGCATAGCTGAGATTTTTGTTAGGATTCAGGAAGTTCATTTTCATGAGTTGTACCTAAGGAAGATGAGAGGGAATAAAATAGAATCAAATCACATCATATTGGTTCAAAGAATATAGACCAGGGTCAGAGTATCTATGACTCAAATTGCTCTTCAGTACAGGGCTGTAGAAATCACATCTGATTTCTAGGGTAAAGTTAAGCACAGTGCTGTCTAATAGGGCCTTCTGCGATGGCGGTTAAGGCCTTGCCTCTCTGCTGTCTGATATGGTGGCCACAGGCCACGTTGCAGCTATTGAGCACTTGAATGTAGCTAGTGCAAGTGAAAAATGAAATTTTTAACTTTAATTAATTTAAATTTAAATAGCCACATAGGGCTAGTGACTACCATATTGGAAAGCACAGCTCTAGAAGAAAATAATGAGTAACAGCTAAAAGAATTGTTTTGCTGAAACGCCTCTGTGACAGTTGGAGCACGTGTATCCAATTACGGTGGCAGCAGCTTCAGAAATGATGAAGCATAATTTGGCATCTGGGAGTTGGGAAGGTGGAGAGCAGGGAGCAGTGCAGCCCTCGGTCAAAAGCTCCAAGTAAGGAAAGAGACAGGCTGAGTTTAATGCTGATTTCAAAACTTCTGTGGTCCCAGAGATTATCATACTAAGTGAAATAAATCAGACAGAGAAAGACAAATACCATATGAGATCACTTACATGTGGAGTCTAAAAAAAAGACACAAATGAACTTATTTACAAAACAAACAGATTCACAGACATAGAAAACAAACTTACGGTTACCAAATGGGGAAGGGGGGGTATAAATCAGGAGTTTGAGATTAGCAGGTACAAACTACTATGTATAAAATAATAGAGATAAAGAACAAGGTCCTACTGTATAGCATAGGTAACTATTCAATATTTTATAATAACCTGTTATGAAAAAAAATCTGAAAAAGAATATATACATGTATAACTGAATCACTATGCTATAGACCAGAAACTAACACAACACTGTAAGTCAAATATACTTCAATTAAAAAAAAAAAAAACTTCTAGTAGTGTAGTAGGCTTTGGGAAAATTAACATAGCCAAACTCAACTGTGTGTCACAGAAGATACTATCCATACTTGTGTCATAAGGTAGTCATGAGAATTAAATGAGATAAAGCAAGTGTACAACCTGGTGTTCTGTTAGGGTGCAGTATATGATGGAATTATTATCATTAAACTATTATTCAGCCTGAAGTCTTCTCAGATGATATGAATATAAGGGGAATGACATGATGAAATGATCTGTGACTTGCTCTGATCATCATTCTGCCTGGGTGCCCATTGCTTTCTGCCACTTCTCCCTATAAAAATGTATGTCATCAAATCTTGACTTAAAAAAAAAAACTTACACTCAGGGTTTACCTGGAAATAGTAGAGACAATGTAATCATTCTTTCCTGGGAGGTGGAGACAGTAGTTCGCACCTGCTGCTTTGTGGTGCTTTGCTCATGTTCTCACCAAGCTCTTTAGGACGTATTACTAGGGTCTTTGATAGTTAACCTCTGTATCATTTTCCCTCCTATTTTATAAGCAAGAAAATACAAGCTCAGAGAGTTGTTGACTCCAGAACTATTACTGTTTTAGCTGTCATCATTAGCCCCTTGAGGACAGAACATAATCCGGAAATTTGATAGTTTGGTTCTTGAAGATGGAACACTCTAGTCTGCCCTAGGGCTGGTGATGCTGTAGTCACTCTGTGACTTCCAGGTTGAGCAGTTTAGACGATGCGAGATCTGCGTGCTTAACAGGTAGCCAGTGGGTCCAGTAGGTGACACCGGCCAGTATACCCCAGATAGCCTGTATCTCAATAGTGAGCCAAGGTATAAGGTACAAAATAAAAATTTTTTGAGAGACAGATGCTCTTTCTCATCACTTATATGTGGAATCTAAAAAAAATAAATAAATAAAACCAGTGAATGAATACAACAAAACAGAAACAGACTCACAGATACAGAGACCAAACTAGTGGTTACCAGTGGGGAGGGGCAAGATAGGGTTAGGGTCTGAGGTCTAAGGGTTCTAAGATGTGAAATAAATTTACTTGTTAGTGACCAGCCTTTTACAAATGAAATATGATACAATAAATATGAGACCCCATCACACAAAGATTTTTACAAAACTTCTTACTGTCATTATGTAAGCATATGCATGTGCATATATGTGAGTCTGTACTAAGCTACGGTGTATAAAATATTTTTTGTTTGCGTCACGATCAAAAATGTTTGAAGGCTTACCCTTGACGGTGTCACGCCCCAAAATGTATTTTTAGGAAATGTGTGTCCAAAGACAGAATGAAGTCTCAGAGAATTATGCCGAGAGTAGTGTAAAATGGGAAATGGTATTTATGGGCAGTACAATATTGTCTGCTGCAAGGAGGTTCAGAGATTAAAATAACTTAAGAATGAGAAAAGAGCATTAGAAATAAATCATGATAGATAAAAAGGAAAGAGGAAAGGAAGAAATAAGGTCATTCAGTCAGTCTAATAACAAAGAGATAGTTTCCAGTAAGGTTTGCAAATTCTTGCAGCCTAATAACTGGACTGAAAATTTTAATGAGAAAATGTGATTTTCTGCAGAAGTAGATGTATATTATTTTGCCTCCCAGCAGCAGGAGTTTGCTTCCCCCCTCCCAGCTCTACCTTCCCCTCCCCATCTCTTCTGGGAACTGTTCCACGTATCTGCAGACAGGTATCCCGCTCCCGAGGAAGCTGCCGTTATCCTTTGTGACCTTCCCCCAGAGTCCTTCCGTCGATCCAGCGTTGTGCACATGACTAAACCAAGTGGAATGTTTTAATTGAAACTGACAAAGGATCACTCTTCAGTGATGGATTTCCTAGGATGTAAAACAATGCTTTCTGACATATTTGGGCAGCTGTTCTGTGGAAAGAGAATGAGTCCAACACCCAGAGAGAAGCGGAGACGAGAATGAGAGACGGAGCCCTGGTGGATTTGGTTCATGGACTCTTTTTTTTCCTGAGGCCCAGCTGTATCTCTACCCTTCTCAAGATTTCGGTGTCTAATCCTTCAGTGTTCTAAGTCAATAAACCCCTTTTCTAATCTAAAGTGTGAGAGGAGGCACTGTTACTTGACTAATACAGTTACAGGAAGAGAGAAGACATAGTAAGAGTTGAAAAGAGGAGCAAAGATATGCAGTTAAGACACAAAAACAAGAAGGAATTACAAAAACAACAAGACTAAACTAATATTGTCAATACTTGAGTGGGAATGATTTGTGGTTAAAATGAGAAAGAAAGCTGCAGAGACGTTTTAATTACTTTGCTTTATATCCTAGAAAAATAGTTATGTGTATATGACCCATAAGTCTAAGTCAAGGATTTAATAAACCTGTTCTTAACCCTGTGGCTGAAGATGCTGTGTGCTCACCAAACTCTGATTCCTTTTTCTCCCAGTCTCAGTCCTTCTTGCATATTTGAGTTGCCCTACATTTGAGTTCTGACCTGTGGAATAGACACATGGTGATGTGTGCAACTTAGAGTCCTGGCCCTTAGCAGTCTCCCTTAGTGATTCTCAGTCTTCTTCCCACTCACCCATAAACTGAAGATAGATTGTGATGAATATAGACTTTGATGATGGAGAGGACGAGAGTGCCACAATATGAAAAAAGCCTGGGTCACTAAGCGACCACTAAGCCCAGGCAGGAAAAACTGCTTGGACTAGGACACGGGCTGACACCCAGTGTCAACTTACTGACCTAGGAGAGGAGGGGTTATCTGTTCCAGAAGTCAGTGGTAGCTTAAAGGATACAAGGTTGTTCACTTATTTTAAAATAATTCATTTGCTCATAATATTTAAGAGATGAAACACCAGGATACTGTTAGGCTAGCAACAGCTGAATGACTACATCCTACCCACCAGCAAGAAGCTGACAATGGATAAGATACATGAATCTGAAACTGTTTACAGCCCCTGCTTCAGTTTGCTCAGCCTTCAGCCTCAGCAGACTAAAAAGAGCAGCTTTATTCTCAAACGGCTGCAGGAAAAAAACACGAAGTCCGAAAGTTTTCCGTGTCTGCCAGGAATTTCTGAATATGCTCCACATTTGTAACGCGATTCCATTGATTCTTATACACCGTGTTATTGGCAAACAAAGGCACCTAAGGGATAGATACAATGATCCCAGCCATCAATGATTCTGTGAGAGCTGCTAAGAATTTCAAGGTTATGCTTATACAGATTTGAGCATGTCCTGAGAGCTTTGTGCTTCTTAGTGAAATTATCTGCAGAGGTGATCTTTACAGAATATAAGAATCTAAATTCCTAAATACATCTATAAGGTGTTATTTGATTTCTCCTTGTTGAAAAGAAAGCAGTCTATCTACTACCAAATTTATTTTATTCATTACAGTGGCTTAACTTTAAGACAATCTGCTAAAGAAAATGAGTAATTTAGGAGGTGTATTTGGGCACCCATATATTTTTATTGTAGAAATAAAACGTTGGAGAGGTTTAATAGAGATGGGAAAGCCATAATTTTGCCTCATACTTAGACCACCAGGGCTTGCGTGAGAATTGATGACAACTGACAAGAGTTAAGCTATTTACTTTGCTTTGTGTATTTTAGATAAAAGCCAATTTTTCTACAAATTCAGCTAATTTTCTCTTCTATAAGTTTAGTGACAAATCCTTGTCTCTTTATTGTCCTTTGTCAAACCCTAAACCCTACATTATATCAGATGCCAAATAGTGGATGTCGTTCATGTTATCTCTGGAATTGTATCTTCTTTATCTGTCAGGTCTACTAAATTACATTAAGCGCATCTCTCTGGTCTGCACGTTTCTCCTACTTTATCAGACACTGGTGATACCAAATCATCTCCCCACTACAGAAATCAATGTTTAACAATCTTAATTTTATCCGTATTAATTCCTTTCCTCGGGAGGCTGGTTGGTATTGCACAGAGGTATTACGAAGTGTAGGATATAAAGTCAGATTGGCTGTGTTCAGACCAACCTTGTTCCATTTGGACAAGCTGTTTAGCCTCTTGGGGACTCAGTTCCTTTATCTGTAAAATGGGATGCTAACTGTGCTTACCTCATCCTGGTGCTGTGAGGGTGATGTGAGCAAGGGCATACCATGTGCTTAGATGCTCAGTTAATAGACTCTGATGCCGGCTGGTGTTCTTTGTGGTTATTTCTGTTGATGTAACTAGGTCTAATACATGATCCTGGGTATAGTAGGCGGGAAAAATGGATGAGATAAATTCCTGCCCTTGAATACGTTGAATCGCACTAGAGAAATTTATGTTTACACAGATGGTTATTATATAATGTGATACAGGTTTATATGAAGTGCTTTAAGAGTTTAGAACAGAAAGTGACGTGCTATTTGGGGCGATCAGAAATTCCCCAGGGAGTCACATTTGGTTTGGGCTTGAAGCAGCAGCAGCAAGCTAGGTGCAACTGCGAAGGCATCAAGAGCAACGGGCAACGCACAGAGCAGGGACACACTGCGCATGTTCAGGAAACCAGAAGTACTTCATTCATTCAGAAATCGTTCAGCAGTTCACTGAGGTTACAGCGGTGGTTCTCAATGAGTAGCAATTTTGTTTCCTCCCAAGAAACATATGGCGATGTCTGGGTGTCAGGTAGTTAGATAAGTGGGGGCACCGGCAAGGTAGGCGGAGGGGAGGCAGGATGGTCCCGAAGATGACATTACGCACACCTCCAGCACAAAGGGACTTTATTTCTTCTAAATGAGTGCCAGCAAGAAACTGGTTAGAACCCCACAACCATGACTGCTGTGCAGCAGGAAGTGTTTAACTGGATAGGACCCAGTGCTCATTGTATTATAATAGCATTGTAGTTGAGGTCCCCCACCCCCATTGGTTTTTCTGTGTGCATCCTGGGTAAGGACATGCGCAAAAGGGGCCAAACATGACTAAGCTTTCCAGGGACAATCAGTCAAGAGGCCACCCCTAAGCGAGGGTATAAGAGGAAGGGGAGACAAAACCCACCACTTTTCCTCTTTTGGATCAACCTGCCTCCCATCCTTGGAGGTGCACTTTTCCTTTTCTAAATAACTCTTTTAAAATCTTCAGGCACACAACGCACCATCTCCCAACGGTAAGCTTATCTTTCGGGTATGACAACTAGGGTATTTTCCTTTTGGGGGGTAACATGGGGACATTTTTTTTATGTTCATAACAAAGAGCTGCGACTGGTATTTAGTGTATACAGCCAGGCGTGCTGCGAAACGTCCCTGTACACAGGGCAGCCCTAGGGTAAAGCATCATTGGGCCCAGAACATCAGTAGGGCTGAAACGGAGATGCTCTGGGCCAGAGAATCTGGCAGGGGGTGGGGGTGGGGCTGGGGGTGGGGGGGTGGACTCTCCAGAGAGGAATTTGGGTCGGGGTCCACTTCTAAAGAGCCTGGTATGTGATTGTAAAGATGGTACATGATCATGATGCCTCTTGGGATTCTGGTCCATCAGCTCCCTGAGGTTCCAGGACATTTATCTTTTGATAGTTGATAGATTAACAATCTATTATCAGCTTATTTAGAATGTCTGCACTCTAATCCAGACAACTCCCTTTCTTCAGAAATCTGCTCTCCTTAACCACTGAGACTAGCCTTATCATTTAAAGTAAAGATTCTGTCCTCAAAAGTGCCAATTCATGGCCCCTTCAGGCCTTAGAATATACTTCAAAACCACTTTGTCTTTTAAACACGTCCCTCCCGCGTAATCACTGCAGTCTGTGCTGGTGGCGGGCTCGCCCCCCTCCCTCCCTCCAGCAGGTGCTCCATGTACTCCGTGGTGTTCTCCTTCCTTGATTCCTGTTAGTCTGGGAAAAAAACAAAAGAAGTGGAGTCTTTTTCATACACTTTTGTTTGTCTTTTTAGGCAATCAAGGCACAAAGAGAAAGACAGAGGGGAAGGAAGAGACGTGAAAGGATCAGAGTAAACAATCACTTTGAAGGCTTTAGCTTTTTAGTAAAAACGTTTCTCTAACAATACACGGCTGTCTGACGAGAGGAATTCAGCAACGTTTAGATAACAGGAACAACAAAACAGTGCCGTTTTCTGCTTTTCCAGAAGAAAATCAAAGTGTCGCTGAGGGTCTTCTACTTCCTGCTGATTTTGTTTTTCTAAAAATACGTATTGATTTCTTCCACCTCCGAGATTCATAAATGTTATTAAAAATGAATGGCAGGTCTGATTTAAATTAAATGTCAGGTGGTTGATAGGTTTCATAATACTTTTTTAAAATTTTAATGACATCCTTACTTGATTTTGTATTAGAGGCATGCGAAATGTAGACTACCAAAATCTACAATAGTATGTGCTAAATGAATGCATGAATAATAAAGCTCTTGCTTTTTAAAAATAAGAAGGAACACTATATCTGTATTTGTTATGGCTTATTGCAAAGCCACACAGGCTAAATAACACCAAGTTTCTACTCATTAGATAAGGCAGAAACCCCACCTTTGACGTCTTTTGCTCCTATCCTGGTCTTTTAAGCAAGGCAATTATGTGAGCAATACCACATTCCTTAATGATTTGGAAAGCACTGCCAGATATCAGGGAGTAAGTAGTAGGGTGAGGAGTGGCATTTCATTATGGTCTTTTATGCCCTCTTTAGGGTGGATGTCAACCTTTGAAAATGCCACACTGTATAAGGCTGAAAAATTCCTTTGATTTGCCCCAAATGACTTGTCGTATGTCTTCAAGGTCCAGAAGAGTAAAATATGCCTTTTATGTATGCAGAGGTAGTTTCCTTTCCACTCTTTTCTTTTGCCCAGGTGAGCGTTCACTGGCCATCACCACTTAGACATTACACATTTCCAAATGTTTTATCCTCAAACACTTGATTACTCTAAATACAACCCCTGCGCTGACTCACCCCCGCTTGAAAGGCATTCAATTGACCAGAAGGAAGAAGGGAGGATGTTCTGAAACCACTACTCCAGGAGCTTGACTAGTTTATCACAGGTAGACAATTTGTGTTATTTTCTCTTTGTGGAGTTCACCCCATGCTGCTCCTTACAATCCAAAGTAGCACTTTGATTTTTTTTCTGATAGTGTCCCCAGTGGATGCTGAAACACTCTGCCACCTCCACTTTACTGATGTGTAGATTTTGCCCCCCTGTGAATTACCTCTGTTGAATTTTCTTTGGCTTCTTTTTTTTTTAAGGCTCCTGCTGACAAAACTTGCAGACAGCAATGTACATCCTTAACAGACTGAGCACCCCGCTCCCAGCAGGGCAACCCAGGCATCCACAGCTCACACACATTGTTGATCAAATGCCCCACAGAGAAAGCTGTCTGTGAGCCACAGGCAGAGGGTGAAAAATCTTTGGCGATTCTCAGAGGACCCACCCACCCACCGCTGCCTTTTTTTTTTTTTTTTAAAGTAGAAAAGAGAGCACAAAGTCCAGGATTTTGTATATAAGACCTTTTCTTTTTTTTAAAAAAAATAAATTTTTATTTATTTTGGGGGGGAGTAATTAGGTTTTTATTTATCTATTTTTAATGGCAGGTACTAGGGATTGAACCCAGGATCTTGTGCATGCTAAGCATGCGCTCTACCACTGAGCTATACCCTCCCCTCCGTAAGACCTTTTCAGTTTCCTTGCTTTCTTAGTCTGAATAATTTGTGTTTTAGGTAAAAGCATTAAGAAATGAAAGAAAATTTACCCTTAAGGAAGTCCAAGTTTGGGTTCATACTTAACTGCAGCCCCACTCCATCATTCATTCATTTAACAGATATTTTTTAATCTTTACCATCTGTCAGGACCTGTTTTACATCTAATCTGTCTTTAAAATTTGTCCTTACCTCTATTTTTAAACGCGTTGATTTCTTTCCCTGTTACTATAAACACCTCCTGAAAAACAAATGTAATTATCACATGTGACATTTGTTGTGGCCTGGCATCTCCCATCAGGTAACGATGAGCTTTCTGACTTTATCAGGAGTTTTCCCATCAAGAGGTCTTCGTAGGATTGTGATGCGGATAAACTCAGTGCAAATCTCCATCACCCACCGTGTCTTAGTTCAGTGTCACCTCACTCAAAAGTCTAAATAAGTGGTGCAGAAATTATCTAATGGACCTGATGGAAACAGAAATAACTCATTGTATTGTGTCCAGATATAGTTTGCATAGATTTATTTGACGATAATTGCATTTTAAAGCAAAAAAATATATACTTTTAAAGCAAAAAAATTATGACTGCGATATATTTGTTTCCACAGTATATTATCTTCTATTTGCTTTTTAAAGCTTGGTTCAAAGGCTAGGATTGATTTCCCTTACAAAATGTTTTATATAGCCGATGTTGATCATAATAGCTCTGTTTATGTTAACTCCAAAGCTGCCAATTAATTCACTGGGGAAAAGAAAAACAGATAACACAAATCTTTGCTATGATATTTCTTTAGAAGGAGCTACTTAAACCTTTTTTATTTTAAATGGGAACTTGGAAAAATCTACTAGCAGTAGTGAGAGAATCAGATTACAGCGCAGTAAGTCAATGCAGAATAGTCTGTGGATGTGGCAGGAAGAACTCAGATTGTGACTCTGAAATCACATGGAGCTGCTGGAGTAAATACTCAGTCCTAAAAATGATCAAACCCATTGCTCTCATCTTTCAGTGTATCTTTCCTTGTTTTGCATGTACATTTAATTTGTCTCCTGCCAGGCTGCGTGAGGTTTTAAATGAGACATCATAGGTGAGATGAACAAATCACAGGTTTAGCCACACTATAGGAGCTAGAAAACATTCCTTTTCATGGCCTTACTTAAGAAATAGCAGTGTCATCTTCACTCAAGTTTTCTGAGTATTTTTTATTTGTTAACAGATATTTTGGAAACTTTACCATCTGTCAGGACCTGTTTTATACCTAATCTGTCTTTAAAATTTGTCCTTACCTCTGTTTTTAAAGATGTTTCCCTTTTCCTCTTTCCCACTCAGCTGTAAATTCTGTGTTAATAGTGTCTATGTCTATCATAACGTGCAGTAGGACGTTATCTTTCTCAGCAGTATTCTAGAGGAGGGAGAGAAGAGATTATTCTTACTTTCATAGATGAAGAGAAACAAAGGCTAAGAAACTGACTTCTTCAAGAGGATGTAGCCAGAACTGAGACTCACATTCTAGGTGCTTAACAACTATCTTCTCTACCATTTTCTGAATTCAATTTTGTGAAATGAACTGAATCATTTGTAACTTTAATCCCTCTCCAGATTTTGTTCCATTTAAATATTGGGTCATTCATTCAAGGATGATTGACCACATGTCTAATTGCTTAATTTACTTATATCTTCTTAATGAATGTGAATTACAACTCAGTCAATTTAGTCTTTGTGACTGACATCTATAAAATTAGATCTCAAACAAAACAAGTTAGTTCTTTTTCATTTGTTAGTAAGAGTTACAGCCTTTGTGTGAAAGAACGTATCCTTCAACAATGGAGGAAAACAAGGAGTTTGCATCTTTATGGATCTGATCAGAGATGGCAAAGAGGTTCCATGTGTATTAACTCTCATCTTTGTCTGTGGTTTTGTTACAGATGGAAAGCAATCATGCCAGATACTTGGCTAGGTACTGAGAGACAGTAGCAATAAAATGGTCCTATCATTCTATTTAGTAAGTACAGGATTAATTGTGATTGTAAATTGCACTATTCACTCCCTCAGATGATTGAAAGCTCATAATATGGCATATGTGATAGCTAAAATATGCCTCAGGCTAAACTGGCAGGGAGTGGGTAATTAGGTTTATTTATTTATTTTTAGAGGAGGTGCTGGGGATTGAACCCAAGGCTAAACTGAATACAACAAAAAAATTTAAAGTTAATTTGTAAATTCAATATAAACTGTTTTAGTAAGATACATTCTTCAACTATGCTCATGGCAAAATGAGAAAACATCCCTTTAAACTTACTCTAAAAAGAGGAATTGGCCTTCCAGTCATTTGCATTCAAGGGGATCTTTAAGTCCTATACAGAAGCATTGAGGAATATTTCGAAAAGGTAGCAACATTTAGCCAAGGGATTTGACCTACAGACGGTTCTCTCTTCCAGAATTAATAGATTGAACAATAAAAATCTTAACACTAAAGCAATATAAAATAACCTAATACTAGGACAGACTCTCCGATGTGAGGCTGCTCTGGTTAACTATCATGAGCATTAACCCAGAATTCCCTTAAGGAGATGCCATCACTGTCCACCGCAGGGGCACTGAGGGCGGGGTCGGGTGGTCTGAATCACAACAGTATTGTATTGGAAAGGAAAGTAGGACTGTTATTACATTAACATTTATTGAATTGCATAAAATTTGTATCTTTCACATTGAGAAGGATAACATTAAGTTAGAAGACTTCAGAGAGACTGTGAATGTATGTGACATAAACAATAATTGAGGGTATCAGAGATTATCTGGCATGGAGTGAAAAAATAAAAACCTCGTTTGGAGGTTTTTAAAAAATAAAAACCTCATTTGGACAGTTTCATTTAAATATTTAAAGGGATATCATGAAGAAGGGGCAAATGTTCTGAGTACTTCTGAAATGGCAAGTAAATATCTAAAGAAGGCAGATTTGAGGTCAAATTAAAGCTTAAATTTAAATTAAATAAATGTATCCAGCCATGGATATGGGATTTTATATGTGATATTTTTACACACAGAAGTATAGATTTATGATGAAACTAATGAAGCTTATGCCTGGCTCCTCTTTCCCAGTCTCTCAAAGAACCTGAAATTAATTTTGTACTTCTAATTATATATATATATATTTTTGTTTTTAATATGGAGTCTTTATTAACATTTCAGGCTCAACAAAAACCTGAATCTTCCTCTACTCACATGGCAGTAAAACCTGCATACACCATATCATTTTTCCAATTGTAAGGATCTAAGATTTTTAAATTATGCTACTCATTTTTTATTGACTAGTTTTATTCTCAATAATATATTGATCAGGCACCCTCTGTTATATATGGATTTGTGAGAATTAGCGCAACATGTATAATTTGCCTCCCATAAATGTAGAGCACGCATATTGACAGAGAGTGGCGGAAAAAGAGGCCAAAAAGGAACATAACAGTAAAATTTGATAGTTTTTTTTTTCCCTCACTCAAAGAGTGCCTCCCCAAGTATAAATGAATAATTATGAGTACCACAATTAATTTATATATATGGCATAAGCAAGAATTTCAGATAACTATAAAAGTGGTGAAGACTAAAACACTGGGTGGTCTGATGCTTGAGCATAATCACGCATGTATCTGCATAGTTTGCATAAAAACATGAAAGAACAAAATGATGTTTTGTATGTTTTTGTTAAATTTAGTGCATTTGATGGCTGTCTTTCGTGTGGATATATTTTGCTATAATTTTAGAAGGAAATATTGACAAATATTGCAAATGCTTTGCAAATGTGTTTACAAATGCTATTCTTGTCTAAATATCAAGTCTTCCTAATGGTAACAAAAAAAGAACACAAACATACTTTCAGAAATTAAGGGGTAACGGGGACCTCTTAAATATTTTGAAGTTTTAATGACTAATTCATTAGATACAGAGTTGATTTAGAGATGGCTGAAGTGCTAAGTTGAAATCACCCTGACATAGCATAAAGAATCAATACAGAAAAGTAATGAAGTGGAACTTTTCAGATGGAGAAACTTGGTACTGAGGAAGAGAGAGGTAAAAATTTAGGAAGCATTACTATGAAGAATACTATTTTGTAGTGCTTTAATAAAAAACTTTCATAAACATTAAATAATTACAAATGTATTAGAAATGAAGTTTAACTAGAGGGGATTTGGCTGGTAAACCCAAATTTTAAAATCTTTCTTATTTAAACCTCCATAGAATAGGCCAGCACTGTGTATGTGGACAATGTAGACATGTGAAGTCTCTCTAATCAGTAATGAATATAATTCTGTATCATATTGATTGGTGTTAGACTAATACAAAAATTAAATCAGCACCAGTAAGAAAATAGGATGGTTGGTCCATGAGGAAGAAACCTTTGTATTCCATCTTTGTAGGAATGGAAGCAATGAATAAATACGGTCCTGCCATCAATGTTTGGAACAAGTGGTGAAATGTCCATGGAAAATATTTCTAGTGAGATACAAAAGCGGTGTAATTGATTCAGGAGTATAGCTGAAGAGCATAACAGAATTTAAAGAATTAACAATGCCCCTCTGCTAAAAAAAAAAAAAAAGTTTTTGAAAAAAATAACGCTAAATCCATTAATGAGGGAAGAATGCTTTTATAACGGGATAGTGTCTATGAAATAGGGAGAAAAGGAACATTCATTGAAGGGCAAAAATTTGAAGGGCAATTTCCCATTGAAACTGCCAAGATCTAAACATTTAAAGATTTTTGAAGGGATTCTTGTACATTAAATCAATAATAAAAGTTTTCAAGACAGCTGACCCTAACTTTGAATGCATTTAAGAGGTACTTATAAAATTAACTGTACTAATTATTGCCAGAAAAGATTTACTGTGAAAAGCAGCATCCTTTATTTCATACTAAGTAATAAATTTCTCTTAAAAAGCCTACTTAAGATGCAGATTTCATACTAAGTGATCAGTTTCACAGATTTCAAAATGTTTTCAGAAGGCTACCTTGCATTTGATTTTACAGATTTTTCCTGGTGACAAATGTAGTGAGGACCTAAAATTAAGGATCTAAAATGATGGCTTCACTGCAAGTTCTCTTCCCCACTCCATTCCCATGGATAAGGTCCTGCAGCTACACAATCCTCTTATTATTGTCCCTGAGTAGTTCCTTGCCAGCCCCCTGAGTTATTTAATCAGGTCAATCACATCTTCCTGCAGGAACCAGGGTGCCACCTGACCTTGAAACTCCAAGGTCTGCCTTCAACAGCCCCTGATAATTCACTCTGTTCCAAGTACAACCTCTGAGATTCCCTTTATGGCTTCTGGTGTCCTCTTCCCTGGGGTATGAGTATATATGACTTTAAATAACCTGCTGTCAATCTCATCTGTCCAGTGTCAGGTGTTGTGTGTTAGGCCATGTCCCTCATCCTAGCGTGGAAGCTTCTCCTCACCAAGGGGGTGAAAGGAAGCTATAAAAACCACCTTTTATTTTTATAGTATCAATTTTATTTTCAGGTACAGATTCTCAATTAATAACATTATATGGGAAATAATATTTTAGCTTATTTTGTAATTTGTGATCACTGCCTAGAAACTAGTTAGATTCAAAGTCATAAGGTACATTTTGTAAATGAACGTACTGAGGCACAGTTAATATATGAGAACACGTCACTTACAGAGAGAATTACGGTGAAGGACATAGATCACAGGGCTTCTCACTTCACAGTTTGTTTTCTTTCTGTCATAGTGAATTGCCAGAGTGTTACAGAGACCTGGATGTAAGAATCCATTTTTTGATAATAATCTGATACCAAAAATATGTATCAGATGTTTCTATTTCTTATTAAAATCCTTTTGAACCTTCTCGAAATTGTGCATGGCAAGGGCAACTGGAGTTTTGTTTTAGTCAAGAATGTGCGCTCCATAGGATGTTCTCTTGGACAAAGTCAAGTGGAATCGTGGGATGACTGGTGTTTCCCTTCCATTATGGTTCCTCAGCAAAGTCACTGATTTCTTTTCTAGACGTCCGCCAAGACGTAAATACAACAGTAACTGTCAAGGGCCTGCAGTTCCTAACCCTAACTCTCTTCCGATGCGCCTCCAAATCTGAGCTCTTTCAGAATTTCAGATTTCAGTTATTTGAAGGGCAGGAAAAATAGAAATATAGCCTCTATTCATGACAGAAAAGATGCAGTGTGGCAGACTTAGTAGACTAGTTACCTCATCTTTAAATGAATGGTTTGAAATACATTTTCCTTTCAGAGGGAGCATTTGTTTTTCAGTTCCCTTCATACTGATGTTCATCCACTGCCATGAAAGTTAGGATAGAAAAACAAAGCAATTAAAAAAAAAACAAAACAGGCAGCAATTAAGCAAAATGCAACTATTTTTGACCTGTGATTAAAAATAATCTGTCTCCTTATGACTAGACAACTTTACAGATTCTTTTGAATGTATGTCTTTCTGAAATGTTTTTCCTTATGGATTCCAGTAACTGATTTGACTATGACATATTAGAATTGAGTACTTGTTCTATTACATAATTATTTAAAATTTTATTAACTATTCTAAAGTTAACATATTCATTGATGTATAGTATTCAATATTTAATTATTTATACCTAATAATCTTAGCTATCAGGGCAAAATTAGTTACCTACAGTTCCTATTATGGAGTTTACCATGTAGTTTGGTTGTTAAAAAATGGTATTAGTGCCTTTTTTTAAGGTTATGATGGAAGGCTTATTATATCTGCTTTAAATATTTCTAGACTAAATTACCTTAGCTATTCCTAAGGTAGTAGATCTTTGGTTGTGAACTGTGCACCTGCCAATTGTTAGACTGGACCCAGAGCAGTTACCTGAGGCAGGTGTCTGCTTGCCCCTCCAGATGCTCTGCACCAGCTTCAGCAGATACCGGATGGCTTTCCATTCAGGCAACCATCCCAGCTGGTGTTCTTTCCAACCATAAGATAACACCTTACTTAATCTACAAAGCAGACGCAGCAGCCCTTTTTCAGTGACAGTGAAATTGCAGGCTCTGGGTACTTACCAGATAATGCAGTCTTGCCTTCTTTGCTTTTTATGTGTGTTGTTGTTGTTGTTTTTCAAAAATTTCATTTTGAGAAATAACATTCATGGAGTTTTTCCTAAGTCATATGTGCCTTATCTACTCTTCTATGTTACAACATTTATCCTAAAGTCATGCCAATTCAGCAGAGATTTATGCATATTTAGAATACATTATTTTGAATTTTTAAGAAATACTCTTTGCTGAACTTCACCATGTAATGTTATGGTTATGATGTGTTGATGAAAATGTAATTATTTGCATAATATAGTGGTGTACCCCTCACGGGGATCAAAAATTTTTTACTTCGATGTTCTCATAAGTGTGATTTTTAAAAAAATATTGCACGTATTTGCTTATGTCCTGTCCTCTTAATTATGGACCCACAGAATTCAGTTCTGTGCTCACTATCCTGACCCAGTTAACTAGTCCTGCAGCTCCATTTAGGTATCATTTTCCTCCCTTATCAGGTCTAATACGTCCCCGTGTTGGTCATGTTGTTGTGACTTAACCTTAGGTATTGTCTCAGTGCGCAGTAGGGGAGGTAAGGGCAAATTCTAGGGAAATCTTATGCATATTAATGAATGTTTTAGCAATTACACTAGTACCTTGTGCCTGGAGTTATCTGTTACCATCACCACCTGTGATGGAGTTTTTGTTACCAGCCACATGGCAGACAGTCCAGTTCCCAAGTCCCTTTCCATCCTCGCCATTCTCACACCATGTCTGGCACTCACTGTTGAGAGCTGAGTTCCCCTGAAGCCGCTGGAGATTAGGAAGCAGATGTGTTAGGGAGTTCTCCCAACACCTATGAACACCTACGAAAGGGGAGGCGAGTAAACAGGATGGGGAAGAGTTCTCATGCAGCTTTAACAGAGGCCTTACCCAGCCTGACTGGGGACTCGGAAGCTGGAGTAACTCTTCACTGTTGTCGTGAGTTGGAACAGAGAATCCAGACCTCTGTGTCCCTGCATCAGACAGTCATTGGTTTCTGAATGAACACTTGCATGAGGCATTTCCTTTCAGTTGATGTGTTCCCTTAGTTTCCCTAAAGGAAGTAGGCAGCTAAGGGATTTCCAATGGCAGTGTTTCCTGCCACTGAGGGCATGAAAGTCCTTCATCCCTGAGGGGGATCTGGTTCATGCCACACGGCATCCTCCACGTGGATTAATGAGCATTTCCTCCTATAATGGGTTCTGCTGAAATCGAGAACACATCTATACTTCATCGTGTTTAAAAATTTTTTTAAATATCTTTAGCTATTTTTCTCTGAATTGTAGTTTGGATTTTTTGCACACTTTAAACTGGCTTGTTTTCATGCTGAATTGTAGGGACATTTACTACCTATTCTCATAGACTTTGTGGTTTTTACACATTATGTATGAATCCTAAGTGTGTGCCTTGTCTTTCACTTTGACTATGATTTATTTTGGTGCACAGTAGGTTTTCACTTTAATATACTTGAATTTATACATTTATACAATTTCTTCTTTGGTTTGTCAGTTTAAAAGGTATTCCAATTTTTCTTTTTCTTTCTTTCCCTTTTTTTTTTTTTTCAAAGATTGTAAATGCTTAGTGTTCAACAGAAATTTCTTATAAAATTTTCTGGGCCTGATGATTTTGTAGTATGTATGGTGTAGACGTATTGCTATTGATTCTTCTGATCCAACTGTGTTCATTGTTATAAGTCAATTTAGATTTTTCATTTATTTTTTCCTTGAGTCAATTTTAAATAATTTTGGCTATGTATGTGTGTTTCGGTGCCAGGTATTAGCATGTGGAGTGGATCGATGCTTCCAATTTTATAATTTATTTACCTGAAATTATCTGTATTAATCTTTCATCTTTTAAAAATCCTCATTTATATCTGTATTATTACCTTTTTTTAATCTCTAAAATTATTTAGTTGATCTTTCTGCATTTTTTCTTGATCAGTCCTCAAAAAATATTTTCTATCTTATTACTCTTTACTGATCACTAAATATAGGCCTTGCTGACCCTCTCCATTTTGTGTTCACTATTGTTACTTTTTGTAATCTATGTATTTTCTTCCTTTGTGTATTATTTAAGTATATTCTATTTTTTCTAACATCTTAAGTTGGATGCTAGGCTTATAAATGTTTAACCTTTCTGCTTTACTGTAAGCATTTAATCCTGAAACTTGCTCTCTATATTCTCTGGTAAAATTCTTTTTGGTGCATTTCTATCCATATATATGTGTGTGTGTGTGTATTTTATATATATAGCGACTTAACCCTAAGAATCCCATGTTGCCTTAAATAAAGCAACACTGGTGTTTTCTTAATATGTGTTTACCTGGTACTGAGTTTTTACATTTCCATCATTTTACGTGCTAACTACTTTTCAATTTGTTAGATTGCTTACTAACAGCATATAATTGGATTTTTTTTAATGTATTCTGTTAACGTGTCATTGAAAGAATAAAAATTTACTTTATTTACACTTACATTTCATTTAAAATCTAAAGACAGAATAGTTGGATTTTGTATCCTATATTGTATTGCCGCATTACCTTCCCTTTTCAATACTTCCTTATTTCTTTTTCTTTTTAATTTTCTTCCTTTCTTTTAAATTGGCAATTTGATTTTTAATTCTGCATTCTTCCTGCTACTTGACTTAAAAAAACGTTTTTAAGTTGTTGCCTATGGTATTTTAAAATTCCATTTGATCTAATTTTGTCTATCTAATTTCTGTACTCCTTCCCCAAACGTTCAGGACATGAGGACAATACTTCTCAAACTATCAGTGGCACAGGATATTTTTTTCTCAAAATTTCCAATTCTTGATGAACTGATAAATCTGTAAAATAAAACAAGCATGTATCACTAGAAAAGTGAAATGATGTAATACACATTAAATACAAGCCTCCGTTTTTGATTATTAGATTTAACAGATAACAAAATTACTCTGTCAGAATGCTTTTAAAGTTTCTAAAGTCTAAATCTCAGTGTCTACTTCTTGTTACAGACAAGTAGAAGGCAGCTGGTGCACTGGCACTGATCATGTCATGTACGAGTGGCGCTGGCTGAGAATAGTTAGTTGTTCTCAGTTTCTTCCTACGTAGAATTGCTGTCAGGTGTTTTAGTCCATCTTGTTTTTTAACCCCAAAATATTATTTGAAGTACTTCATATAGTTAACATTTGTTTAAACCTATTCATACATTTCTCAACTTCAATGCATACTTTTTCCTTTTTAATCTCAGACCTTCCTTTTGTGACATAATCCTTCCTTCTGATATAATCCTTTAAGATTTCCTTTAGAGAGAGTAAATTAGTGGCAAATTCTTTTAGTTTTCTTTTTTTCTCCAAACTTCTTAGTGGCAGTTTTGTTTGGTATCTCATTCTAAATCGACAGGTTTCTCCCCCCACCCCTCTCTCAGAACTTTGAGGACATGATTCTCTGGCTGTTTACATTCATTGTGGTGTTGGAAATTCTGTTAAGTAATCTTTCTGTTTTCTTTGGATACTTTTAAGTTTTTCTCTTTGTACTTGATATTCTTAATTATGATTATAATAATGTGTCTTGGTGTGGATTTCCTTTGTTTATTCTTCTTGGAAGTATATGTATTTTCTGAACCGAAATATTTTTATTTTTCATCAATTCTGTAAAATTCTCATCCATTATATTTTCCAACATTACCTCTCTTATATTCTCTATTATATTCTGCAAATCGATTAGATGAAATTTAGACACTTCTGTCTTTCATGTCTCTTAGTCTTCTGTGTTTTCTATCTTTTGAATTTTGGGGATGCATTCTAATCAATATTTTTCAAATATTCTAGTTAACCAGTTCTTTCCACAATTTATTGTTCTATTTACCCATCTATTTTGTTTCACTGATTACATCATTTCAATTTATAGATTATCTATTTGATTATTTTTCACATTTTGTATTATCTTTAATTTTATAGATCTTTGATTCTATCTTTTATTTCTTTAAATGTTTTAAAGATCATTTTTTATTCTACATCTATTAATTCAGATATCTAAAAAACTTAGGGGTGTAATTCTGCTTTGATTCTGCTGAATAGCATTTATGATGCCATTTTTTTTTAAACTTTTATAATTTTGGATTGTGGGTTTAGATTTGGTGGTCTTTTTTGGTGAGAATCAAATTGGGCCATATTTGGATTATATTTTGAAAGATAATATTTCAAAATATAGATGCTCTGGAAGTGTCCTTAACTCATGAATATTTTATGTTAATTTACCCCCATATGCTTCTCTGCAAGGTACATAGTGTAAGTCTAATCATCAAAACTCTGATTTAAGAGCAGGCTTGTATCCTTGCAAACTTGTTTCACCACAGCACAGGCCAAGCCAGGTGCGTAGGCTTTTCATGCATGTTTATTGTCTTATTTTCTTTCACAGGATACATAGCTCTTCCCTGGTCTGGGAAACAGTGTTATATAGAAGTTTCAGTTCCACCGTCTTTTCTCCCTGCCTTACATCCTGATCGCATGCCCCAAAGTTCATGGTCTACATTCCCCATTCAAATTCGATTTCTGACATTGGTAGAGATAGAGCTTTTAGCCATCATTCTAATTTTTACCATTTTCTTGGATTTGGCTTTACGTGTTTTTCTTGTTAGGGAAGGTGGGGGCAGCAAGGTTGAGCTTAACTGTACATTCTAAATACGGTTTATTAATTATATTTCCTCCAGAACTTCTCTATCTATCATAGTGAGATATTTTTCAGGATATTTATCTTGCCACAGTGCCAGAAATGTAAGCACGCAGTTCAATTTGTGTTCTCTTTTCTTTCCATGCTGTAGTCACACTTTACATCTTTCAGTAATTCCAAAAGCCTTCATCACTTTCTAATCCACTTTTGGTTAGGGTGAGATTTAACCATATTACAGCTATCAAAGTAAACTCCAAAATTGTAGCAGCTTAAAAAGGAGAGATGCTTTTTGTTTACTCATCTAACAATCTGATTTGGGTGTTTCTTGGGTATTTCAGGTAGTCTGGTTTCTTCCACCCCAGGGCTCCATCAGGGAAGAGAAATGACACACACCACTTTCATTCAAACTCTTTGGATGGGAAATAGTCGCACAGCCCCCTGTGCATGCAAGAAGAGGGGAGGAAACAACTCCTGTCCAGTCAAGGCTCCCTCTAGTGGAGACTGCGTAGTACAGCAAAGGAAATTTTGTCGATGTCCAGATACTCATTTCTGTCACAGATGCTTTTGTGTGATCTTCCCTGCACCTGGACATTTTCCCTCACTTAAACCTCTCTAAGTCATACTGTTTTGAGCTTTTGTACCCAGTCAAAATCTAGAAAAGCCTCCCCATCTGCAGGGAGGGCCTGGTGTCATTAAGAAAGACCTAATTCTTTACTCCTTCTTTGCATTTACAAAATTGTGTTTATGTTTGAGAAAACTATTGCACAGACATTAAATCAATCTCCAATCCCCCCACTAAAACATATGCTCTGGAAAGGAAGAGCTCATTTCTGTCTCTCTCTCTCTCTCTCTTTTTTTTTTTTTTTTTTTTTTTTGCTATGATATTTCTTGTTTCCTAGGGTCTGGCAAAGTGTGAACACTAAGTAAATATTTGTTGGAGGAATAATTTAAAAAGAGTTTTGTGTAAATTAATCAACATATTTATAGTGGGAACCATAACATTCAGTATCATCAAACTGCTAAATGCTTACTTAGCATGTATAAATAAGAACCAATCCACAAGGTGTTTATGAAGATCCACTCGACAGACATAGCAGGTTCTGTGACAAAGCCACATACCTATTCTGTCACTAGGAGTCTTATATCTACTTGGGGGAGGTAAGCATTCCAAAGCTGGAGCATTAAAACTCTCCTGTACAAAAATTTTAAATTAGTATAGATTGTGATTATACAAAGATACGCAAGGTCTGCTAGCCCTCGTGTTGCCACAAATATTATTTAGTTTTCCTATTTGAGACTCTGCATAGACGCTCCATGAAGGCAGAGACTCGATCCCCTGAAGACTGTTTATTCAGCAAATTACACCACCGTGTGCTGAACCACCACAGTGTCAGGGTATACGTCTGCTTTACACCTTAGGAGAGAAGGGACTTGTGCAGTGTTAAAGGATGAGGAATAGCAGTAGCATTATCTGTCCCCCTAAATCCTTCCCACGGTCATCCCTGAGCTGAATGCCACTGAAGCCACATACCAGAGGTCCCTATGCTGCAAAATCGGCCTGACATCAGGGGGCCAGAAAAAAGTAATGCTTCAGGCCTTTTGCTAGTGGCATTATCAGTAGCACAGATGTGATGGTAGGTATTGTGACAGTGGTGAGCGACGCATACCTCCCTCCAACAGCTGGTTAAGAACACAAAGTGAACTGACAGGACTTACTAAGTAGAGGGCTGACGTGGTACTGAGTGGAAGGAAAGGCTGGTGTCCTTCCTGGTTGTTATTTCCCCTGCTCTGCTTCCATTATGCCATCTGAGAGGAGTAACCACTTTACAGGAACCAGTTTTCAAAAGGAAATCAGGCTTTTCTCACTCTTAGATAAGTCTTCTTGAGGACATGTCAGAGAAAGACTGACACCAGTGTCCTTATGATAAATCAAATTAAATGACTATTTTAATACAAGCTAAATTCAGGCTACGGGCAGTCATTGGACATACATGGTTTCTACACCTCCTTACTCTGGGAACCACGTTGCTTCCCTTACAGAAAGAATGAAACTTGTTTCATTCAGAGACCTCACTAAAGGAATATCATACAATTAAATATGCAGTTGCCCCCGCAGTCATTATATGAAATGTTCCAGATGAGAATTTTTACGTGCTCATTCATTCTGTCTAATTTCAAGTATTAAAATCCAGGCTATTTCTTTTTCCTCTAAAAAATAAAATTACATACTTAGTGAGGCAGATAAATGCTGAAGTATATTGTTTCATTAAAAATAGCATCCCAGACGTATGTTAGTATTTTTTCTTCAAATATGTTTAAAACCCCTAATAGCTAATATATTTTTGTCACCTTTTATTTTTGACTTCCTTCCTTAAGTTTTCCTTTACTTTTTTTTTTTTTTTAATAGGTTTCCTAGGTTCTCTAAGGAGCTCCTTGCTTTCATGCTGTTAAGACTCTTCCAGATCAGGTAAGAAGAACGCATTAAACTAATTTGAACTTCTGTGGTTGAAACATAGTGGCATTTGTTAGTTGAAATATACATACGCCTTTCATCTAGACTCTTTAAGATACACTACTATTCACCCATGTTGTTGATTCCATCTTAAGCGAATTGTTGGTAAACAGTTGCTTATTGCTTCTTTTTTTTTTTTTTTTTACCTTTATGATTTTGCTTTGAATGTGTTACGCTTTCTTTTCTTTTTCCTTCCTTCCTTGTTTCTTTCTTTCTTGTTATTGTTGTTTTGCTTTTTGGGGTTTTGTTTTGTTTTGTTTTGCTGTAACTATTCAGGAATTACATCCAGGAGCACAGCCTTTTAGTAATCAAGGTCAATAAGGAATCTCTAGTCCTAATAAGCTGTATAAAGCCTTTGCTGTGTGCCATTCCACAGGGCAGAGTAGAAGCTGTTTTATTGACCAGCCTTCCCTAGGGGGGCCTTGTAGCATTTGCAGTTTTAGCCCTGGGGGGGCCAACAGAGGAGACCTATGCTGCTCTTTTAATCAGTACCAGAATCAGCAATTAACCTATAACTGTAGCCGGTGTCCTAGAAATGAAGCAATGTAATCTTTTCTCATTATTTCTTATGGGAAAATTACTTTTGACATATGTGCTTCAAGGTTGCTCACGTTTTTCAAGAAATATCCCTTTAGCCTACATCAATCAGGACACACGTTTACCTCTTCCATATATGGGCACATTTTGTCCTACGTGACTTAAACTGGTCTGCATTATCTTTCTTCTTCGTGCTTTTAAGGGTGCCTTGTGCATATTTCTCACTTACCACAATGTGTTATAACCATCATTTTACTCCCTTGACTGTAAGTCTTTTGAGATTAGAGAGTGTTTATCGTGACAAACTCAGTTCCTAGTAGAGTGACTGCTTCTTCAGTAATAATGGCATTTCAGATCAACCTTAGGAACTAAGTCTCTCCGCACAAGGAATAGTGCCTAGCACATAGTAATCTCTCGATAAATATTTTAAGTTTCTGAATAATAACACCTAACACACAATACTTCTTGTATGATCAGCATAGTTCTGACTTTACATATGTTAATTCATGTAAACGTCAAGACACTCAGTAGGTGGGGCCAGCATTTTGCACATTATACAGATGAGTAACTGATGTGGGAGAGGGTGAGTGAATTTCCAAAGGGCACACAGCCAGGAACTGGCAGTGCTATGACAAATCTCGCCTCCAAGTCCATTCTTCTAATATTACTGTAGAAAAGAGTTGGCCTCAGCAAAAAAGAAATGACGTGCTAAAGAAATATTTTCAGGTGTAAGAGGAAGGAATATTTGTTCCCATACAAAAGACTAAGTATAAATATGTTTTTATGGGTCATACGAGAGGTAAAGGCAAATTTATTATTTGTATTCATGTGTATTTTTTCATGTAACAAAACTATCATTTTTCTAGAGAAGTTTATGAATAAAATGTAGTCTCTGTATCTTGTATCTGGAATTAAAAGATGCAGCGAATAATCTGAAGGATTAAAAGAGTTTCAGTTCTTATTGTTGGACTGTTAGAAGTTTTCGGTACAATCTAAATTATTACCACCATGACAAGAGAATGAAGACATGCATCAAAATTTTCTCATTAATGAATAGTGTTTTAAGCTCTTATACCAATGAAATAGCACTTAGAATAAAAACTTCAGGAAATATTCAGTCATTGATATAAAATTAAAGAGCTATGTTATAGCAGATCATGGTACATTTTACAATTAATTCTAAAACTTTTGTCATAAGGCCTTGAAATACTTGATTCAGGTGCATTAGGAGATATTTACAAAATTTAGTTTAAAATATACTATCTTAAAATTTGTAGTGAACCTCAAAACACTGTAACAGAAAAAGGAACAACCCTCAGAGACACCTAAAGATCGGGTTTGAGATACAGTGTACTAATCTGACAAGCACATGTTCTTGTTCGATGTATTCAGGTTAAAAATGGTTGCCTGCAGAAATACATTCTCTGCATAGAAATCTAAGAGAAAAATCAATCTTTAAATTTTGGTTTTAGAAATTATTACAAGAGAATACATCTTAAAGTAAGTTCTCTTTGTTCTCGTGCTGAAATTTGAATTTTTGCATACAATAATCTGAGTTTCCTAAATTGACAGATAGAGCTACTTGAAGTTAAAGCTAATTCCTGATTTTGTACATGGTGTTTGGTTTATTTGAAATTGAATTTATATCACATAACCTTATTTTATTTTATTATAGATAAACATAAATACAGATAGATACAAATTAAGATGGTCCATTCATTCAGATGTGAGACTTTATGTCCTTCAGTCTTTCTCCTACACTGGCAGCTTCAGATGGTTCTCTTTTTTTCTCTTTTCTTCTTTTCTCCATCTTCCTCCTCCTCCTCTCTTCTCTCTCTTTTATTTCAAGCTTGTACTTTGAATTGATGGGATTTGGCATTAAATTACTTCTCATTTAATGTTTTCCATTTTAATTTCTGTTTTGTGTGTATGTATTTGATTTCAAAGTGATATAAAAGATTAAGTCCTGGGGTGTCACCACTGTTTTAAGATTTCATTTTGAATCATGTATCCAAAGACTTTTGAGTAGGAACCAAGTTATGTCTTCTCTCCTAAGAAGCATAGACTCTGGGCTTTTCCAGAGAGTTTTGTGGGGTTCTTTTTTTTTTTTTTTTAGCACTTTGAAATGCCGTTAAGTGCTTAAATTCCTAGTATTAATTTCCCCCAAGCATTGAAGGACATGCATTTCTAGGTTAATGCATAGTTTCCAAATGTACAGGCACCTCATAGACTAGCCAGTGAAGAACAGAGATTATGTGAGTTTGGGGGTCACAGTGAAACTATTTGCTAACGTAAGGGTAAATTACGATCTCCTTTACACTATGTTCATTTTCTCAAAACTCAAATGTTCTTCTTTCCTTTAAACAAGGTATACCCGTCTTTGCTACTTCCTGAAAACGCAATTTCTACTGTGATGACATTCTTTGAACTTCCTCTTGTAGAATTTCTCATGGTCAAGGATACCATTATTATTTGAACCACCTGAATGTTGTAACTTTTATCTTTGTGGAAATTGTGTGGATTAAGCATAAATACCACAAGTTCACCAACTTCTATTCAGTGAACCTTCTCTGCAAAGAATACAGAGATAATCATTATGGTGTGGTCTGGGGACATGTGATAACGCCCCACAGATAAAAACGAGTAATTCAGAAACTCATGTATCTAAATACGAGTAACGGGTTGGGATTCCTTAGAAACAGAAGAACCTGACTGACAGTCTCTCGGTGGTAGTAAATGTGATGCCTTTCCATGTAACCTGAATCTGTTATTAACCTCAGTTAAATTCAGTACACTATGTAATAGTTTATTTTTTTCCTAATCTACTTAAAATTGCAGAGGGTGAAAAGTATGTATGTGTGTTCTTTGAATTCTTCTATAGCTTTGAGAATATCAAATAAAAACTTAACTAGTATCATTCCTATTTATAGATTAATATAAACAGAACACTAATAATGAGTAAAATTTATATAGCTTAGAAGGTAAGGATCTATGGTTAAGTACCCCATAACTACTTAGTAACTGACTTTCAGCCAAATACATAGATTTCTAAGCCTTGGTTTGCCTATCTGTTAAATGAAAATAATAATAGTATTTACTTCATAGGATATTTCTAAAATCCAAATAGCATTAGTAAGACAATTGTGAATATTAAATAAAACAATGCATATAACTCACCAGCAAAGTAGCTAACATTTGGTAACTGTTCAGTAATTACTTGTGGTTATTATGATTTACATATATATTTATCAGCTGTATATAGTTTACATCACTGACTTCTCTTCATAATGAGTTAGGTAGGACAAACATTTATTTTACAGGGTAGGAAATTGAGGCTGAAAAAGTTAGATCAATTGTACAACATCAAATAACTAGTAGGTAGAATTCTGACTTAAGCCCATTACTTATGACTCTAGGAACCATGCTGGGGACAGATTAATAAACTATTTATTTTAAATTATTTTCCACAAAATAGCTACATCACAAAAAATACTGTAATATAAAAATATCTATTAACTGCTTTGAATGTTCATTTCATTCAGAATCATATATAAACATTATAAATTATTTTAGCAAGTGTTAACTCAGTTTATTCAAGTTGTTTATGTCACCTTGACAAGTTCCTGAGAGTCTTGTATTGATAGGTGTCAGCTCCTCATCCACTTGGTGCTGAATCCAGGCTCTACCAGTTACAAGCCATGTGTGTGCTGGGAATACTTTGGGGAATGAGGCAAAGGAGAGTCACTGTCCTCCTGTAACTTCAGAGTGTCTGGCATAGAGTAAGAGACTGGAAGCTACCATCACTGCTATCATTAGAATATTTCCGTTGTTGAATGGCAGAATTCATCAATTTCTATCTAGGTTTCCAATATCAAAGTGAATTTTATGTTTAATGATTCCATATTCAATATAGTAACTATTTTATAATTTTGGAAGTAGACTCACTTCACAATTGCATGTTTCTTGTAATTTTAGTAACATACACCGGTGAGATCATCTAACTCAGCCTCTAGCAGTTTAAAATTTCTGCATCTTAAAACTTGGAACTATTCCAGGGACTCAGAGCTAACTCACTGACTCCTCATTCCAATCAATGCTGAACTCTGCTTAAGACCAAATGGGTTCTCGTGACCTTCCTAGATTGTTCATACAAAACATGTCTAGTCCTCTTTTAATTTTCTGTTTTCCAAGTTAACTGTCCTTGTTTTCTTCAGTTACTTTTCACGTAAACTATTCTGAGAACTGTCCCATGCTGCTTACCATTTTTCTAAAAGCACTTCAGTGTATCTGTAGGAGTTCCACTCCCAGATACCAGCCTCGGAGCTGAAAGAAAACTGTGACACTGGATGTGGATGCCTAATGTTTTCTGATTTCTGAGTAGCAGCAGCAGCTGTCTGATCTCAGGATAGAGGCGTGACTTAGATGCTCGTGGCAGAGTTCCTGATGTTTCCCTTTCCAGCCTCATCACTGCTTCAGTAAGCCATTAAATTCTTGAAACATCTCATTGTGTTTTTCCCACTGAACACTGAAATATTGAGTTCAATATGTTTAGTGTCCAAACGATAGTGCTTAGTACTTAGTACATTAAGTGTGAGCACTTTAATAATTTTTACTTTCACTTAATTTCCTTTGATAAGCATCCCTACAAATCACTGAAAAAAGTATATATTTAACATGCTTGATCAAAGAAAATAAAAGTTCAAGACTGATACCATCTCATGGGTAAATTCACTTAACAAATATTTATTGAAGGCTATTACGTTCTGGAGATTGTGAGCACGATGGCTAGCAAAGTTAGACACAGTTCATGTCTTCATATGTTCCATTTCGATGGAAAACACACTACAAAAACAGAAATAAATGAATCAGGGGAAAGGTTTCCTTTTAGATCAGGATTACATTTCTCACAAACTGGAAACTCGAGTGAACCTTGTTTGACTTTAATAAGAATATCCAAGTGGGCCTTTTTTGTGTGTGTTCAGTCACTGAATTCAGTCACAGAGATCCTTCCTTTTCTGGATGTTGCCAAACTCTATCACACAGGCATGTGTGGCCTTTGCAGAAAACACTTCCTTTTTGACAGCTGAACGTCTACAACTTTATATTTCACAAACGCAAAGACGGCTTTTTATGTTTTAATGATCTTTCCTCATCTTCCCTTGTTACGCATATTGCTTAGCACTACGGATGGTGTGCCTTCCGATCTCCTGATCGAGTTTTCATGAATTTCTTATTCTAATGTTCTTTTGGGAGCCAAAGACACTCACTCATAGCCACTCTCTGTCCCTGTTTCCTGTCCTGCTGGAGCAACACCGCTTAGTGTTTTGCAAGCTGCAAGGTGAGCTTTTCACCTTGTCTTCAACCAAGTGGACAATTCCACTTAACTTTTAGTTAAAATCAGTGCCCTGGTTTAGAACCAGAAAGAATCTGGGTCCCTAGATACTTGGGACTCGTGGCTCATGTGCAGACCACTTGGAGTCCCTGGAGTGCAGGCTCGCTCTGACATATTTCAGATGTGAAAAGTTAAATCAGATTTTATATCCTGGCTTCAGAATGAAAACATTTTTGCCTTTAGTCTTCTGTGGAAGTGTGATTTGAGATTTTAAAAAACAAACACACCCCCAAAAAAACTACATGTGAAACATTTTGGATTTGACTGATTTTTAAATTGGATATTGTAAGTTTGCCTAAAATAATAATTCTGTGAGTTTGACAGAGTTAAGTGGTGGGCCTGTTTGTATAGTCTATGGTCCCAAGTGAAACGATCTCAAACTATGCTAACACTGAGATAAATGGAGATCTAGCTACGACACAGATGTATCTATGGAGATACTGGAACATTGGATGGAAAGCAGTGGGAACTAAGGAGTTGATCACTTTGTGAAACACACCTAGTTTGAGACTATTGAACCAGGTATATGTCATCTTGCTTCAGAGAAGCCTTTTTTTACTTCTTCTTCTTCTTAATTTACCATCTGAATAGTTTCATTTCCCCCTCTTCCCCTGGAATTGTTTGTGCTTTTCCAGCTTATGCTGAGCCCAAATTTGTGTCTAAACCTGACTGCGTAGGGAGTTGAACATCAGTATTTGAGGGTAGAATTGGGCCCATAATGGGTATTGAAATAAAAAGAATAATGAATTGAAAACCTGTGTACTTAAATGTGTATTTCCCATTTCTGACTGAAAATGCTACTCAGATGAAAGCCAATTTTCTTTTTATGAACTGAACTCATAATTAGGAACTTGAATTATAATAGTCATAGAAATGGTAGTTATAATGTAGACATATTACATTTGATTAGATTTTGCACGAGGGAAATTTTCCTTTGTATTAACTGGGCATTTAATTCCAGCGCCACAGAAAGTAACTTTGAAATTGCAGGCTGTGGACTGTGCCCTGCTTGAGCACTCTGCCTCAGTTAGGGCAGCACACGGAGCTTCGGGGCCACTCGCGCAAGACGGGTTTGACTCAAAAATTGTCGTTTCAATTTTCCTGGGTTTCATTTTAAATTATTTTTAAATCGTGCAGTTGCACTGTCCATGGTGTAAATCTGGGAGTGGGATTTGCATTTAGAATGCTGTAACAATACACTGTTCCTTTGGGTATACGAAGGAGGGTACCAAACACC
Organism: Camelus ferus; assembly: GCF_009834535.1. NCBI lineage: Eukaryota > Metazoa > Chordata > Mammalia > Artiodactyla > Camelidae > Camelus > Camelus ferus. Next base: position 59,984,066 of record NC_045708.1, on the reverse strand, counting down.
GATTCACATAAATCAAGATAAGAATACTAAAAGCAAAGCAATTTGATTAGGTACTAAATTCAAAACATTACAAGATTGTGGTCTAACTGCCACCAGGATCTTAAGTCATCCTGCCTCCATAGCGTTGTCTAGTGTGGAAAATTAAAAAGACGTTTTTAAGAGATAAAGGCAATCTTGTTCCTATTGAGCGCTAGGGTTCTTGCCACTTTATCTCAGTTATGAGGTGTAATGTAATATTATATACACATCTACTATAAACATTCAGACTTTTATAGACATGTCAAAATGGTACCACTTGATGTAAAATAAAATGAATTACAACCTTGTAAAAAGTTCCATGATTCACTCTAACGTGAGTCCACCCTTTCTGCCACCTTAAATACCCAGGAGAAACTGAAGAGAAACAACTGGAAATTTTACTTTAAGAGTTATCAGAGCAATAAGGTATAGCTTTCCAATGTCAGGGATTAAAATCTACCTTTGCTTTTATTATGAAATAATATCATCAAAGGTTACCTGTTACAAATGAATAAATTCTCTGAAGATTTTCAAGCTTATATTTATGTAATACATCTATAATTTTCTTTTCAGAAGCCTTACAAAAATCTTACATATACTCAATTTGCCACAAAAATATATTACTTCTTATTTCAAGTGGTATCTAAAGTCCATAATCTCCTTGCATTTCTAAAACAGATATAAAATAATATATCTAGAATAAAGATTAGGAGCCTTCCTTTTTTCAGTGTGTCCTCTTTAAAGCTAACATAGCATAATTTTTTTCTCATCTTATATTCTGTGAGTGACACTGCTGTGAGCCTGATTTTTTTTTTTAATGTGTAGGAGATGTTTGGCAAGTAATAGCATTCCTTTCCTATCAAGTTTTACAGCTTTTATATGGCCAGCACAACCCATTTAAACTCATATTCATTCTATACGTACTCGCTTTTAGTGATATTTCTTCTTTGTATGCCCTCTTATAATTAGGGAGAAGGCCCCAAAGGGCCCAATTAGCCAACATGTGAATGTAATTATAACTCTTGACTTTTTTTTCTCCTTGTATGTATGTCTGTGCAGTATATAGCATAACTTGGAGAAAATTCCAACCAGGAATAAATTACATATTGGGCTTTTAGCTAATTTATGGCAAACATTCATCATGGTTGCCTGAGAGACCCTGTTTCCTTCCACCTATATTAAGGATGGTAGAAAGAATAAAGCTGCCTTACGTAGCAAGCGTCCCCTTATATTTGCAAGTTGAACTAAACAGCCAAACTTCCAGTCAGTCTTGTGCCAAGTGTCAAACATCACAGAAGTCCAAGCTTGCTACCGGGTGGATGCTTAAGAGGGCTGAACTTCAAGTGGTGAGTTGGTGAAAGACATAAGGAGAAGCATTATTTTAAAGAAGAGAATTTAGAGCTATAGGTAGGTAAGTCCTGAGAGCAAGAATTGAGTCTGTACTGTTTCCATACCATTAATTCTGAGGGCTAGGTTTCCCAACGGTGTTCATCCCATTAAGAGTCCTACAGGAGCCATCCCAGGGGCTGACAGACGCCACTCTGAGAAGGTACTCCCTCTCACATTTAAGAGCGTCTTTCTTCTCTTGGGGTATTTACAGTTGTTCTCAACTCATGGTAAATTTCCAAAAACCATACTTCTCATTATGAAATAGTGAGTTTTCCACCGATTTTGGATTAGAAGGAATTTTTAGTCTCAGTTCATACTGAACATGCAAATGGATGACCAAATTGTATGTTTTGTGTAAGTGCCTTTGTTTCTAATTATCTAGATTAATGACAGATTCATATTAGCATCTTGTACCAGGGCCACTAGGTGCAACTATATAAAGTGTTCACTGTATTAACCCATTAGGTGCCTTTCACGTTAACTCCGACTTGACGCAGTTTCCCTAGGGGTCTGAAATACAGTAGTTTGGGCTCCAACTGTATGAGTTTATTTACTCTCTTGTTTTTATTCCCAGTTAGAACCAACTATCTGTTACTGTCTAAGCCTAGTCGTTCACATTTTATTCTTACCTTGTCTGGCTTAGATGGCTTATAATGGTAATAGCTAAGAAGAAGTAACATTATTTAACTGCATTATCACATTTAATCCTTAGAGTAACTCTCTAAACCAGATTTTATTACTACCCTCACATTGCAGATGAGAAGACAGAAGCTTTCAAAGATAGAGCTTTACATTCTGGATTGGGGATTTTTAACTCAGATCGAGGCCTCAAAGCTACAGACCTTTATCATCTTCAGCAAACTACTATTATATTACATCCTAAACAACTGCTATGCATAAAGAGGGTCTTTCCTCTGCCATATTATCTCCCTGGGCCTTGATCACATGTTAGTTTCTTTATTGCCTGTTTTGAATTTCTTCTTACCTGTGACCACTCAAATTTCCCATCCATCTGGCTTATTCTATCAACCCTTCCATAGGTACATCTTAGGAAATGTGGACCGACATTGAGTTAAACCTAAAACAGGGTCACCCAATTCTGGAAAGGTTTAGTTTATTTTACTTTAGCCTAAGAGTATTATTTGGCTGGATTATCGTTTGTCTCTCTGCCACTTAGTCTGGATCATGCAGCTCACAGACATCTACAGATTCAGCATGAAGCTCTTACAAATACCGAAGGATGGATGGACGGACAGAAACAGACGTAGGTTTATCCTGAGCACTGCAGCTGGATGTGTCTCAGAGGAGGTATGCCAAGTGAAAGGAGGGTGTGGGGAAGCCACAGAGGTCCTAATCAGAGAGTTAGGGAATATAACATTTGGAATGGACAGAGAAAACAGTGTAGTGAGAAGAAAAAAATAGTGATGCTTTATGGCTGGCAACTAAAAATAGGTTCTAAGAAACCAATCATGCTGACCAGCCTAAAAAAGGAAAAAAAATGACCTGTTTGTGTGAAAATATCTTTAGATAGTAAATTCATTTAAACCAATATTTACCAGACAGTGGAGTAATACGCTCTCCTATAAATTATTTGAAATTTTCAAAGAGTAAAAATATATATGCAAAAAATACACATGAATTAAACTTCCTAATGGACAGCAAGCACTATGGAAGATCAGAGAAGAGGATCACTTATATGGACCATAATAAGGTCCATAGCACCATTTTACTGACTCTAAAATTACATTTTCTGTCAATTAGAAAACTGTCAATGTAATTTTGTGGCCTGCTAGTACTATTTTTTTATGCCATACCATAAAGTAGCATACTGTTCCAATATTGATTTGATTTGATTTTCTCTTTTATGCTTTGGGAATACCTACATATTATCTCAATTCTAGAGCAAGATAAATTGCTAATCATTTGCACATAACTTGAACCCTTGCCCAGGTCTGAAAGTAAAAATAGAAGCAAAGCTAGCATCCCAGACACATTCGAACAGGAACATGGAAAGGCAGCATTTAGTCATAACCGACCAAAAGAAATGGTGCAGATTATAACACAAGAAAATGGAAAAAATGAATCTGAAATAATGAACACATAAGATGAGGATTAGTGTACAGAGGCCAACAAAACTTACAGTTAAATCCAACACTTGTTGGCACATGATACTAAAACCCTGAAAGAACATGAAACTAAAATATCACATAATATCAACATGGAAGTATTGGAACAAGAGAAAAAAGAATTGGAAGCTGTTTCCAAGATGTATATATCTAGTGTCATGAAAAACTCTAAACAGTGATAAAATATTCTTAAATAAGTGTATTACGTATTAAAGGATGATCATTTGAAGAAATTATATGAAATGTCATACATATACACAACACACACATATTTCAAAAATCCCTGAAATAAAATGTAAACAAATATATACTAAGAAAACTAGAAGGAAAAAATCCTACTGAATTATATGATGAATGCCCAAAAAACGTGAGGAGGAAAACACTCTTGAAATGACTGGGACTCCTGAAATACACGTTGCAGGGAGCAGGGATAATCGACAGCAAACACAGAGCTCAAAGCTAGATATATGCTGCTTACAAGAGACACTTAAAGACATACAAAATATTGTATTTAAAGAGATGGGGAAAGTATTTAGCAGACAAACCATAATAGAAGCAAAGAATTATTACTATCAGGCAGAATAGAAATCAAGGTGAAATTCTGACTACACCTTGAATTTCACAGACATTATTTTCCTTCTACTTGAAGAATGATTTTTCATTTTTCTTTTGTTGCAGCTCAGTTGGTGGCACATTTCCTCCATGTTTGTTGATCTGAAGGTTTTTATTTTGCCTTTGTCTTAAAGAGTGTTTTTGTTGGGGATAGCTGTCTCAGTTGGCAATTATTTTCCAATTATTTTCTTTAAACATTTGCAGAACCCATTGCATTATCTTCTGACTTTGTTTTTGTTTAGAAGTCTGCTAGTCATATTGTTGCTCCTTTGAAGGTAATGTGTGATTTTTCCTTCCTTTGGCTACTCTTAATCTCCTCCCCTGCCTCCTCTGTCCCCTTCTCCCCACTGCTCCTCCTCCTCACTTTAAGCAATTTTGTTATTATATGTGTAGATGTTGTTTTTTTTTGTATTTATATTTTGGGGGTTGATAGAACTTCTACAAATTAAATTCATTGTCTTGTGTTGGTTTTTGGCCATTATTTCTTCGTATAGTATTCCAGCCTGATTAACAAATGGATTCTAATTGTCCGTTGGTTAGACTTTTGGGAACTATCTCACTTGTCACTTATGCTGTTATCATTTAAAATTTTTTCTCTTTTAAAGTTAATTTTTATCCTCTTTACTTCAGTTTATATATTTCATATTGATGTATCTTCCAGTATACTAATCTTGTGTTCTGCTATGCCCAGTTTGCCGTTAAAATTATTTTGAGTTATTAGTTGATCATCCTTCTTATTTCTAGAATTCCCATTTTATTTTTTTCTGGATACAGTTATCTCATTAAATGTTCATTATTTTTTCTCTAATTTCACATAAACACATCATATTTCTATGGCCCTGTCTCCTGGCTTTTGTAATAATTTTTCAAGTTAAATATTGGGTATTATATATAAAAATTACAGAGGATCCAGACGATGTTCTTGTCCTCCAGAGAATAGCTACCCTTTCTACTATTAGGCTGATCACTGGAATCCCTTCAGAGACTAAGTTGAGGTGAGGCTGGTCTATGGTTTTGGTTTCAGTAAGGCTCCTTCTAGCTCTGGTTAACGTGCACTCCCAGGTCATAGTCATTTAAAGCATTCAGCTGAGAACCTTGCATATTTGCTGGAGCTCATCATCTGCCTGTTCCTAAAGTCTAATCTGAATCATCTTAGAAAGGAAAGAGGTTTTTCTGATTAGCTTCTTGGACTGTTGTAGCTCAAGTTTTGGACTTGGCAGGTGTCTTGGGAAAAAGCTGCCTGTATGTCAAGCTGTATTCTGCCCATCATTCTCTCTGGCAACTTGGCCAATTTTGTACTTTCAGCCTCAAAAGATCACCATAAACTGCTGTTTTGTCTGTCCCCTAGCAGTGGCCATTTGTCCAGGCAAACTTTCACATCGGCAGATTTATTCCTTGCACTCAGGTTTGGCAACTCCCCAGAGGAAAATGCAGCTACAGAAACTTAGCTCGATCCTTTCAGTTCTTGTCTCCTTAGGATCCTGGCCCAGTAGTCCTTGCTGTTTTCAGCAGCAATGCTTTCTGCATTCCCTCTGGCTTATTTTTTCATTTCTTCAGTTGGAATGTCTGTCTGCCACTAGCTCCTTTAACCTTTCTGTACGTAGAAGTTCTTGAAACTGTTTTCTTTATATATAATACGTATGTAAAAGAAGTATTTGTTCAATGTCTACTGAATCATATACCATTTTATTTATTCCTCACAATAAATTATAAAAGTTTAGATGATCTTTTCCATTTTTAACAAGTAAATTGAAATTATCCCCCAATCTACATCATCTTTAAGAAGCAGATTCTGAAATCATCTCAATTTTTTATGAAGGGGAACCCTGTGTTTCTCCCTTCTATGTTCTCTTTTCTGATGCTCATGAAAGTGAAGGAAAGGTAGAGCACTTTTAGAAGCCTGCAATCAGAGAGCTGGGACTCTAAGAAGTCTGCACCTACTTGCCCCATGGACCAACTCTGTGGTGCCACTCTCTGTAATCTCTATCCAGGTAAGTGTACTGGAGTTGTAGCCAACCAGCCATGGGGAAACAATTGTGGAAAGCAGACTACCACAATTATATTGTACAGAACATGGATTGTACATAACACGTATCAAGGATTATTTATGTGCCAAGCTCTCTACACGTATTAACATGTTTAAAGCTCCCAGCAACACTATGGCCTAGATCCCTTTTTTATTCTTATTTTACTAAGGTTAAAACTAAGCCTCAGGGAAGGCAGTAACTTAGCCAAGCCTCACAGAATAGTAGGATGAACGGTTTGCCTTTAAAGCCCAAATGTTATCCTTTGTCCTACTGCCTCAAAAGCGAGAAGCCATTCTCTTCTTGTTTGAGAAAACTAAAACACGCCAGCTCAGGAGAACGAAAGAGATAAATTTTTGGTGGAAAATTGCAGTAATTAAATCTAAAATTTTTATCTTTATATCTAGAAATCTATATTGGGAAATGATTCACAAATGTTTTATTCTTGTTTATGTTTTACCTAATTAATAGTCTCTTTCAAAATACAACTTAGCACATTTGAGTATGAAAATATCATTGGACCCTATATGTAAAGATGTCTATATTAATTTCTCAGTGAGCAACAAACTAGCACTATATTCTGGATTGTGGAATATACAACTCTAAAGTGATGGAAAGGGCGTGTTTATGGGATGATATAGTTCCATGTCCTATGATTTTTATTACAAGCTGGTTACAATAGGTTCACTTTCTTATAAATGAAAATAATTCTGATCCAAAAATCTCCTGAGGTACAACAGATTAGAATGATAGAAAAAGACATACTGTATCAGAGACAGTTATGACTGCCCCTTTCATTTTCATTAAGAATGAAGCTCTGCAGCAGATGGGCGTCAAAGATATTTTAAAGATTTAAGTGCTAATACATGGGAGAATTCCAATGCAAACAGTTCCTTTAATGTACTTCAGCGCATGCTGGGCTGTGGGAGGGACCTGGAGAGGCCTCTTAATCTTGCTTAGATCTTTCCATTAATGGAGTGCTATAAAATTACCTTAAACATGCAGGAGAAAAGTGGTCTTACTGGGAGAAGCTTGGCTTCTTCCTGAATTCTCTCCCCCTCAACGAAAATTCAGTAAACCATTCTAAATAAAGAAACAACTCCATCTGCAATGGATGAGTTTCAGTTTGGGAATATTTTATTAAATAATAAATATTTTACTCTTTGAAAGCATATGGCATACAAATGAGAATTTCCAAAGAAGCCAACTTCTCATTGGATTTCATTTCTTTTCTTTTTAGTACATAAACAATTGATTCAAGTATTCAAGATGGAAATATGTTGTTAGAATTTCAGAGTGTGGTTGTATCACCATGAAGTTTGAGTCAATATAAATGTCTAGCAAAGTGAGTGCAGACTCACCATAGTCATATTAAGAATCCTGGTGGTTCCAGTTGTGAGGTTATTAAAGTTGATCATCTGTCTCACATATCACACATGCTTCTGAGCAGTCTCTAGAGAAAAGAGAACTGGGGTAACCATTAACTAATTCAGCATAACCAAAGAATCTGCGAAAGAAAACAGGACAAATTCTGTTGTCCCTACAAATCTACATTTATGCCATGATCAAACCCCGCTTCCCTCTTCCCTTTTTAGTTATGCAAAATATTAGAGTATTTGTATATGTTAATTGCTCCTTATGATAAGAGAGATTTTAGATGATACTAGCGTCAATATTCCTTTATATTTTTACTCTAACCATTCTACAGTTTAAGTACTGAGAAACCAAATAATGGTAAGAAAAGGAAATGAGAAGTGTGGCTTTCTGTTTGCAAGGGAAGGATGTTCTGGTTTTCTCTCCTTATTTCCATTTCATCCAACTTTGTCAAGGAGAAAGGGTGTTCTCTTAAGTTGTTGCCTAGGGGCTAGTAACCAGTATGGCAGCCAGAAAAAGGTTTGATGCCATATTATGAACAGACCCTCATCCTGTCCATGCTTATTGCGTATGACCAGTCTGGTAAATTCCATCTGAGGCTCTGCCACTTTCCAGGTAAGCGACATACATAACCAGGTAAGGTAACATATTTTAGATAAATCACATCTTTTTACCTGCAATGTGAGATTAATTATATGCATACTATATTTGTGGAAGTGAAATTAGTAATGTTTTGAAGTAAATTTTTAAATGATAAAATCCTATAGAACTGTTAGTAATTATTTCTGTATTGCTACTATTACAGGCTCTGCTCATATTGGGTCATGGGAAAGTATTCTCCTTCCTCCCTAGTTTATAGCTAGATGACTTTACTCCCCTCCACTTTATTTTATAGAGTGGGGAGTCCAGCTGTGAAAGCCTACACTAAATTAGATGAGTAGAAAAACAAAGATCAGGCATGAGGTTCTCATTCCATTGTTGCCACCCACCCAAGTTATCCCCACCATCGCCCCATATTTATAACAAGAGTTGTACTTGATGAAGTGCTCCATAAATCAAACTGAGGATTTACAAGAAGCCCTTTTATTTCATAGATTTAAACATAGATTGGATGCTTGGATAAATATTGTACCATTTTTATAAAGTACTAGCTCAACTGAAATACCATTAAATAGTACAGAACCAATAAATAAACCAGCATTCCAATCCAGACATATTAAGAGAGGAAGCAATCAGATCTATAAAGTAGTTCTACCTCTAAGAGGGTGAACTCTTACAAAGCAGATGTTTTAATTTTTGTTTGGCCTTTGTTTAACACAATATATTCCAAGGTACTTTGTAGTCACGCATCAGAAAATCCTCACTTAACCCAAGAACTTTTGTTTCTTCGAATTCTGAATGACGTAGGCAATTTAAAATGGTCTGGCACTGGCTTTTAATGACCTCAAATGAGTAATATCCATCTTGAGATTTTATTTTTTATATCAGTGATGTCCCTGAAATAAAAAAGCAACACATTTTGCTCTTATTTACATGTGCTAATCTCTTATGTGTGTGTTTGTTGTAAATTGGAATCTTAGAATTCTTCCAGCATTTTGTTACTCTTCTAGATACGTTGCTATCCCTTTGTTAGGAAGGCTTGCTGTGGACTGTTTTCAGATATTTGTTTTAATATAGTTTTACCTTGTGTTGGTATCTTTGTTCGATGTTTAGAACTGAGAAGTAAGTAAACAGAATAGCACAGAGAGTCCCCAAAGCATCAACACGTATTTACTGAGGATTTCTCCTGAAGACTTAAGAAGGAGAAATTACACTGGCTTCTGCGGTGGGGCTGGTAATGACCTGAAAACACAAATGGTCCTGTGTGAGCATGAGTCAGGGTGAATCAGAGCAGAATATAGCAAACTGGCTTCAGAATCTTTAGACCTAGTTTAGGATCCTTACATATTATCTCACTCTTGGAAATTGAGGATTAGAGAGATTACATAATTTACAAGAATAATAATTTTTTTAAAAAAGCTAGTGTCATTAAGGAGCAATTCTGAATAGGATTAATTTTTTGTCTTAATCATATATGTGTGTGTCACATGTTCTGTGACCAGAGAAATTATCTAGCTTCTCTTTTTCCCTTTGAGTAAAATGCTGTACATTCCCTTGAAGGAGCTCTAAGTCTACAGGAAGGAAGGCGCTACATACATCTAATTACTGTCTGGAGAATCGTAAGGGACAGTGCAGTTAAAGTTCAATTATAATTTACCAGTAAGCATGTGCTTTCAGAAGAACAGAGGAGGTTTTACTAATGTCTTTTCCAGCCATGAAAAATAACAAGAATCCATGAAAAAAGAAAAAAGAATCTATGTATTAGTTTCTTTCAGCTGCCGAAACAAAATACCACACACTGTGTGGCTTAAACAATGAAATTAATTTTCTCACAGTTTGGGAGGCTAGAAGTTCAAGATCTCAGTAAGTCTGGTTTCTTCCAAAGCCTCTTTTCTTGGCTTGAAGATGGCTACCTTCTCTCTGTCCTTATCTCCTCTTATAAGAACACTAGTTATACTGGAATAGGGCCCCACACGTATGACTGTATTTTAAATTAATTATCCCTTTGAAGATCCTATTTCCCAATACAGTTATATTCTAAGATACTGAAGTTTAGGACCTCAATATATGAATTTGGGGAAGTAACAATTCAGGCCATAACAAATGGCTTTCTACAACATCCTAGGTCAGTATCATTGGGGCGAATCTCCTAGACAATGAAAAATAGAAAGTGAGTGACTGTGTCTTGGGGGAGAGGTATACTCCAAGGGAGGGCCGTTGGGTCAATCAGCATAGGCAGCCTGTTCTAGGACCTCCACGTCTCCACATTCATCCAGTTGCTGATTACTAGCCTGTATTTCTGTTTGGCTATTACATGGTTTTATCCTGTTGGTTCCTGTCACTCTGAGATAATCGAGGTAAGTGCAATCCTTGATATGTACCTCACAGGAAAAAAAAGAAGTTAGGTGTGTGTATATGTGTGTGTGTATAAATATATAAAGCAGAAGATGGAAAATGACCCTAAAAGAAATTCTAGCAGACCAATTCACAGTTTTACAATAAGGAAATATGGATTTTTGATAAATGTTGAACATTTAGCTGTGGACACATCTTAGTTGTTTGACACACATGAATGTGAGAACTTGAGAAAATAATGCAAAGGCTATATTTTGTGGGATCATAGTTAAATAAGTTTTAGAGAGTTTTTTTAAACATTGCTTTGGCCAAATACAGCCTTTCTGATTGCATTCATTAGTGAATTGAATTATTTCTAGTTACGAATTTGTGATTTTTATACAAGTGGATAATAACATGACCACTGTAGTACTATGGACGGTAGTATTTTTGTCCTTCAGTAAATAAACTATACAGTGAGAAATTTATTCTGCTGAAGAAAGTAATTCTTATTGTATAAAACACTACTGTGCCTATGATTATGGACAAGTTTAAAGTCTTTAGATCTAATTCAAAGTAAGCACTAAAAGTATTGAGCAAGAACTTTTATTGTAAAAAAAAAAATACAGGAAGGGATATATAAAGGTATAAGTTTTATGTACTCCTATGCCAAAATCAAATTTTAGGATATTATTAGGTATTTATTCATGGAATTAAATCATTAGAAATATAAGAGCTCTTTCATTGGCTGGTTAAATCAAATATCTCTGCTTAATTTCATATGTGAGTTATTTGCATTTTTAATACTTTCCATATATCATTTTAATCAAAGGTCAGAATAAACTCAATTCAGTGTAGCTATTTGTAAAATGCAAGAACATTTGAACTATACAGATTATGATTCATAATTAGAAGTCTGATAAATTATTCTTTTGCATATTTTAAGATGCATCTTTGGAAAAGTTTGAAAATATATCTAAGCAATTTCTTCTTCATGAAATATTTAGGTTAATATTACATTAATATAAAATCTCTCTCGAAATGCACCATGGTTTCTCTGAACTGGATGGACTTCATGACACTGGCCATGTGGGGTTGAATTTTGCCTCTCCCAAAATTCAGATGTTGAAGTCTTAACACCCAAAGCCTGAGGATGGGATCTTCTTTGAAAATAGGATTGTTGAAGATATAACTGGATAAGGTAAAATGAAGGCATACTGGATTAAGCGTAGGCACCTAATCCAACATGACTAACGCCCTTCTCAAAAATAGAAGTTTGGACACAGGGTGAACATAAAGATTGCTATCTGCAAGCCAAGGAAAGAGACTTAGAACCTATCTTTCTCTCACAGTCTTCAGAAGGAACCAACCCTGAAACAGCTTGGTCTTGGTTACTTCTCACCTCCTGAGCTGCTAGACAAATTTCTATTGCATGAAGTCACTCAATTTGTAACACCTTGTTACCCCAACCCTTGCAAATTAATACATCATGTCTCTAGCCTGTAATTTTATTTTTAATTGAAGAACATAAAGCTGAAGATACTCACAACGATAGTCTTTTGCCAGGTTTCTCTACTCTTGTGAGGAGGTCTTGCTAGTATGTCACAACTTGAAAAATAATCACTAATTAAAATGCCGTCTCTAATTACAAAACAAATTAAATGGATGATATTTAACATGTAAAAAATTTATCCTGAAAATAATCAATTATGATTTATCAAAAGCTTTACCTAAAGATATACTTAGAAATAGAAAGGCTTCAATTCCTTCTTTATGGTCTCTTCCTTGCAAAATGTTTTGAACAGTGTTGTCCAAAAATTAACATAAAAATGCTTAATTTGAAGATTCTGAGAAGTAAATGGTATGATCTAAGAAAGCACCTGCATATTTTAATTGAGGAACTCATTTACTTAATTGAAGTTAATTCACATATAAAGTATACAAATCATAAGTGCATAGCCTGACAAATATATACCTGTGTGGACAACTACTCCCAGATGAAAATATGGAACATTTCCATCATTACAGAAGGTTCCTTTGTACCTCTTCCTACTCAATAGCCCCAATTTTGACTTCTTTAATCATAGATTAGCTTTGCTCACTCTTGAATTTCATACAAACAAAACCACACAGCACATACTCTTCATTTCTAGGTTCCTTTGATTAACATGAAATCTGTAAGATTTATCCATGTTGCCATATAGTGTTCCTTTCTATAAGTAATCCACAATTTTTATTCGCTTGCATGTTGATTATAGAACTAAATGTGAGGGGAAAAAATAAACTGTTTAGAAGGATAATGTCTTTGTTACTTTAGAGTAAGCAATATTTCTTTAAATGGACAGAAAAAAACAAGAACATGGATTTAATTAAAATTAAGATCTCTGTTTAGCAAATATACATCACTGAGAAATAAACAAGTCACTAATCTAAAGATTTTCACAATACTTATAACTAAAAAATAACTTACAATATATAAAGAATTATTATAATCAAAATGAAAAAGACAAGTGACTCAATTAAAAAACTGGCAGAGTACGTGAGCAGACACTTCTCAAAAGATGATATTCAGCCTACAGTGATGTGAAAAGGGCCTGACATCATTACTTAACAAGGAAATGTGATGTAAAACCATGTGGCGTACCATCACATACATATTCACCATGCTAGACTAAAAAAACTGTCACTGCCATCTACTGCAGAGGAAGCGGGGTAACTGGAACTCTCACACTATTGATGGGATGGTAAATTGGTTTACAAAATTATTTGGTATTATCTTCTGAAGTTAAATATATGCCTACTCTGTGACCCACCAGCCATACTCCTAGGTATATTTCCAAAAGATATTAGTGTGTATGTTCATCAGATGATATGTACACAAATGGTTATAGAAGAATTATGCATAAACCCAAATGGGAAGCAAATTCAATATTCATCCAAAGGAAAAGGATAAATAAATTGTAGCACAGAATAATTACTAGTAATTGTCACTACCGTTAATGTGATTTTGTATTGTCTCCAGTTTTATAGTGTCTAATTAAATGTCATGTGTTTGTTTTGCAATGTGTACTTTTTCAGGTTTATCCGTTGGGCAAGCAGAACTATAGGAGAATGAGTTGTGTAGACAGATTTTTGGGTTGGGAGGAGAGAAATACTTTGATAAATATCGGCATATCAAAAATTATACAGGTAACCTCTTTTCCATACCTTCACTTCCTAAACCTACTTTAGTCCATTCTTTTCATGAATCATTAACTATATCCTTGCTAGAGATTTACATGATGCTTTCATGCACTTGTAAGAGCGTTTGCAATTGGACTTGCTCTAAATGTTGATTCTGGTACATGGAAAATATGTAAAAATTAGATTAGGAGAGAGGAAAAGAAAGAAGAATGTTCTCTTTTCATTAATACTATTTTTAAACTGTCTCATGGTATAGTTAATTTATTTTAAAGGAAGGAAGTAGAAAAATGTTATATCAAATATCTGGTTTATATCTTATTTTTCAAGTTTTAAAGAATTTCCCTAGCCAATATTCTATGGGGTATCCAGTGATCTCCATCTTCACTTATTTTTCTAAATCCAATTTCTTATTTTAAGAATTTTGCTTCAGTGAACTCTCGCTTTTACCAGTACCTCATTTCCAGTTACTATTATCTCTTTTTGTTCACCACTGACCCAGAGAAGGATTCAAACCCTTAGTCTTGTTCTTTCTACCCACCTCCGCACCTCTGTTGAGGACTTTCACTGGGCATGTGGTGTAACAGACTTTGCTGAGTTTGGAAGCATGAAGGTTTAGATGGAAACAATGTAACAAACTTAGAAGTGACTACTGAACACTCATATGTTGAATGCTCTTCAGCCACGCCACCAAAAGAAATTCTTTACTAGACAGTATCATCCTCAGCTGCCAATCCCTGTCATTGTGTGTCTCTAATCTCTTATCTTTCTTCTCAGTTCTCCCTTCCGTCCAATCCTGGACTCTTTCTGTCTATTCATGCTTAGTAGAAAGACTCAGCAATGTGATAACTGGACCACTTTCAATCTGTGCCCTGTTAGATTCTTAGGTAAGACTTTGAAATTAAAAGTTTTCTTGTTCACTTGGTTCTAAGAAAAAGATATTTAAAAAACTTCTCCAACTTCTACAGGATTATGGGGACTGTGCTTTCAGTGCACAATATACTGCCAAAACCCCGACGTGCGATCATTTGGGCAGTGATGAAATTAATGGATAAATTAACTTCAAGTCTGTTTTTTTGTTGTCATTTGCTTCAATCTACAGTGGTAAAATGATGATATAGACCAATTTAAAAGTTTGTTTTTTATACTCCTTTGTTCTGAATAGGAACATCACCTAACTGTTCAACTTTTTAAACAGATTACAGGCTGAAGAAGGAAGATAAAATTTTGGACAGTCAGCCACAGAGTGATTCAGTGATAGTTGTTTGAATGAAAGCATAGGGAAGTCAGAGGAGTGAAGCTGAAACTAGCGTAAGGGATAGCTCTGAGAAGCCTGTGACAAAGGAATTTGCCTGGCTGCTGCTGACACCATTTGATGTCCTGCAACATCTCTTGTTATGATTTAACCTTCTATAGCTGTGTATTTCCCTTCTGCACATTTTGAAGTTTGCATTAAAAAATCATGGCATAGTCAATGGTTTTAATGTAATACTAAGGAAGGTTAAGGTTACAATTGTTTAAAAAACACTAGAACTTTAGAAGTGTGAGAAAGGAAAGGGAACTCAAGATTGCTGGAGGCCGTTACTTTTGTCCTATTTACTTTGTTCTAACAGGATCAGCCCTTGGCAAAATCAAGAAGGTGTACAAGTTCCTTCACTTTTTTCCTCTAAACCTAGTGATGCTTATCTGTGATCTAATCCCTTTTCAAGAGCTTTCTGTCAATTTGCTATTCTTTATTAGTACAAAATAATTTTTTATTAGAAAATGTGTATTTAATCTGCTGGACATTGCATTTAGCATTTTATATGTAATTCACACAATTGCAAGAAGTAGGAATACTACTATGTCTATTAAAAATGAATAATCTAAGATTGAGGGAGGTTAAATAAATTACCTAAGTTCACAGAGCCAATTAGTGGCAATGTTGTGTCGAAAATGATCCATCAGCTTCTACAACCTGAACTCAGAATATTGTAACTGCAAAAGAAGGACTCGTTCACATGATGTGTGTGTGCGATTATTGAAGATGAAAGTGTTGGTGATCCAGAGGAAGAATATCTGTAGCAGTGATATGATACATGATGGTATTTTGAAATACTGGTAAGTGGAGTGAGATGTTTGCCTTGGTCATCCAAAATCCTGTGACAGTTTCCTATACTGAATAGACTGTGCTCTAATACCTGAAACATTCATTGATCAACAACTGAAAATGTTTCATTATCAAAGAGTGAAATCAAGTATTGTTCATTATACTAAAATTAATTTGCTAAACAGCAACAGAAATAACAAAACCACCATGGGATAAAGTAATCATTCAATAAATACTAAGAACCTACTACATGCTAGCTCCATTTTAGGGATATAATCATGATGATTGTCCCTGATGTCTAAGTTTAGCAACTTTGGGGAAAAAACAAATAAAAAACTATAAGCAATGAGTGATTTAAAAGAAAGTTATTGAGAAATATGATAAGAATTTAAAGGTTACCTTTCCTAATCTAGTGATATTTTAGAAAGTTTCCTCAAAGAAATGAATAAACATAAAATTTAATAACTAAAAAATAAGGAAGACTGATAGCTGAATATGACACAATAGCCATTCTATTCCATTTCCTTAACACCAAATAAAATATTAAGATAGTTAACAAGAAGGAAATATTTAAAAATTCATTATCACCAACAAAATCAAGAGCTAGTTATAACCCTAAAGCTCTATCCATTAGAAACAGCTGCCAAATACTGTAAAAGAGCAAACCAAGGACAGACTCAGGTAGCAGAAATAGACTCTACAAATCTTAAACAAGTGCTGTATTCTGAAGTTAGAGACATAAAAGGGGTGACTGACTAAATCCCTTGTCTGAATCGTCAGTGTCCTTGGCATGAGCCACACAATTATAAGTCAGCACAGAAATATCTTCTAGTTGCAGGGTGAGGGGAGTTCACTGAGAGCCTTGCAGATCTTGGCTCTCCTCAAAGAGAAAAAAAAATTGCAGAGAACTCAGCAAATTTTGTTGAGAAAGTGCTCTGAAATAAGAAACATATAAACATAGAAAATTAATAAGAAAGAGAAGGAAAAAGTCAGAAAAAGAGAATTAAAAGAATATCAATTTAATTCAATCCTCTGTAAATAAATTTACTTCATAAACTAAGAAACAAATATTTGTCTAAGAAAATGAACTTTTCATAATTGTTTACCAAACCAGAACATCTAAACTGACCCAAGTGATATGAAAAAAAATACTGAGAAAATTTATCACAGAGATGCCAGCCACAAAGTACAAGTACCAAAAGATTCCAGAGAATGTTAAAAATGTCCATAGACAGGTATATCTAATGCTTTTAAATGTGTTCTGGAACACAAAGAAAAAGAAATCCACATCTTTCTGTAAAGAAAGCATAACATTAATGCAAAAACCTTGATAAGGTAATTTTAAAAATAAAAATAATTTCAAACAAATTAAATTATGAATATTTATACTGTCCTAGGAAGATAAAGAAAAGTAATCACGGAAATTAGACTAAGCATAAAGGAAAAGGAAGAAAAAAAGTGATCCAGTGAGCGGCCAAGATGGCAGAGTAGAGAGAGACTCTGAGCTCCTCTCCTCTCATGAGCACACCAAAATCATAACTCTCTGCTGAATAAGAATCAAATGAAAAAGACTGGACCATACTAAAAATTAAAGATAAAAAGAGAATATTAAAAGCAGCAAGGGAAAGTCAACAAATAACATACGAAGGAACTCCCATAGGCCATCAGCTGATGTTTCAGCAGAAACTCTGCAGGCCAGGAGGTAGTGGCATGGTATATTTAAAGTGGTGAAAGGAAAAAAACCTAAAACCAAGAATACTCTATCCAGTAAGGCTCTCATTCAGATTTGAAAGAGACATCAAAAAAAGTTTTACAGAAAAGCAAAAGCTAAAAGAACTCAGTACCACCAAACCAGCTTTACAACAAATGTTAAAGGAACTTCTCTAGGCAAAAAAGAAAAAGTGTGAAATAAAAACGCTCACTGGTAAAAGCAAACATACAGTAAAGGTCAGAAATCATCCATACACAAAGCTAATATGGAGGTTAAAAGATAAAAGTAGTAAAATCACCTGTATACACAGTAAGCAGTTAAGGGATACACAAAATAATTCAATGTAAACTATGATATCAAAAATAGGAATTGTGAGTGGAAGATAGTACAGATGCGGGGATTTTAAAATGTATTTAAAATTAAAAGATCAGCAATTAAAACATTATATATATATATATATATATATATAGAGAGAGAGAGAGAGAGAGAGAGAGAGAGAGAGAGAGAGAGAGAGAGAGAGAGACTGCCATACTAAACCTCATGGTAACTGCAAACCAAAACTCTATAATAGATGTACACATAAAAAGAAAAAGAAATCCAAGTATAACACTAAAGGTAATCATCAGGTCACAAGAGAAAAGCAGAAAGGGAAAAAAATGACCTACAAAAACAATCCCAAAACAATGAACAAAATAGCAGTAAGAACATACATATTGATAATTCCCTTAAATGTAAATGAACTAAATGCTCCAAGCAAAAGACACAGAATGGCGAAATGGATACAAGACCAAAACCTGTATATATGCTGCCTATGAGAGACTCACTTCAGATCTAGAGACACATACAGACTGAAAGTGGAGGGATGGAAAAAGATACTCAATGCAAAAGCAATACTTGTATCAGGCAAAACAGACTTTAAAATAAAGACTGTTACAAGAGACAAGGATACTACATAATGATCAAGGGGTCAACCCAAAAAGAAGATATAATAATGGTAAATACACATATATAATCTCAATATAGGAGCATCTCAATATTTATAAAGTAAATGTTAACACACATAAAAGGAGAAATTTATAGTAACACAATAATAGCAGGGGACTTTAACACCTCACATCAATGGACAGACCATCCAGACAGAAAACCAGGAATTCCTTATTAGGAAACACAGGCCTTAAATAACTCAGATCAAATTAGCTCAATTGATATGTATACAGAGAGAGAACATTCTATCTGAAAGCAGCAGAATACACTTCTTTTCAAGTGCATATGTAACATTCTCCAGGATAGACCAATTGTTAGACCACAAAACAAGCCTCAGTAAATTTAAGAAAATTGAAATCATACCAGTCATCTTTTCCAACCACAACACTATGAGACTAGAAATCAACTACAAGAAAAACCTGCAAAAAACACAAACATGTGGAGGCTAAGTCAAATGCTACTAAGCAACCAATGGATTATTGAAGAAATCAAAAAGGAAATTAAAAAAAGATGCTTAGAGACAAATGGAAATGAAATCATGATGATCCAAAACCTATGGGACACAGTAAAAGCAGTTCTAAGAGGGAAGTTTATAGCAATAAAAGCCTACCTTGGGAAACAAGAAAAATCTCAAATAAACAATCTAACCTCATACCTAAAGTGACTGGAGAAAGAAGAATAAACAAAACCCAAGATTAGTAAAAGGAAAGAAATCATAAAGATCAGAGAATAAATAAAATAGAGACTAAAAAACAATAGAATAGATCAATAAATGTAAAAGCTAGTTCTGTGACGATAAAAAGAATTGATAAACCTTTAGCAGAATCATTGAGAGAAAAAGGGAGAGGGCCCAAATCAGTAAAATCAGAAATGAAAAAGGAGAAGTTACAAATGACACCACTGTAACGCAAAGGATCACATAGGACTACTATAAGCAACTATACGGCAATAGAATGGACAACCTAAAACAAATGGACAAATTCTTAGAAAGGTACAATCTCCCAACAGTAAACCGAGAAGAAAAACAAAATATGAACAGACCAATTACCAGCACAGAAATTGAATTAGTAATTTAAAAACTCCCAACAAACAAAAGTTCAGGACTAAGTGGCTTCACAGGAAAGTTTACCAAACATTTAGAGAAGAATTAACATCTATTCTCAAACTATTCCAAAAAATTGCAGAGGAAGAAACACTTCCAACCTCATTCTATAAGGCCATTATCACCCTGATGTCAAAACCAGATAAAAATATCACAAAAAAAAAAAAGAAAAGAAAATTACAGGCCAATACTACTGAAGAACATAGATGCAAAAATCCTCAACAAAATACTAGCAAAACAACACTAATAATACATTCTAAGGATCACACACCATGATCAAGTGGAATTTATTCCTGAGAGGCAAGGATTTTTCAGTATCTACAAATCAACCAATGTTATATACCACTTAAACAAACTGAAGAATAAAAACCATATGATCATCTCAACAGATGCAGAAAAAGCTTTTGATAAAATTCAACATCCTTTTATGATAAAAACTCTCCAGAAAGTGAGCACAGAAGGAACATACTTTAACATAATAAGAGTCGTATATGACAAACCCAGAGCTAACATCATACTTAACAGTGAAAAGCTGAAAGTATTCGAAGATCAGGAACAAGACTATGATATCCACTATCACCACTTCTATTAAACAGTTTTAGAAGTCTTAACCACAGCAATCAGAAACATTAAAAAAAATAATAAAATGAATTCAAATCGGAAAGGAAGAAGTAAAACTGTCAGTTTGCAGATGACATGCTACTATACATAGAAAATCCTAAAGACACTACCAGAAAAATACTACAGCTCATCAGTGAATTCAGGTAGAGTTGCAGGATACAAAAATTAATGTTTAGAAATCTGTTGCATTTCTATACACTGACAACAAACTATCAGAAAGAGAAATTAAGGAAACAATCCCATTTACCACATCAAAAAGAATAAAATACCTAGATATAAACCTACCTAAGGAGGCAAAAGACCTGTGCTCTGAAAACTGTAAGATGCTAATGAAAGAAATTGAAGATGACACAGAGATGGAAAGACATACCATGTTGTTGTTTGAAAGAATTAATATTATTAAAATGACCATACTACCCAAGGCAATCTACAGATTCAATGAAATTCCTGTCAAAAGACCAATGGCATTTTTCACAGAACTAGAACAAAAAATTTGTAAATTTGTATGGAAACACAAAATACCCTGAAAAGCCAAAACAATTTGAGAAAGAAAAACAGAGCTTGAGGAATCATGCTTCCTGACTTGAAACTATACTACAAAAGCTACAGTAATCAAAACAGTATGGTGATAGCATAAAAACGGACACATAGCTCAATGGAAGAGGACAGAGAGCTAGAAATAAACCCCTGTGCTTATGGTCAATTCATTTATGACAAAGGAGGTAAGAACACATAATGAGAAAAAGACAGTCTCTTCAGTAAGTGGTGCAGGGAAAACTGGACAAATACATGTAGAAAGATTAAAATTAGAATGTTGTCTAACACCACATAGAACATTCTCTAACACTGACTGGTAGAACTGGATACAAACCAAAGTGGTCAAACTCCAGGACCCGTTTATGTAGCAAAAATCAGCTTTTAGATAGAATGGCCATAGGGCACTCCATGTATGGAGGTATGTATGAACAGTTCAGCTCTTACCTGAGAAACATTCAGGAGAGGCAAGCTTGAATACGTTTTGTTTTTAGCTAGGAAGACTTAATGCTGGATATGTACACAAAACCTTTTATTCTAAGTTTTTTACAGCAATGCTTTCAATAGCAATGACTGGAAATATCCTACAATTCCATAAGTAAACAAATGGTTGAGTAAACTCAGTACATCCATACAATGGGATACTATGCTACTAGTTAATAATTAAGGTTGATTTCTATGCACTTATGTGAAAAGATAACCAGGCTTTAGTGGTAAGTGAAAAAAAAAAAAGGTACAGAGCAATACTTATTACACTCCCATTAATCTAGAGAAAAGAGATGTATAGATGTTAATTTACCACAGATATGTATACATATGAAAATTTCTGTAACAGTCTATTAAGAGACTAGTAACATTGTTTAGCTCTGGAGAGTTCACTTGGGATTTGGGCAGCATAGGAAGTTGAGAGAAATATTTAATTTTTAAGACAACTATGATTTTTTTAAAACCATGTTAGCATTTAAAAAATTAAATATTAATATACGTGTGTGTGTGTGTGTATGTATATATATGTGTATATATATATACATACACACACACACACATAGATGAGACTGTGGTGGGAGTGCAAAGAAACAGCAAAGTATCTAGAATGGCCCTAAAATAAAACATATTCAAGTAATACATTGGAAATAAAAAAGACAGAAAATTACTGATAGCAGTTTTCTAAATTGACCAGCATTTGGGCCCTCACAATGGCTATGGTAGTTCTGTAGTCCAGAACATGCTCTTATACTGTTCCTAAAAAAAAGGTGGCAAGCAACACAAAAGAAAAGAAACAAAAAGAAAAGGAAGAAAGGAAGAAGCAAAAAAAGAAAAAAAAGTGACACTTTAATAATGCACCACTAGCATTACAATAAAAATTTATATACTTTTATGACCTATGAAGATAGTTTTAATGTAAAAAAACTAGCTCCTGAGGGATTTAAAAGTCAATAAAATACATTATTTTTCAATAACTCTCCGAAAAGAATCTGCTTTTCAGCGCTATGATCTCATATAGACTACTCTAAAGCTAACAGAGTTCACACAGAGCAAAACGTCATTAATTTGGACTTGGGGTGACATATATATATAATGTATTATTCTATTCAAGGAAAGCCTAATTTTACAATGATATCAAGAACATGCAATAACTGATAACTGGTTAATAAAATATTGCCTGTTAGACATTCTAGTAGCTACGTGTGTCTGTTCTGTTTGCTTTTATTACGGCTTCCTTCAATATGATTCTATCATGATAAATTTTCAAAATAAGCCGCCTAATTTCTAAGGTGTCTTATAAATAATCAGGTAAATATTTGGGGTTGGTATATTGTTATAGATTTTATTTTATACGAGTACTCTGAGGATTGTTAACTTACTGCCATATATGTTACTTTTCAGACAAATCATTTTATTAAGTGATCAGATAGTTAGTCCTTCAAGTGTGATAGTTAACTGCGTGACTAGTGCATATTATATTGAATGGGAAACTCCTAGACCATAGAAAAATTTTAACAGCAGCTTTCAAAATTGAGTATCTACTTATTAATTGAATCTTTTGGAAAATGTAGTTTAATGTCCACATACTGAGAAGATGACTCTCTAATTCAGTTTCTCATTTCATTCTAAATTAGTCAGATCCAATAATCTTAATGAAATCTAGGAACTCGTTTTTTTTTTTGAAACATTGGTGATCATTGCAAAGTTGTGTAAATGAAGATACAGACTTTGGAGAAAAGTTAAGAGTGTTTTGACAGCATAATATAGTCTGGAAGATATTTTTCTGAATAAATTCTAAAAATTGCCCAGGGGTATTGTCATTTGCCTCTTCTAGAAGTTGGTGCTGAAAAAGCAAAATAAAAATAGCAATCACAATTGAGTTTTCTGAGAGATTGAAGTTTCATTGTGGTTTTTACAGTACTTGGAACTGGTTAAAAAGAAATACATAGATGTGTCCCTTGGGTTTCTGTTTCCATAGTTCACCTTTGTTTTCAAGCCTCTTTATGCTGTCTACTGCAAAGAAGAAATATCAGTCCAATTTCTGAATTCTAAGTAAGTGAATTTTGAGAAATTTTTAAAAATATTTCAGCGCTAAGGTGAATTTATAATTTCAAGCTTATTAAATTACCTGTTATCATTAAAATACTTTTTATGATTTATTCCTATTGTGTCAATGTAAGAACACTAGCTTTTAGAGAAAGTTTTGAAACTGTAGAATATAATTCATTCACATACCACATTCTGCAATGGACCTCACAGACTAACTTTTTAAAGAATTTTTCAAAAACACTGAAGATGAATTAATACTAAATATATTTCCTGGATACTCCCCAGGACCAAATCTTATGGAACTCCAGTACTGACCGGTTCAAGAGAGCAAGAAGAACCATTAATGTTATAAACAGATGATAAAAGACAAACAAGTGATTTACATGTAACCTTTAAAAATATTCTATAATGTTTTTCCATTTATTCATTCATTCATCCACCAAATTTTACTACATGCATGATATAAACCAGGCAATAAACTAAATATTGGTTACATAATGATGAGAAAATAGGCATATGTTTCTGCCCCTTTGGAGCTTAGAATTCAAAGGGGAAAACAGATACAAAATAAAAATCAACACAACTTCATTATACTAGTTGTACATACTTCTTTTTTAGCTGCTTACTTTCTACTTAATATATCATGCAACTACTATTGCTCCGAACCTCTAGTGAATTTCCCATCTGATCAGAATACAGTCCCAATCCCTTCCCCTGGCATCCAAGCCCTAAATGCTGGTGGCTGCTCTATGACTCTCTCTGTTCACCCACGGTAGTCATTCTGGCTTCCTTGCTGTTTCTCAGTCACAGCAAACTGGCCTTCAAGAGCTAAGGCACTGAATTTCCTGGTCACTCATCCTAGGAGATTCTCCCTCCAAATGCCTTGAGTCTCACCTGTTCTCAAAGGTCCTCACTGGCCACCTAACTGAATAGCGCCATCCTCCAATCCATTTCTTAATGCACTTGATTCTTTTTCAAGGCTTCTAATACATTGTGGCATATTCTGTCTTCCTGTGGTTACTATCAGACTTCCCCTTCTAGAATGCTAGCTCCGTGACTCTAGGAACATTGTTCTCTCCACCTCTTTATCTTTAACATCAAGAACACTGCCTGGCACTTAATAAGAACTAAATGAATATTTGTAAAATGAAAAAAAAATGATGAATAAACAGTTTCCTAGCCACTGAAGGTTTTTATTTGTGGCATTAGAATATTTAATGATACAAATACATCATAATTTATTTTTTGCTTCTTTTTAATCTCCTATTTTTAGCCATTAAGCTAAATTAATTTCCATTTATTTTCTTTTTATAAACAGTGTTGCTAGGAACTGCACTGTAGTTAATCACTTGGCATTATTTCTTTAAGATAAATTTCAGGAAGTAGGATTTTCCAAAGACAATATAATTGTTCAGCCAATATTAGATAACAAGAAAATATCTATTATTGCTAAGGAATGTCTCTAAAATAGAATAAAGTTCAAAGAGGGGTTAGCTGCTAGGCTCTCTGTTCAACAGCAAATTTTAAATTATTTTGGGAGCATTTCCATGCCTCTAGTCACGGTTTCTGTTGAATTCAATTTTAAGTTTTCTCTAGTCACTTGTCTAGGAAGGAAACACAAATGTGAGTTTTAATGTGTATAATATATATGCCTCAGAAATTTTTTTAAATCATCACTTCTAAAAACCCAATAACTTTATTTTAAGGATCAGAATAGGAAACATAAATAAGGACATATAAAGCGATCTATCCACAACTATTTGACTGGGAAGTAGATTAAAATCTTAAATTATTGCTGAAGTTATCTAAGTTAAAAAAGAACCAAATAGAAGAGCTGAAACCAATCAAAGTTTCTCATGTCAGCTGCACTATTTCCTAGGGAGATAATCTATGCAAGCAGTATTTATCATTTAAACAGTCCTGGTTCAAAGACCATTGACAATGTTATATTGCCAAAAGAACGAACTTCTAACTGACAGTTTATTCAGCATGAGAAGGAAAGAATGAAGGAGGCTATTTGTATTTAGCTCACATTTTAAAATAAAGAGAAAGTAAAGAGAACACTTTCCAAATCTGACATCAACTCCCCCCGCCCCCTTTTTTTATTGAGGCTCTGTTTTAGTTTAGAAAGAAATTCTGAATTGACGTTTAAATGGTGGCAGGGCAATTCTCCTCTGCTTTGCGAAACGGTCTCTGGAAATGTACAATTATGCTGTCATCTTTAGCACTCCACATTGGACAGAGTTTAATTATTAATGTGTTTCCCTCAGAGAATGACTCGATCATGTCACAACTCTAGACAAATACAGCTAATGCAAAATCATAAAATATTCACTTGAATACTGCTGAACTGACAGGAAATTAATTCTATGAACACTTTTGATATTACCAGAAAATTAGTTTCAAACCCATAAGACTGAAATAAATGTGTTCATAATTTGCTCAAGGGTAACGCTCATCTTGCAATCAGTTGGTGTCTTTTTATAAATGTTACAAGTATTCAACATGGCTTTATGATAAAGAGGACAGCTAATGTAATGTATTATTTGTAGACAGTGTTTTACTTGTAAACAGCAGGGAGTGAAGAATTGCTCTCTCAGAAATATTTAAACTCCAGTAATATTCTGCTATTTATCATTTTGTAGAACTGAAGACGTACCATCACAAAATTTTTTTTCAGAGACTGAGAAGCTTACAGAATGGCAATGGGATTTCAAACTTTTCACTTCAGATCACTCTTCCAAGTCATGAAATACGTGAAAATGGCTGAAAATTATTATTATCTTAAGACTATTTAATGTCCAGCATTGATTGGACAAATAAGAAATTTTATGTTTTTTGACAGTTAAGAGTACCTAAATGTACTTCTCAAATAAATTTATTTCCACCTGTGTTTATCCATCCACTTGCACAAATTTTAGCATATTACTCAAAAATTATGTTACATATTTTCACAGTTGCTCAACTAAAAGTACCTTGGGAGTAAGAACTTTGTCACTGACCTCTGTCCTCAGTGTGGGTAAATGCATGATGCAAAGGCTACATGCATAAGTAGTTCGATGTACAATTGAATGAATTTTTAAAAATGGATAAATGAGGAAGAATCTCATTAAAATATTAACAAGGAAATAAAATCAGTCCATAGATAGTAAATCCATTTTTATAATAAAAAAATCATCTCTGGACAATATTTTTAACTGTACTCCCTGAGATTAGCTTTCCTAGCTAGCAATGATTTCTGCTTTTCTGTGAACTACTCCGGACACATAAAGGCAAAATTTAAATGGTCAAAATTTGCTATAGCTAACTCTTGCAAGCTAAGCTAATGAGATGTTTTCTCCTAAGGTTTTGAAATTTGGGGCGTTGTTAGAGGTAAATCATATTTGATTGCATTCTAGCGAGAAAGTCCTCCAACAGATGATGAAGGTCATACTTCTTTTCTGTCAAGAGTTCCAGCTTCTCTGTTCCCTTCTAATAAATGCCCCTTTTAGGTTAAGCTAGCCATGGTTTGTTTCTATTACTAGAAACCAAAAGAAACTTGATTCACATAATAACGTAGGATAAAACATGTTTTGACAGTGTCCCAGTAGACTAATTTTATGCTTTTAAATAATGAAAATATTCCATATTGCCATGTCTAGTGGTTTCAGATCTTTCATGCTTTTTTCACATATGTATCATATATTTTATGTAATTTGAAAAAAAAAGGTGGTTATAATTGTTGGACATTCATTTTATATCATCTGCAAAGATGCTGTAATAAAATATTAAAAGCATGGTTATTAATGAGCCACACCAGTGGATTTTAGTTTAATAGTTTAACTTATTTTAAAAAGTACAAGAAATGGGGTTGTTCATTATGCCACAAAGCTACTTCTTGTAATGACAAACTGAAGGAAGAGTCTGAGTTAATATGACTGTATAAATTCAAAAAGGCAGAAAGAACCAAACTGAATATATTCATAGAAAGTAAAATATAGCAAATTAATTGAACAATGAAAACCTCAAAAACAGTGGCTGTTTTTCATACTCATAGTTTTAGTATTACCTCTATAAGAGTTAGTTAAAATGCATACTAAACTTTTATGCCAAATTTTTGCCTTTTTTTTTAGGAATGGTTATTCATTCAACAAATAGGAACTATCATGTTTACTGATTCACTCTGTAAACAAGTACTCAAACCTACTGTATACGATGCATCATGCTAGGTGCTAAAAAGAACACAATGATGAGAGAGAAAATTTTCTTGTCTTCAAAGAGCTTTCAGTCTAGCAGAGATAAGTAACAGTAAGTTACCGTACAGGTTAAAATATGATTGAATGCTAAGAGAAATAAACATATAAAATGATATAAAATTTAGATGAAGGTTAAGGGGTATCCTATTGAAAAGGACAGTTATGAGAAGATTAACTAATAAGATGGCTTGAACAAGATGGAACTGGTCAGGAAAGGATACTCTGAAAAATGGAGGTAACTCTAGTTACCCAGAACTGTATGAGTAAAATAATTCTGGCTGAACTATAGAGCACATTCAAAGACCAGCATCTAGTGATGGTAACTTGAGCCTGGCTGGGAAGGAGGTTATCCCTCTCAAGCAATAATCCAAACTTCTCCTTATCTTTCCAAATAAATGTATTATCTTTATGATGCAGCAAAAGTACTAGTGTTGTTTTCACGCCTTGTATTTCTTTCCTCTCTTCCCATTGTATCTTAAAACCACTCCATATTAGTCTCTGTCTTTTCACTAGGTCAACCACACTGTTAAATTTAATAAGCAATCGTTTATCCAAAATTCACTATAAGCTGCATTTAAACTCTTTCTTCACGTGGTTTCCAAATAACACTGCATCTCTGATTTTTCATCAACATCAACGCCAACTCTTTCTCATAATTTTGTTTTTGTGTGTGCATTTTCTCCAACCTCTTAACAGTGAGGTATTCCAGGGGTTAGTTAACAGGTGGCTTCTCTTTCTGCCTATTCCTTCTTTGTGATGTAATCCAATTTCATGGACTAAAACACCAAATATAAATCAAAGACTCTAAAATTTAGATCAAATTAAGGATTCTTAATTCTAGACTCACTTATCCAATTGCTTCTCAAAATCTCCATTTTAGTTATTTACTAGACATTTCAAAGCTGCACCTCTTTGATTCCTTCTCCAACCCAATCCATCTTTACTCAGAGCTTCCCCATCTTAGTAAAACGCAACTTCATGGTGATGCTAACTTCACAATACACCCAGAATCTGATCATTTGTTACCACCATCACTGCTACCACCCGGATCAAAGTCTATAGTCTCTTACCTAACTGTGCTCCTTGTCTCTGCCCTTAATATCTGTCCTTCAGTCTACCATCTACACCAGAGTCAGACTGATCCTATTAAAATATAAATCAAACTCATTCTTTTCTGTTCAAAAACTGTGCAATAAATTCCTATTTCTCTCAGAGTAAAGGCCAGAGTCCTTAAAATGGCTCGCTGGATGCATCTCAACCTGGGACACTCCTCTCCACAGTAGATCCAGATTTACTTGTTATGATGTTCAGTTTTATGTGTCAGCTTGGCTAGGCTACTGTACCCAGTTATTCAATCAAACACTAATCTAAGTGTTGCTGTGATGGTACTTTGTAGATGTATTTAACATCTAAAGTCAGTTGACTTTAAGTAAAGGAGATTATCCTTGATAATCTGAGTGTGACTGATCAAATCAGTTGAAAGGCCTTATGAGCTGAACTAAGGTTTTCCTAAAGAGAAATCCTGCCTGCGGACTACAGCATTAGCTCTTTACTGAGTGTGTGTAAGCCAATTCCTTAAAATAAATCTCTCAAACAAACAAACAAAAAAAACCAAAAAACAAACAAACAAACAAACAAACAAAAAGTATCACTACCATGAATCTAAACCATCACTACCATGAATAGCAAAAACAAAAACCATGAAAAAAAATTTAAAAACCCCTCAAAACTAACTAAATAAGTATTCAGCTCTTGTTATTCATAGTAGTGATGAAAAAAATCACCAGGAACGCCACTGTTCCTAGGCGAAACACAAGGTAAAGTTCTAGTCACAACATTTTCATCAACCGATGAGCACGTAACCCTATGTTATGTGTGTTCCTATGTAGACCCCTTATTTAATGTACACTGTTGATTCGTTGACATTGAATTCACAGCAAACAGCCCTAGAACTCATGCCTGACTGAAGATTATCCAACACATGTGTTTTCTCAATAAAGCACATAACACTTTTTATACTAAAGAAAACTAGATAGCTCTTTAATGCTATGCTTTGGGGCCATTTTAAACAGTGAAATCATCAACAAAAAGCACAGAAGTGTGACAGAAAAAATAGTACTGAACAGATCATGAAAAGCAGACTTGTTTATAGTATGACAGCTAAAATGAGAAGGCTTAGTGTTGCCCTGTTTGACTTCATGTGTGTGTTGGGTGATTCAAATTTTTCACTGCTCTGTGCATGTCTGTGAATGACCACAAAAATGCCATGATTACTGATTTGTATCGGTTTGTGAGTTACAATTAAATTCAGGAAGTAGATAAATTTGAAAATATGGAATCCATGAATAATGAGGATCATAAACACAAACACACATCTATGAGTAATATACACATATATCCATGAATGTATATATACATACACACACACACACACATGAACAAAAGGACTGAATATATACACATACACACACACACAACTGGTTCTATTTCTGTGGTAGAAAAGTATCCAATAGACTTCTCATTTATCTACTTTAAGGCATTCAAATTTTAACTTCTTATATAGAATGTTGATGTTGCATATTCATTTATTATTTACTTATTGTTTATTGTCTGTCTCCTCAAATTCAATGTAAACCTCACAAGAAAAAAGATTTATGTCTGTTTTATTCAGTGATGTATCACCATTGCTTATAAGGATATTTGTAAGGTAATAGGTGCTAATATTTTTCAGTGAATGAATGAGATGCTTGATATATACATTGAGTTTTAAGATCATTTGCTTGCTTTCCTCTGCAATGAAGTTGAAGCCAGATTTCTGCCCCTAAATTTATTCTTATTATAGAGTAGGCGGCATGGTGTACACCTAAGTATGTCCAGCGACATCTTTTTAACAAGTATATCTCATTCCCTAGTTGCTCAAATTTGAGAAAACATCAGCAGAGCTATGTGGGACATTTAATAAATAGTTTTGCCATCAAGAGTGGAACTAAAAAGGATAAGTTACGATAAAGACTTAGAAGTATGTATAAAGATAATTGCTAAACCTAGAGGAGTGTGTAAGCTCTCTGAGGAATAATATATAGACAATTCAATAAAAGTGGAAAAGAAATAAAGAGGAGATGAGAGAAATTCTAAGATCAAACATTTAAAAAAATAGGAGGAAGAAAATGAGATAAAGATATAGTGAAGAAAACACTATCTCTATTATCTATCAATCAATCAATGATGTATCTAGTCCAACAGGGAAGTGCTTGATGTGCCAATAGGGAAGACAAACTAATTTCTGTTTAAATAGACAGTTTAACCCTGACAGCGGGGAAGCATTCTTCCTCCTTAAAAACAAATGTCCATTAAAACAATGGTCACTTTTAATGTCTCATGGAACTGGTACATGGATTGGAAATCAAAAGATCCCCTAACAAAGGCTGGTTTTCCTTATGAGATTACTTTAAATTTGGGGTAGTAGGAAAGGCTAGGAGCTAAAAGAGAAAGCCACACTGATTAGGTGGCTGAGA
The DNA here is from genome assembly GCF_009834535.1 of Camelus ferus. Classification (NCBI taxonomy): domain Eukaryota; kingdom Metazoa; phylum Chordata; class Mammalia; order Artiodactyla; family Camelidae; genus Camelus; species Camelus ferus. The sequence continues at coordinate 59,953,083 of NC_045708.1, read as the reverse complement.
AACAGACTTCGTCAAACACACTGTGAATCTCCCTTCATGACATTGGCCAGTTTTTGGACCCTCATAAGTTGGGAGGTTAAAGAAGCAGAAAGCTAAAGGACATAAATTTCACTACATTTGTACTAAAAGTGGAACTCAGTTCCATCCTTGATCAATTCCCAATTTAATAAGAGATGATCATACCTTCATCGTATTTCACTAGGAGAGGAAAAGAGAAAGTTTTTATGAGTGGAAGATATTATCTATACTTACACAGGTCTTTTATAATGAAATCTAGTCTAAAATTTAAAAAAAATACTATGAATGCAAGATACAAGAAATTGTGACTACTATTACTACTACTACTAATAAAATAATATACAACTAAAGCAGACCCTAACATGGTCCAGAGATCAGAGTTAGCAGCAATAAGTAAATATCAGCATTAATATAGTAAAGATGGAAATAATGGATAAGATATATGAATAATTTCAACATATACTGAAATCTGTAAAGAATAAAAAGACATTCTAAAATTAAAGTGTTTAAGATCTAAATTTAATAACTCATTTGATGAATTTAACAACTGATGTAACAAAAAAGACTAATGAACTCAAGGACAGATCAATAAAAACATTCAAAGTGAATTATAGAATAAAAAATGGAAAGGGGGATAAGACCTATAAAAACCTATAAATCATATAGAAATTTAGATTTTGCTAGGTAACATACTACAACAAAATTTAGAAGCTTTGAACAATAGCCAGTTATTATTTCTTCACTATTCTGTAGGTTGACTGAATGCTTCTTTGGGTCTGGGCAGATTTGAGTGATCTCTCTAGGCTGGAGTTCACACATCTGGAGTTATCTAGTGGATCATTCAGTAGCCAGATAATCTAAAACATTTTTATATATCTATTATTTGGCAGGCTATAGGATGGCCAATTCTTGGCTGAGGCATCTCAGTTCTTCTCTTCCTGGCATTTTCTTCTCTAGGAGTTTAACTCAAATTAATCCACATGATGGTTTCAGGGTTCTAAGCACATGAGAGAGGACACATACCAATGCTCAAGTGCTTTTCAAGCATTCACTTGCACCATGATTGCCCAATGTAAAGCCATTCAAACAGTCAAGACAATATTTAAAGTCTGGAGAAACATATTTGACCTCTTGATGAGAGGAGCAACAAAGTCCTCTTTTAAAAATGTGTGCCTACCTAAATGAGGGGAAAAATATGGAGCCATTTCTACAGTCTACCATGATTGGAAATTGAAATCTCAGAAGAGAAGGGCAGGTGAATTGGATCGAATGCAATATTTAGAGTTAGTAGCTGAGGCTTTTCCAAAAGTGTTCAAAGACACCATATCTCAGATTTTAAAAGATCAGAAAACCACAAGCAGAATTACTTTAAAAGTAATTAAACAAACCAAAACAAACATCTAAGCACACATTAACTCAACTTTTGAAAAACAAAGACAAACAGACCATTTTAAAGGTAGCCAGAGAAGTAAGAATTATTTCCTTCAAAGAGACAATAGTAGTATATTTGCTAACTTCTGAACAAATACTGTGAAATCCAGAAGATAATGAAATAGTATCTTGATAGCACTGAAAAGTTAGTATCTATCAGAAGTAGAATAAATAACTGTTGGTAAAGACTTGGAGCAAGTAGAAGACATATATTGGTAAAATAACTTTGGAAAGCTATTTGAAAACACATTCAAAAGTGAAATATGGAACCTTCCTGTAACCCAGCAATTTCATTCCTAATTGTATATCCTTCCAAAAATGAGGCATATGACCACAAAATACATGTATAAGACTGTTCATAGCAGCTTATTTCATAGTTGTTACATATCATCAAATGTTGGATTGATAAATGTTATTTTTTATTTTTCATACAATGGAATACTAATTGAGTTTTAATATTGATATTTACTAATTTTATCCTGAATGCCCACAGGAGGTGAACCGGACTATAAACAGAATATCATTTTTCACTTAAAAAGCAAATAATGACTCTGTGGTTTCCCATAATCCAGTTATTACTCCTGAGGTATTCCTCCAGGTCAAACGTCCTACGCCTAAAAACTTTAGAGTCTTTATTATAGAAGAGAGATGGAGAAAAATTGATTTCATCTGCTTATATCCAGGAGAAAGAGAGGTATGACTATCTCTCTTCTCCCAGAATAACGGAGAAAAACTTTGCTCCTTGAGGAAAGGATCAAAAGGATTCTGAGTTCTCACTCCAACCTTTTGGAATATAAACAAAATCTCTCCAGGGACCAGGCAGTCCCAGGTGTCTTCAAATTTTACAACTAAGATATGTCTCCAAAGGCTTGGGGCTCTTTTTCTCTTGAAATATAAACATACACCTATGGAGTTAGTTAATTCTCTCTGAAATTCTCTCTCTTACATATAATTGTAAATTTAATTCCCATGGCTTTTTCTCTGCTGAGGATCCCAAGTTTCCAGTAAAATTTAATCAGAAAGCTTCTACTCTGTAGAAACAAATGTATTCTCTCTACACTTCACAACAACACAGTAATATGAAAGAATAAACTACTTTTAAACTCAGCAACATGGAACAAGTCTCAGAGATATGGGATGAGTAAAGAAACCAAGGAAAAGAGTATGTACTTTTTGACTCTATTTACATGAAATTCAGGAGTAGACAAAACTAACTTATGGGGATAAAAATCATAATAACAGTCCCCTCTGGATGGGGAGGTGACTGGGAAGGGGCACCTGAAAAAATTCTGGTGTTGGAATTCTTTATGTTGTTATACGTGATGATTGCATTGATGTGTTTGTATGTAAAATTCAATAAAATTTACATTTAGAATTTGTGCACTTGTGCACATTTTATATTTTAATTTAAAAAGAGTGAATCAAAATATTTTTGAAAAGACTAATGTTTCAGTTAAAGTAAGAAGTCATATCTTTTGGGGGCAGGGTATAGCTCAAGTGCTAGAGCACATGCTTAGCATGCAGGAGGTCCTGGGTTCAATCCCCAGCACCTCCTCTAAAAATAAATAAATAAACCTAATTACCTCCCCCCCAAAAACTTAAATAAATAAATTTTTAAGTCATATCTTTTTGTGGGTCCAATCAGAAGAGTTTTTTCGTATTTCTCCAACAATGTTAGTCCTAGTATAAAAATTAAAAATAAACAAGCAGTTGGATTTATCAGAGTATGAGATATAGAAGATGCAATAGAAACTTTTACTGATGATTACATTTGATTTAAGTTTGATCATGTAATTCCTGCTAGGCAACTGAAACTAAAATAGGAGATTAAAAAAGGCTAAATAAAACACCTTATATTAATATTTTAAAAAATCTTTAGAAAACTATTTCACTTAATCTCATCAAAACAAAGACATAAGAAATGTTTCACATTTCCATGAGTAATTCTATGTTGATTTGTTTTTCTTGACTGCTTTTTCCAAGACATGAGAAGCTTAAAATGATAAAAGGGTGGCCACAGATTAAAGTTTAATGGAAATCATAATGTATCCCCTGGTGGAAGTTCCCTTTGGGAACCAGATTTTCTACACTCACAAAGCCTAAAGTTGTGGAGACTGGAGGCATAAATTCCTCACATGGTTATGGAGAGTAAAATAGGAGTACTTAACATCCATTCCTTGGTTCAGCAGCCAGGCATCCTCCTTGGTGGAGATATGGCACCATATTACACTCACTGAATTGGGATATACCCTTGGGAATTATACTCCACCCTTACAGAATATATGTCTGAGTTGTCACAGCTTCATCTTTAAGAAACTGTTCGACCACTTTATTATGCTAGTGATTCTGTTCTAACATACTGGTAAGAACCACAGACCCCATGACAAAGTAGCCAGTGTTATACTTCCTTTGCTATAAAGTGTGCCTCTTGGTAGGTGGTGTTATGAGGAATAACATTTCGGTGGGTCAAATTCTCAGGACACCTTGAAGGGTACTTCCAGAAGACTCAAATTCTCCTTCAGTCAGTAGGTAGCATGTCTGAAAACTACCTCAAGCCTCAAAACTGGGCAAGTGCATCTGCCTGGAAAAGCAGAACTTCTGCTTTAAGCAAGGAGGAGAACAATTCATCAACATGGAAAAGAGGGTGGATCTACAGGGCGATGCATGGGAATATTGCTTTCAAACTTCTCAAGGCTCAATTATCTCCATTTGAAGTTTCGGGGTACCACACTTCCCCAATTGGGGCCCTGTTCTTGGAGTACAGATACATGACAGAGTTGAGAACTCAACTCTTGGGACTCTACTACCATTTCATAAAGTCTTGGGTTTGTTCCTCAGTTTTTCCTGCTCTCTGGCTTTTGAAGGTGAGAGTCTCTATAAGCTGATAAGGAAGTCTTCTGGCTTTCGTTGGTCCACATTGATCTTCCTCAGCCTTGATTTTTTTCTCCCCCCAATGTATCAATAGCACCCAGTAAGAGTCATCCAATATCATACTCCCTAACATTACTATTTCTCCTGTACGTTTCAAATGAGTGAAATAACAATGTATTCTATTACACTAGGATCATTTTCCAGTTTGTAACCAGTGTAAGTGTTAACAGTTGCTCTACTACAACGTGACATGGGCTGACTCCTTCACCTACCACCTATCCACTATAAATGATGAGGTCCTCATTAATAGCCAAGAAATTGATCCAGCTTCAAAATCTATTTTTAAATTTGCTTCCTCAGAGGATTCCTGGCTTGTGAAACACCTAGACAGCAAACCCTACTGCACAGTAATTTACTAATTTAACAGAAACTACTCTAGTGCTCTAGGTGTACAAAAACAGGAAAACTCATTCTCTAGTAAAGTCACTTGTAAGTTACATGGGTTGCTAAAGAAAAAACAATTGTAAGTCATTATAATAACTACTTTAACATTTAGCGTAGCAGAGTATTAACAATATTATTACTAAAAACTATCATTTAGAAAACCAAGACTCAGATGCAGGGTTTCTGAGTGATCTAACACCTAAAAAGAGTGATCTTAAAGAACAGTGTTAGAACCAATTGGAAGTGAAGATATGCTCTGTATCACTGGTCTTTTGTGCTTTCATATTTAAGGTAAAATACATGTGAAAAAAAAGTGGAAGGCTAATTACACTTGGAAAGCTCTCTGTTTCAGGGGAATTAAATGGTGATCAGAAAAAAAAAAAAAGCCATTATCCACTGCTACTCATTTTGAAGAAGTGACAACCAACTGCTAAGTTTCATTTATTCTTTAAACTTATATACCAGCTGGTACAGAGACAAAATAGGGGAAAAAATAAGGTAGGAATTTTCTTAAATTTACATCAAGGAGATCATGCTGCTAACCCGCATAAATTCAAGGTGTAGAAACAATTCTATTGTATAGGATTTAACAGCAGTCAATTTATTAGCTTTTGATCTTTGAAGAGTCAATTAAACATCTTAAAGAAGGTAACAAGCTTTGAGTTTGCTTCTCAACTGGAAGGAGTCTAGCTGATGTGAGGAAAAGAGGTTATCATTTTCTGAGTTCATTTGGAAAATTCTTCCAAACAGCAGATATTTTTAAAAGGAGTTGTTAGACATGCAAATGCTATAAAAGACATTAACACATTTTCCTCCTGAAGCATGGCCCAATTAGTACAGTAGACACGACCGCAATGGATGTTCTAGTCCTGTTCTTCAAACTGCTTAGTTAATTGTGGCTGCCGTTCTTTAGTTTTCAGTAAATTCTTGGAATTGGTAAATTACATGTTTAGTACTCTTTTTTTTAAGAGATTTTAAAAAATATGTAATATGGCGATGTAATTGCAAAGTTTTTTTCTGTTTTTTGTTTGTTTTCCTTTTGGTTCTTTTTGAGGAACAAAATCAAATTTTCTACATGAAAACTCATCATTATATAATGTGTCCGAGTTTATGAGTATAAATTTTAAAGTTATAATTATGCACAGCACAAGCTTTCAGTTACAAAGAATGTTTTACTGTATTTGTTAGACATTCCTGTGTTTTGATGCTATCATGAAATCAAATTTTTTTGCTGGCCCAGTCCAGTATGGTAAACTGTTTTTGGTAATTACTTTTCTTTTCTTCTAACTGATTACAAGCCAAATTATAAAATGCTGGAAGCATTCAGGCTTAAACTAGTTTTCAACTTTAAAGCGTGAAAAGCCTGTAGTGAGGATTTAATGAATTTCCTTTTTTCTTTGTATTTTATACTAACAGTTGAAGCCTGTGGCAGTTCCTGTTTGTCAGGTGAATTTAACATCAGACGTGAGATTATAAGACTTATGATTGAGATTCGTTTAGAAATCCCAAGTATTTCTATGGAACTTCATAGTGTCAGAACTGAATTAAAAAAACCTGAAACAAAGAAAATGTGAAAAATACTGTAATTATTTCACTAATAAAAAAGAACTGAAATACATATATAACTATGTAAGTATATTAATGTTTTTATATTTTTCCTTCATGTAAATAACAATTTTGCAGCAGGAAGGTTTAGCTCAGTGGTAGAGCATGTGCTTAGCATGCACGAGGTCCTGGATTCAATCCCCAGTACCTCCATTTAAAAAAATTTTTTTTTAAATAAATAAACCTATTAACAAAAAAAATTTACAATTTTACAATCACTGCATAAGCAGAACACAGAATCTCACAAGGGCTTTTAAAAAACAAACGTGTGACACCATAACATAGTGGTTACAAAGAGTATGGAGTTCACAACCTAGGTTTTCCATTTGCAAATTATGTGACTTCTGGCTAATTTAAACCTTTCAACACTAATTTCTTCTTTATAAAACATAAGAAATATTAGGAATTATTAATAGGAATAATAACATTGATCTCAGATTTGCAGCTAAGTTTAAATGAACTAATGTACATAAAAGCACATACCAAAATTTTACTTAAAAAAATATAATGTCTTAAAACAGTCTGACTCTGGCCATGTGACTTGCTTCAGCCAATCAGAGGCTGGCAAGTGTGACTGAATAAGGGATTTCGAGAGGCACCTGTGTTGGTTCTCTTGCACCTCTGCCTTTGCCATGCAGACATACCTAGACTAACCTTATGGAGGAAAAAGAGGTATGCAGAGCAGAGCCAGACTGTCCCCATAATTCCATTGTCCTCATTTTAGATGACCTGACAGTGTTAAAAGATAAACTGAGGCATATTTAAACGTTTTAAGTTTATTCGAGCATTTATTCACTCGAACAGGGCAGTGATAAAGCAGCAATGGTTAGGAGCACCAATGATAAAAGGCAACAGGAGTTCTAGGAGAGAATTTTATAGAGAAAAGGTAGAAGCAAAATAAAGAAATTATTGGTTGATTGTAATTTAAAGGCTGGTTGGCTGTTTGTGATCACTGTCTTTAGGTTTTGGTTTTGTAACCTGGAGGCATTCAAAGGCTTAGACTTTGGTTTGCTTAGGTAAGCGGCCAGGCCATTAGAGACACCTCAGTCTAGTGGCTTCGTTGCTTAATTAATTTAACAACAGCCTCCAGCTCTCAGAAATGTGAGTGAGCCAAGCTAAAATCTGCAGAGCTACCTTTCTGACATCCTGCTAATTCTACACATGTGAACAATAAGTATTCCCTGTATACCACTGAACAATGTTGTTTTTCTGTTTTGTTTTGTTTTTTTTTTTAATTTGGTTGTCCACTTTTCCTGGGATACAGATTTATGATGTTTGTCATTATAATAGAATCTAACCTAAAAAATCTCCATGAAATGAGCAAGTATTAGCGAGTAATATTCTTGGGTTTATTGCTTAGATTATCTTCAGATATTTCTTCAAAGGGCCCTAGTCTGAATTTCCATATTAAACAGGCACGATAAACCACCTATCTTTGTTTTCAGAGGTGTCAATCTAATCATTTAGACACATAAAACTGCATGCCTATAGTATAAGTTAGTGCATCTCCACTATAATTGCATTTTCTCTAGAAATAGAAATATCCATATATAGAGAGTAATTTTGAGTTCACAAAGTTTTACTTCTGTTATCTTACTATTTACGGATTTTTGTACCAGCATCAATATCAAACTAATTTCAGTATCATCTAAAATTATATATAATACTCAATAATTAATTAATAAATGTATTAAATAATGCCTAGATTGAGTATAAGGACTCATTATTCAATACATATCAACAGGCTGACTTAAATCACTTGTAGGTCCACAAAAATGATTGGAATAAATGTATTCAGCAAGGTAGCAAGACACAAGATTAATATACAAAAATCTTTACATTCCTTGACATAATGACATACCAGAAAGAGAAAGTTAAAAAACAAAATCCTGTTTAATATCACATCAAAAAAAAAAAAAAAAACCAACACTTAGGAATAAACGTAACCAAGGAAGTGAGAGACATTTTTATTGAAAACTATGAAACACCGATAAAGGAAACAGAAACTGATTCAAAGAAATTTAAAGAATTCCCATGCTTTGGCACTGGAAGAATTAGTGTTGTTAAAATCACCATACTACTCAAAGTAAGCAATCAAAGATTTAATCTGGTCCCTATCAAATTACCCATGACATATTTCACAGAACTACAACAAATAATCCTAAAATTTATATGGAATCACAAAAGACCCAGAATTGCCAAAGCAATCCTGAGAAAAAAGAACAAAACTGGAGGCATAACCCTCCCAGACTTCAGACAACACTATAATGTTATAATAATCAAAAGAGCATGGTATTGGCACAAAAACAGATATATAGACCAATGGAACAGAATAGAGAGTTCAGTAATAAACCCACACACTTAAGGCCAATTACTCTTCGACAAAGGAGGCAAAAATATACAATGGAGAAAAGACAAGTTTCTTTAGCAAATGGAGTTAGGAAATCTGGACGGCCTCATGTAAATCAGTGAAGTTAAAATACTCCTTCACACCATACACCAAAATAAACTCAAAATGGCTTAAAGCCTTAAAAAGAAGACATGACACCATAAAACTCCTAGAAAAGAACATAGGCAAAACATTCTCTGACATAAATTGTAGCAATGTTTTCTTAGATAAGTCTCTCAAGACAAAAGAAATAGAAGCAAAAATAAACAAATGGGACTTAAACTTATAAGCTTTTGCACAGCAAAGGAAACCATAAACAAAATGAAAAGATAACCTATGGACTGGGAGAAAATATGTGCAAACAACACAACCAACAAGGGCTTAATTTCCAAAATACACAGACAGTTCATACAACTCAATATCAAAAAAAAAAAAATCAAAAAATGAGCAGAAGACCTAAATAGACA